>NC_083745.1:600000-900000 GCF_033458585.1 Syngnathus typhle
TCCCTAATCTCGAATGTTTGACCTTACTTACGCTTTGTGCAGCGCTGGGATCCTTGAGCTTTACTCCATCCATGACAGCACTGGCCTCCGCATAGGTTCACTCTGCAAATAGAAAACAGAACAGCGCAGCGCAGGCAACTATGTCAATTTCAAATGTTGCTGGGCCTTGATTGACAGCTTGGAGCTAGTAACTTTAGGAGACAGATACTATGGATGATATTGTGGAGCAATATCAACCAGAGGCACTCTCGATGGATAGTACATAGTAAGCCTGCTATGTGTGTGTGTGTATGCACGTGCTTGAATGATATGGCAGCCCTTTTGTTTCGTTTCCCATCAAAGGTCCAAACAAATCAAGAACCATTTCTGGTTGACTTCCAATCTCATCATAAACCCAGATGTCTTTTGGCTCAGTTCGATTTTCTTGATAACCATGTGTTTTACCACACGTTTCACATTTCTTCAAATTGCTTTTTATTATTTTTGTCCCATAAAAGTCATTCAAACAGTTGGGTCGGAGGAAAAAATAAAAACAAAGGTTGATGAATTATTACAACTTTGGGATTTTTTTTTTGCAAACCCCAAATATGTTTTGTACAAATAGAGCGTTTAGCGCCTATGGTAGCCACAATGACTTTGGACGCGAGCGTTTTTACAGTGAAGTGAAGTAAAGTAAATCTCTGCAACAATTGACTTTCATCCACATCAGGATTGGACTTTCCAATTTGGAACACAATCCTTCCTCCTTATAGCGTTTACTGCATGCCAGTGTGGACTCAGTGAGTGCGGCTGGTTGTTCGGCGTGCCCGGAAAAAAAAAGAAGTTGGGAACCACCCAATTCATTCAACACAAGGAACGCGCATTCAGGGTCAAACATGCTTTTCTTATAGTCAAATACATCTGCTTTGAATTTGCATGTACATATGTGATTTTCTTTCTGCAAAATTCAAGTCATAAGAAGAAACAAACGCCTTTTCAAATGAATGCTCCAAACTTGGAAGGGAAGAGCGAGAGCGAGTGCGAGAGCGAGTGCGAGAGCGTGCGCCTTACCCAGACTGCTTGAGAAGCTCCGGAGCGCTGTGCCGCCGCTGGGCTGTCGAGGCTTGGTTCCCCATCCGGCGGTTCCGGACCTGGCCGCCCAATTTGGCGCTGAGTTGGACGTTGTAAGAGTGCGCAAGCCCCGACGCGCCGTGACGCGTTGAAATGGAACTGACTCGCATGGCATCCCCTCGGGTAGCCCCCGCTGAGCCCGGACCGGGACCCGGAGCCGGCCCCGACCCGGGTTGGAGCACGTACAGCTTCCTGACGCCGCTCTGGTTGTGCGGCAGCGCTGCCCCAGCTGACAAGCAGAATGGTGAGAGAAGGAAAGCAGACAAAAGCAAGAGGCCCCTACTCCAAAACATGCCCGCGTCGCGTCGCGTTGCGTCGATCGTTATAAATCCAAAGTTTCAAAAAGCGCTGCAAAATAGGAATTCTTGATGAAAACACACGCCAGTGAGCTTGAGGAGATTCTTCAAGTCCTCGAACTCCGTAAAGTCCTTAGAAGAAAAATAAAAACCCGATATAGCTTGCACAATGTCAATGTCTTCACTCAAATGATGTTAGCACCGAGTAGTAGAAATAAAAGTGCCTGCTGTCCCCGCGTGTGGAGGTTCTCTTTCGGCTGCTTGAGGCCACTACGTCCGAGGAGCTCCACAAGTCCAGAAAAGTTTCTTGATGGAGGAGAAGGCTGCCAGCCCAGCAGCGGAGGCGGAGGCGGCGACGGGGGCAGCAGCCTGCCTCCAGAAGTGACGTCACACTTCTACGTCAGGGGGTAGTCTGCTCGCTCGCTCACACACCGCAACGCACAAGACGACGAGGAGGAGCAGGAGGAGCAGGAGGAGGAGGAGCAGGAGGAGGAGCAGGAGCAGCTGGGACTTCCGAGGGGGTCGCACGCCCCAAACGCACCTGCACAATTCGCACCCTGACTGACTGACACCTTTGTGCTCAACAAACATTCATTCCCATGCGGCAATTGTGTCTGACTTGTACTTGTCAGTGGCCACACAGCCTTAGCTAGTGAATGAATCCGATGCAGCATTTTTCTGCCAACAACAACAACAACATCATTTGTGTGACGCAACAGCCAAAAGAAAGGCACGGTTGAGCAAAAAGAAAAGGATTTCAAAGCTTGCGTAGATAGCCAACTTCAATTTGGTCTTGAGCTTCCAACGGCAGCTTGGAATCATATGATTAGATTGGTTGAAAAAATGACACTCATCTGCTTGCGCAATGGAAAAGCAAACATTTTCAATGTTACCTTCACTGGGAAATCTTGGATTCGAGTTACATCATATCTTCATCAATTGTTCCATTGAATCATTCCATTTCCATGCTTTCAATTAGAGTGTCTTGGCTGTACACTCAGGGTCGCACTGCACTGCACCAATCCATCACTTGGAGTGAGGGAGCCTTTTCGCTTTGCACTGCAGTGCTTCAAGCCTGCTAGCACCATCATGCGTTGGATTTGCTCATGAACGCACACCTGAATTGCCAACTAGAGTCAATTCAAAGTAGCAGTTTAAATGTCCATTTTTATTTTTTAAAGAGTATTCATATCTCAGACTTTTAAAAAAAAAAAAAAGAGAAGCCCAAAGCGACTACTTTGAATGGGTCTTCACGATGATTGGCCACGAAGTTCTCCGCACAGCTCCTGCAGCTGTGTAAGCAGACGCTCCAGAAGAGCGACATCATCTCGTAGCTCGGCACAGATCTCACCTGAAGCCGCATCGGTGTGCATTTGCTGGAAGACAACATGAGATGAAACATCAAGATGGACATTTCAAGTGAAACAAACGCTGATGTCTACTTTTTAGGCACACTTGAAAAGTCATCTTGACTGAATTGTCTCAATTGATGATGAAGTGCTGCCCTCTTGAGTGAAAATGCAAACGTCAGTGTTGGCTATTCATTTGCAGTCTGGACCCAAATGGTCAGCACCTGCTTTGGAGGTCTCCACAAGTCTCCGATAACGCCACAAAAGTTGCGAGATGAGTTGCTAGTCCCTTTAAAAAAAGTGAATAGTTGCCACTAAAGTACGCTGTGAGCGCCATCCATCAGTTGTCATGGCAACTCACGGACCATTTGCATGAGACATAACTGCCCCCCCCGAAAACCTAATGTGACAGAAAATGGTATCATATTGAGCCATGCACGCATATAGGGATCACGGCGGCTGAAGGCGTCTTGAAAAGCACTGGTACCTTGGCTTTGCTGGCCAAGCCCTTCAGGCTGAGGCGGGTTGAAGAGAGCATTGGAAGCGCTTCTGCAGGATTCCTTTTCTTCTTACTGCAACCGATGCTTACTAGAAAAACAAGAGCCGCGTTGACATTGATCTGCCACTGATCACTGCAAGTTCAGCGAGACTCACCTTCAGCCATATTGACGGCTCTTTCGATCACTTCCTTCAAAAGACGGGGCTCCTTTTCCCAGCCGCCGGCTTGAAGCTCACAGCGATGGGCCTTGGCCAAAAAGTGCAGCGCCTAAAAGCCCCAAATGATGACGATGATTGTCTCGAAAGAAGCAAGGGGCAGATACTTTTTGGAGAAACACGAGACCTTTTCATTTTCTTCTGCACTGCCGCTGCGACCCCCCCCATACAGCACAGCATACTGCTGCCATATTTCGGGATCGTTGCTGTGGCGGGCGCTGATCCGACCCACCAGTTCCTTTAGTTTGGACTGCAAAGACGCCGCCGGCTCACCCTGGCTGTCGGACAACTTTTCAACCACGGCTCGCACTAGGATCTTAACAATCTGCAACAGAGCAAACGGAGGCGGGCGTGGCAATTCGTCAAACCAATTATTTCTTGTTTATAAAATCACCCAATAATACTAAATAAACACAACCGTTGCTTCATTAACAGTAGTAATCAGGGGCAACAGTTTTTTGAATGCAAATCAAATGATTCGTCGATAGATTCCTGAAAATATTCCATCGTGCCAGGTCGAAGGCCATTCATTTGGAACATACAAATAACATCACACGAATTGCGCAGGGTTTCTGTTCCATTTTTGAGAAAAAAACTTCTCTAATTAAAGTAGCTGCTGATGCTGGCAAATTGCATTTGCACCAATCTGTCTGCTGAAATATACACGCTGCTTTATGGATACCTGATGCTATTTCAATTGACATCATATTACATACTGCGCCACATGAGAAACTGGAACACTTGCAGCAAACTCAACTTTCTATTATTGTCCGTCGGTCGGTCGGTCGGCGGGTCAAGAGAAGTGTTTGTTGTTCACCTGGATGTCCTTGTATTTGTCTCTTAGATCCATCAGACGATGGTAGGCACCGATGGCTTCAGCGAAGGCACCGATGTCGACACTGACAACAATGAAATTTTCCCAAATCTGCCAGTGTTCGTAGTTACATTTAAGGGCTTCCTGGAGGGTACGAAAGGCTCGGTTTCTGGGGGGAAAAGAGGTCCAACAATTTCACAGCAAATTGATGACATTTGTCCATTGCAAGATTTATTGTCGTTGGAAAAAAAAATACCTACAATATTAGCATAGCCTTTATTATTTTGCTGTAAGTAACGGAGCTTTTAATATTTAAAATGACAACCGTTGGAAACTAAATCATGACCAAATGCCGTGGTGAGAAAAAGCTGTCTGGTACGAAAAATAGCATTCAAGAAAGTCACATTAGGTACTGGAACTCATTTTGTTCATTCTTTCACAAAAATCCAAATGGTAAAATACCACAAGGCTTACTTACTCGCGTAGTATAGGATCCATCAAGCGTGAGCACGAATAAAACATGTCTGCCATCTAGTGGTGACTACAAATTGGAATTCACGCCATACCATTACCACAATACCATTGATTATTTCAAGGGCGCTCACTGGAGTTAACAAAGGCAGGCGTGGTCGTGGGCCGGCTGACTGCCAGTTGCCCGTTGCCCTTCCCCGCTCCAAACAATTCCAAATACAATGGATCGATGGATCACTTACTTATTTCCGAGGCGAATGTACGCCGTCGACAGGTTGTTCCACGCTTCTGCATTCTAAAGGCACAGTAGAGCAGAGATAAATGGCAAATCCATCCATTCATGTCATTTTCAATCCGACCTAATCTCACGCTGCTGAGAACAAATGAAATGTGCTCTCGAGTCATAATTGACAACTAGCGTGAATTCCTACATTGGTACAATCACACTTGTTATTCATTATTTTTCTTCAGTCTAGACATGAGAGAGAGCGAGAGAGAACGATATGAACCATAGATTTATGGCTTTGTCGGGTTTTTTTCTTCAGACTACTGCTGTAAGATTTCATCAGTCTGTTGATCTTGGGACTCACATCTGGCTCCAGTCCCACACATCTTTGGAAAGCCTTGGCCGCTCCCTCGTAGCCCTCCAAGGCCAAGTAGGCACAACCCAGGGAAAACCACACACCGAGCTACAAACGGACAAACAAAGATTTAGACTTCCATTCGCTTGTCGGGCGAACGTAACTCTAAATCAACCACTTTGCGCTGATGTACCGCTCGTACCTGCAGGGAGTTGATTTTGAGCGAGTGTTCGAAGCAGTCCACGCACTGCTGGAACTCCTTGTTGCGGAGATGGAGCAAGGCTTTGGAGCGCATGGCTCTGGCGCTGCCATGTCCCGATAGCTCCCAAGCTCGCTCGTAGTAGCGATGCTCTCTTAAGATGTCCCCTAGCAGGCAGTACAGACTGGGCGTCTCCTTTTTCTCCAACTCCCTGCGGACAATCTCTTCGGCCTGAGCGCAGGGGAAAACACTTGTCAGGTCGCTTGCCGTCGAAACAAAGTCAAGCTACGGAATTCAGACATTTGTATACCTTGCCGTGCTGCCCGAGTCTCTCGTAGCATATGGTAACATCTTCCCATAGCTGGAGCTTTTCATAAATGAGGAGCGCTGAACTGACGCAGGCCAGCTCGGTCAGAAGCGTCGCCAACTGTTTCTGGAGAGAAAGGGAACAGGAGGAAAATGAACTTGCTCGCTCCGTCGTTTCGACTTACGCTGCAATTCGGAGTTAAACGGCGAGGATGTCTATTGAAAGGATCGTTTGGCATGAAAAGCAAGGCCGTTTTCAACTCGCTGAAGGCCAATAAAAGGGGCCTGTTTTTTCAGGCCCTTCTCCGTCAGAAAGAAGGAAAGAAAGAAAGACCTCACATCAGCGGCTACAATCAAGAGCCTCGACCTACTTTCTTTTCCCCGGGCTGCAATAGGGACTCTTCAATTCCAGCTTTATTGCTGTTATCAGTTATTATGCCTCTCACGGGCATTCCTCCTCCTTCAATGCCTCAGACAATTGTAAATGACTCTTTTTCCTTTTTTTCACACACACACACACACACAGCATTTGTAAAGCTACAGATATTTGTTTTCTAGCTGTGTCTGCATGCAATCCTTTTGCTCATTTTCAAACCATAATTGAAGTCCCGAAATTGGAGTCCCGCAGCGTCAAATATGTCATTTGTTGTGGCTCCACAAGTGAACGTGTCCGAGAAAAACAATCCCACTCTGTTACCTGGACAACCCATCTGGTCGGAGCGCGGCAGCAGTAAAATATCTTCAGACGTTCAATCACGGGACAGTTCTTGTCTTCAAAATGGTCTACTATTGCCTGCAAGTGAAGAAAAAAACAACAGCCTTTTAACAGACGATGACAACAAATAATTGGATTCAACAGACATTCAACTCTTTCCACCCTACTATTCTGACTAGCTCGGGGCACTGTCAAAATATGAATGGAAAAAATGCCTCGCCCCGCCCCTGGCGCCAATGCCACCTCTTGGCAGTCGATCCGGACAAATGCGCTGTCATGATGAAGTGAAGTTTGTAGCTTCCTACCTGAGTTTGCATCATGGCTCTCTCAATACGTCGGGAACTCCCTTTTTCCAGTTTGGTCCGGAGGCAAAGTGCGGTCACCTCCACAGCCCAGAACTTGGGCTGAGACAGCAAAAACTGCGGACAAACAAGCAATTAATATTATTGTATGGGTTTTGTTTTTGACGTAATAGCTGTAGACCACACTGTCGCTGGAGCTTTGGGAAGAGGAATCAACAATTACAATCATTTTTGCACAGCTTACTGGACGTGGAAATGGGACGCAGTTTCTTAAATGCTTCATGATGTTAGCTTGGATCACACGCACTGAATTTGGAGGATTATCACCCTGCAATAAGTCTGTCCTTTTGGAAGAAACAACATTCATCAAGATTTACGAGGCCCATTTTCTTCTGTTGTACGATATTGTTAGTTAACCCATAAGAGACGAGAATGTTGCCATTCTGCTTGTGGAATCAAATCAACACAAACATAGGAAGCGTCCAAATCCAACCTTTTGATACGTATTGGAGTGTGCATCTTCTAAATCTCTTGAAGATGCCTAGGCTTTGGCAGCAGTGGAACGGAATAAAGCAGTCCATTTGGGCCTTTTGACAGCATTTGCTTTAGTATTTTCAAAGTCCAGCTTTTTGTGAGGTGAGAAATGAAAGACTCCGCCGAGGTCAGGCGTTGGTGAGGACGGCCAGACATGTGACAACCATCTAACCAGCCTGCAGATTGCTGGATCTACGTGGAGACTGGGAAGATGCCTGCTCACAGAGCCAGCAGTATTCCTCTCACACATGACGTTACCATACATTAGGTTGCAACCTGATTGAGGATGCAAGATAACGGATCCAATACTACGGTTTGGGCTCCCCCCACCCCCTCTTCCAACAGCCCACTTGTGCGTGCGTGCGAGCAACAGAGAGAAACAAAATCATCAAGTCAATCAGCTAGCCTGGGACACAGATGTCACAAGTATGGTAACTAACAACAAATACAATGAAATCATATGAGAGACATTTGATTTTTTGGTGTGTGTCATAAGCAAAAGGATGATTTGGCATCAATGGATTCCAGCTGGACCTCCGGAGACCTGCTGTTTTTCAATTTTAATTTCCTGTCCTGACAGGCAGTCTTATCAGCCTGGACAGATTCAGGATCGTCGGCGTCTACGCCAAGCGCCTTATCCCATTTCTTTGTTGAAACGTCTCCAGACCAACAATACGTCTCAGAGTGCGAGTCCAGCTTGCCTTCCAACGTTTATCACTTCCAATTTAGTTTTCAGTGATGGAAGTTGACTTGGGTCCCTGACGCTCAAGTGGCATGGATGATAAGAACTAAGAAGACATCAGGAATGCCTCACTCATCCCGACAACATGACCTCACAATGACCGGAGTCGAAAGACAATGGATTCATGGCTTTTGCAGCTGCTCCAAGTAATCACCGCTCTCTCTCTCTCGCTCTCTCTCTCTCCATTCACACTTGAACACAAATTACAGGGGAGTCTCCAAAGGCAAAGACGAGTTGGTAAGCTATTTGTTCTGCTTTCAAACACATTTTTCTCATAGGAAATAATGGCAGCAAAAAAAATCCAGGGTCTTGCCATTTTGTGATGTCATCCATACCTCTGTCTAGTATGAACTGTAGCTCTTGGCAAGCATAACAGAGTCCATTTTTTGGATGCCAGCTCAACTGAATTCTTATATGACGTCAGCATGATGGACCATCCAATTCAAAGGTTGTGCGCAATCTCTTTTGCCTTCAAAATTGGATTCAATTCCAAATTCAGCTGTATTCAACACTTCTGTAGCCTACATCAAATATTTCAGTTTGATCAAATGTTCTGCTAAACCAGATGAACTTGCCAAGTTGCGACAACGATGGATCTGAGAATAGAGCTCAGTCTCGGAGCGCTCGCCTGTCCGCTTCAAGTGAAAAGGAAAGTTTTATGGAAGGCACCGGCAACTCCGTGCTCTTCGCTGTGAGGGAGGGCAATCGAATATTCAAGATTAAAATCCCAAGGAGAGCAGTTTAGCAAAGCAGCTGTATAAACACGTGGACTTTCAAGTGTCATGCTCCACATGGAATTGTTATGAAATAGGCTGCATGTCACCTCTCAACCACCACCACCAGCAGCACCACCAGCAGCAGCAGCAGCAGCAGCAGCAGCGGCGGCGGCGGGAGGAGCGTGAAAGGGTTACAATGAAGGACTCTGGACCATTTTTCATTCTTCACAATTTTTGGATTTAACATGCTTAAACAGCCGTCACCTACAGTCCACGTGTTAACAACTAGAATAAAAGAAGCCGGATATAAGAGATCTCCATCTAATAAAAGCCTACATAATGACAAGCAGGCCCGCTGAGACTCAACAGAGACATCATTATCTGAAGACAAAAAAGAAAGATTACTGTAAATTGCAGATAAATGGCCAAAGGGAGACAGCCATTGCAAATCATCTTACTCAAGTCAAAATAAAACTTCAAAGATGGCGTGCAATCACTTTTGTCTTTGTGCATTGCCCACTTGGTGGCTGTCTTACCGTACGACAAGATTTATTTTGCAAAAAGAGGATCTGCTGTCAAACAGACACGGGCGCCAGCAACAATCGTACCCTTGGATGGTGACATAAAACCATTGAAAATGTACAGATGTTAAGACGACGAAAGGTACTTACTGATGTGAAAGCCAGAAGTTCCTCTTGCGTCAGTTTGTGCACAGGATTATTCTTGTGAAAATCTGTACTGTAAAACACAATATGCACAAAAGTGCATAGCGGGCTCAGATATTGTCCGAGAGGAAAAAACCTACAATAACAGATTAGTTCAGTTTCAGGCCAAAAAAAGAACAGCCGGATTATAAAACAGCCCAATGTGTACGTGTGCTTGCGTGCGTGCGTAGCCATAAAATGACATGACAACTCTGATGCTCGATCTTCCAGGTTTCTTTCTCTATTGACCTTCACTCTACTTTCTATTCGGCCTCTCCAGCTTCTGGTTGATTTTCAAACACACACCTATTGCTTGTCTTCTGTGTGTCTGCTTTAGTATACAAGCTTCCCTCGCTAGGAACTTTGTTGGGTTTTTTTTTCCCCCTCAGTCTTTAATTCTCAACACTCTTAGTGCTGTTTCAGGTTTTCACCTTTCGCCACCTAATTGATTACTCTCCCATCGCCAAGTCGCCAAAGTGCTTTCCCCGGCCGGCCGGATCTTGGTGTTCAAAAATGAACTGTGAGCGTGGGAATCCGTCCGTCCGTCCGTCGGTACCTCCCTCCCTCCCTCCCTCCCTCCTGAAGTGCACGACACAACAACTGGAAAGTAGGGAAATAGCCTCTAAAAGACACAAGGCGCTGCCGGTGTGTGAACGCGGGCGGACTCGTCATTTCTTGTGGACTTACCAGATTCCCAGGATGACTGCCTGCTCCTCCGCAGTGAGTTCCGGCACCTCGTACTGCTCTGGCTCTGCTAAATGAATCTTGTCCAACACGGTGTCATCCCCGAGATTGCAATCCTGCAAAAAGATCGATGAATCAGAAGGATGTCAGACTGCATTTGAGAAGGGAACGAGTTTGAATTTTAAGAGGAACTCGTGCTGTTTTGTGAATCATATTAGAAGTTGTACTCAGATCTTTATTTTGAATGACACAAATTGAAGAAAGCCTAAATTCCAATGAAATCTGTAGTGTGGCCAGCCACACCATCGTAGCATACCTTGGGCAGTAGGGCTTGTGGTGTTGGTGAGGGACTTGCAACACATTGATCCGGATTCTCCTTTCTCTTTACCTCAAGGATGAGCTGAGCCAAATACTTTTGCTGGAAATAGGTACGTTTTCCCAAGGCACCTTTATTTACGACAACAAAATATCAAGGGTACTGTATTCAATCAGTTGAAAATGGGGAAAAAAAAAACTGAAATAAATGGAGTTATTCATGCTACTTTACATCCGATTCATTGATTAATCGACAAAATCATCCACGGATTGATCATTTTTGAATGCATTAAAATAATCATCAGTTGCAGCCCCATAAAAGAAGAAGAAGAAGAAAATATTTATAAACATCATACCGGTCGTGTTGATATCAAGCATTGAGAGCTCCTGGGCTTTCTTAATGTGTTCCTTGGCAGCCTGGTATTCAAAGTAGGTCAGACTACAATAAACACACTCCAAGTGGAACTGGATTGCCAGCTTTCTCTGCTCGGTCAACACAGACTCGCATTTCAGCACTGTGGGGAAGGAAGGAAGGAAGGAAGGAAGGAAGAGGAAAAAGGCAACACAACCAAAAGTCTGTCAGTACATTTCTTTCCAGAGAAATCACTCAACATTCTGGACATTCGGCGTTTTCCTGATATCCGCAGTACAAAAGGTTTGTCGTCGCGTCTTTATGCACCAGACAACTGTTGAGTCGCAGCAGGAAGCTGGAAGCTTTTTGAGGAAGCTGGAAGCAGGTGCTTGCCCCAAACTCGGGCATGACTTGAACTTCCGGAACATGTATGTAATGACTGTGTATATTAGCATTAGTTGAAAGAACTTCATTAGAAAATGCCAACCTTTTTCTATGCTCATGAGAGACAAGTGGAGGAGCTGCTGAGAACATGCCTCCAGGATTTGTTGGTGGAGGTTGATGTAGCGTAGAGTCCACCAGGAGAGAAGCTGAAAGGTTTTTCAAAAGAAAGAAATGACAATGCTTCCTACATGATATACACTTAATGAAATGCACTAAGGGCCAACAGACTCCTTCCCTAGTGTTGTTTTTGTCACACTGTCAAGAAGTGTCCACCATCTTTCAAAGAAAAAACAAACAAACAAACAAACAATACCCTGAGAGGCCACCCAAACGCAAATAAACCAAAACATATCCGACTGCAATTTGGAAGAGCGTATGTGTGCATATCTGTGTAAAGCTTTAAAAGCTCGCCCAATTACCCCAAGCTTGGCACACAACCGCAGTATGAATTCATTTCCTTCTGCTCCATTAGTACGTAGTATCTAAAGAGCACACTGAATCACGTCTGACAGTAAATCACATCGGTCATCGCTGCTGATGTCAGATTAGGGCGCTTGACAATGACCTATCGTCATCCCCGTGACTTGAAATTGATTTGCACTCACATTAGGAATGACTTACGGCTTGCTGAGCATGGCAAAAAGTTGCCATTTGCACTTTCGTCAGTTATGCTATTAACGCATAGGGAGGAGGATTAAATGGAGGACGTAAAATGCCATGGAAAGACTTCCTCCAAAATGACGAGATGTCATTAGCCGTTAGCCGAGTGGACGTTCTTGCGGGGAGGCGGAGCTACGTGAAAATATTGGAGCTTCCCATCTCGACTATCTGTGGTGGCAGCTTGGTCAAAAATACTCAGATATAATTAACCCTCAGTCCAAAAAAAACGATATGAAAAATTGAACATACACACAGCGTTGTAAAGCAGTGATTTTACCTGAAGTTGTTCCATCTTGGAAGAGCATTTGGTGAGAATGACCCTCGCCAGCAGGAGGAGGAATGGGTTGGCCACCAGGCTGTACACAGACTCCCCATCCAGGAGCAGGAAAGCGTGGATAGCTTCTACCGTGGACTGAGGCTACAATACAAATTGCATTGGATCCAAAAAAGATCCAATCTGTGACGGGGCCTTCAAAAACACTCGTGCTGGATGATCTGCAAATAGCCGAAGTGCCATTTCTACCTGAGGAGAGAGCAAGGCCGGAGGCAGAAGGTCAGAGACAGGAATGGAGAGTGGAGGACCGGTCCAGTTGCTTTGGACAAACATGTGGAGGCAAGACACTGCCACCGTCATCACCAGCAGTGCTCTGGGGCTGAAAAGAAAAAAGTTTCGAGGTTACTTCAGGGACTTTTCAAAAGACTTGGTGACGTTTCAGCTGCCATTTCACTTTATGGACAATTAAAACATTGGGAGCAAGTGATGTGCTTCGCTGCCTCCATATTTTCTTCCTTTCTAGATTGACGGAGGGGAGGGGAGGGGAGGGGAGGGGAGGGGAGGGGAGGGGAGGGGAGGAGAGGAGAGGAGAGGAGAGGAGAGGAGAGGAGAGGAGAGGAGAGGAGAGGAGAGGAGAGGAGAGGAGAGGAGAGGAGAGGAGAGGAGAGGAGAGGAGAGGAGAGGAGAGGAGAGGAGAGGAGAGGAGAGGAGAGGAGAGGAGAGGAGAGGAGAGGAGAGGAGAGGAGAGGGAAGCAATCATTATAAGCCAAGAGGAGGAGCAATATGTGTCCCATTTATTTTATTCATGAGCCGGCCGACCGTTTTAGAGCTAGCGTGAGGAAGAGAGATGTTAAGCTGTGCTTATTGAGAATGAATCATTCATGACTAAAGGAATCGAGACACTTAATAGGAGCCAACAAAGCTACTTCCACCTCATTAGGTCATTTTCCGTCATCAACTGCAAGAAACATACCGGACGGCGGTGGGTTGTGAAATTTGGAAATTGATCACATTTAGGGAAAAATAGTTCACGCGAGTCACATTAGATTTCGTGGAAGACTTCAAAGCTGCGATTTTTGGAAGGCCAATAGTGAGTGGCAAACTTACAATGCCTTCTTTAACAGAAGGCTACAAACAATTCCGGCCATATTTGTAAGCATGTTTTCATAACATGCTTTGAAAAAAAAAAAAAAAAAAACCAGGGGAGCTACAAGTTGCGCACAATTTCAAACCCTACGCTCAAATGCTTAGCCACGAAGGAAGGGCACGTGTATTTTGGGGCAACAAGAAATGATACTTTACCTGCTGGGTGTATCCCCATCTGCGCTCAGGTACGAGAGGACGCGTCTCTCTAAATAGGCCTCAATGCTCTCGCCCTCGTGACAGCTGCCATCACCAGTAAGCAGTGCCAGCACCTGAGGGCTTCTCAAAACTGCCTCAAAGTCCCCATTCATCAAGGACTCCAACAAAGAGCCGAGCTCTAGGGGAAGAAAAAAGCAGGAGTTCAAATTCAGAACACTTGAGGTTGGCAATTCACACGAGTGCAAATCCATTCCCATTTTTAAATCACCCTAAAAAAATAAAATAAAAATCAGCTTCTGTTTTGCGGATTTCACTGATTGCAGGTATTTCCTGGAAACTACTAAACAAGGGAACACGGTGCATGATTCTTTTTGGACGTTATCATTTGCCAGAGCACATGAATGTCTTGCTGCACCATCAAGTCATTTTCACCATCAATTCATGGACTGGCCGTTTGCGATGACCATCAATTTGGGATTTTTCCTTTTAACATCTGACTGCACTAACATGATCTTTGACGTACACGCTTGGCTTTAATAAGGATCTGCAGCTCGCGGTGTAGTCGAAGAGCAGGGGAGAGGAGGATGAGGCCAGGGAGGGGGGGGGAGAGGGAGAGAGAGAGAGAGAGAGAGAGGGAGAGGGAGAGGGAGAGGGAGAGGGAGAGGGAGAGGGAGAGGGAGAGGGAGAGAGAGGCGCTTTGGCTTGATGAGGTAGAAAATGAAAGCCTGACGAATGGCCAAGTGTTTAATAACATTTCAGCTATTCTCCGTGTCTGCTGATGAAATGGCAGCAATTATGGAAACCAAGGCCGGGGTCCTCAAATTACTCTATAATTCAGGGAGTGCAATGGGGAGCGAGTGAGCGAGCGAGCAGAATTTGCAGCCGAACTACCTGCGAGGTCCAAAATGAACAATGAAAGAAATCTCTGCAGACACTTCAATCCACGAGCCTTCATTAAGAAGCCAAGTGCACAGTCAACGCGCGCCTGGTGCTTTCCAGCCATCACTTAATACGTAGCCTTGGTTTCATCCAGAGTAATCTGTGCCCAGATCATATTCGGAGGCTTGACCTTACTGACCAAATTCCAGCTCAAGGGGAAAATAAATAGAGACCAGTCAAAGTCAAGACAGACTAATGAGTTATTACAATGTTTCCAATTGGTCATATTTGGACATTTTTTCACTCGCCGTTCAGCTTCAATCAATTCCAGATGAGGTTGTTTTTTTTTTTGTTTGGCTTGGAATATAGCGCAGCTCTGGCAGCACGGACATTTTTCCAGACGTCCTTCCAGACATCCTTTTGACAATTACGTTGGAGAATCTTGTTAACAAGTTGCTCCAAAATATTAGTAGGAGGAAATAAAACTAAAGTACATTCTTACGAGCGAGCAACTTACTTCAGTGCAATCATTTATTTTTTAAAAGAGCAATTCCCACCAGTAGGACTCAGCATCTTTCAAGTAGTATCCAAAAGAAAAGTACGAGTCCAAAAAATATCATTCAAAAATATGAAATCCGTCCATCCACATTTTGCTCGTCGCTTTTTTGGAAAAATAGTTGCTTGACAGGGTGGGAAAGTCCATAAATAGAGCGAGGGAGGGAGGGAGGGAGGGAGGAAGGAAGGAAGGAAGGAAGGAAGGAAGGAAGGAAGGAAGGAAGGAAGGAAGGAAGGAAGGAAGGAAGGAAGGAAGGAAGGAAGGAAGGAAGGAAGGAAGGAAGGAAGGAAGGAAGGAAGGACTGGGTGTGGCCCGTGGGCATCATTTGCCCAGGACGTGGCCCATGGGCATCATTAGTCCAGCTCTACTTCCGGTGGGACGGAATGAAGCTCCTCCATAGTTCATTGGCACTATGATGCCAGAGGATGCAATATTGCACTTTCCATGTCTTTAGCGAGAGTAATTATTCGTTTTGATAAAGGATGATCAATAAATTCCCCTGAAAAAATCCACAAAGGTTAACTCGTATTCAATGTTGCGAGCTATTTGCTTGATGGAGTGCGGTGACACTTTTGGAAGGCAGAAAAGGATGCCAAGGGCTGGCTGGGGGAACAAGCACTGGAATGATTCAATCAGGAACAAGTCATGTATGAAAACAAGGTCAGCTTATTCAAAAGCCAAACAGCAGTCACACGCGTGCATATCCATTTCGGATGCATTGCTATCAACTATGGCCATTAGTTACGTAGGCGTTGTTCAATCGGTGAATTATTGAACGGAGTCAGGCACGACATCGTTCATCGCGTCTTGGTAAACACAAGCCCCAGGAAAGTCAATGAATTTTGGTTGGTTTTTTCGTTTTCAATCGGGGTGCTTGCAACACAACATTGCTTGGTTGTACACTCGATCGGCGAACCTCAGACTAAATCATAGAAACAAGTGTGTGTGCGTGTCAAGGCGTCCAGTCCCTGACCTGACCTGACCTGACCTGACGACAGGCTTGATGGTTTTGTCTCTCACCTGGGATGCTGTAGATGTCCAGTTTCCATGCCGTCTCCTCGCACGGTGTTAGAAAGCCTCGGAGGATGGCGAGCTCCACATCGAGCGACATTTTCACAGACAGCCACAACTTCCTGATCTGCTCTCGCTCGCCACCATTTAATTGCTGCAATGATGTTGATCGGTCAAAATTCTCTGCCAGATATAGTATGATCATTTGCACATACCATGTGGAGCGTCAGCCGTCCGTCAGGGGGCAGCCATGACAGCTGCGCGTTGCATTGTGGGAACGTGACAACAGCACAGCGCAGACAGACAGCGCAGTACAGACAGACAGACACAACACCGCACCGGACGTAACCCCCGCTACATCGCGGTTGATCGTTCGCGTTTTTGCGGTTTAAAAACAATACAATATAAATGATGGCAGGCGTGACCGTGGAGATGCAGAATAACTAACAAGAAGATTACGATGCTCCGTTTAAATTAATCCGTTAAGCAACGTTGTGTTCCTAAACCCTTTTTTGTTCGGGACTTCCTCAAAACACTGGCGTCCTTCCTTCCTTCCTTCCTTCCTTCCTTCCTTCCTTCCTTCCTTCCTTCCTTCCTTCCTTCCTTCCACACCTAACCTTTTTGCTTTCAATCTCTCAAAGCGCTCGCTCACGAGAGGCAGCCGTCTTTCAGAAAAGGACATTTTGCTGCAGCATTAAGTGCAGCTTAAGTGGTCATTTGGCGTACAAGTTGAGATTGACCTTTCCCCACCAGGAATTGGTCATCTTCAGTAAGGTGTCAAAGCATTGCACAAGGAAAGCGGACAACAAAAAAAGCATTGGCACAATGGACGCAGACTTTCAAGCATCATTTTAATGTCCTAGCAAAAGGATTAAGCGGCGGCCTGTTCCAGGGAGTGATTCAAATAGAAAGTGCATTTTTTCTTCACTGGAGTGTCAACATTAAAAAAAAAGTCCCAAGCAATTCTAGATGTCAGATGGCGCAAAAATCATCAGTGTATGTGTAGAAACAGCAAAAGAAAGTCACTAAAGGTACACTGTGGACTGACTGGAGGTTTTGGGGCTGCTATTTTGGGTGTCACTCAAAGGCACATCACAGCTTTGTAGCTCACCGGGATTGTTGCACACACACTCGCACGCGTACGCACAAGACACACACATACAACATGCACAAGCCTTCAAATGACACACGGTCGGTCGGTCGGTCGGTCGCTCGCTCTCATGATCCAAAATGTTGATCCAGCGTTCGCAAGAGGGAGAACATAACATTGAAGCTTTTATTAAAGTGGATATGATCCCAGAGATATCAAATGAAGCGACGTGTTACCAAAGGGGCTTTGCAATTCCTTTTTTTTTTTTTTTACTTTCCTTCTATAGTGTTTCCTTTCTGCTGCTTTTACGGAAATATTGTCCTTTGAGAACGGCCGCTATACGTTCAATAACATTTGCTGTCACTCCAAAAGATGGGGGGGGGGTTAATTAAAATTTAGTAAACATTCATTTCTAAAGGTAGTTTCCCTTATATAATTTTCCTCTGCCATGTATTTATAAACAAGTTTAATAACATACCAATCAGTGGTTATTTCACAACAGGGTAGGGGGGGGGGGGGGGGGTGGAGCACAAAATGTTTACACGCTTTTTCAAGGTAAATAAAAGTCTTTGTTGACCGTTTTTATGATGGGCATAGCATAGTTCAGAGTTGGTCTCATGGCGTTGTGGATCCCCACACGTCCCTCCCACTATTATACTATTAGATCTTTACATACAAATATGGACAAAGTGGCGGCGGCTTGTGCTCCAAAGCCTCAAGTCTTTTTTTTTTTTTTTAAAGTAGCCATCTGCTCCGAGGCGCCGCCGTCCTCGTCGTCCTGACTGCCGCCGGGCTTCTCGGAATCCTGAGCGGGCAGCTCTCTGAGGATCAGGGTGGCGCTCTTCTCCGAGAACTCGTCGTTGCCGCCGCCGCCGTCCGCTTCCAGACCCTCGGGGCAGTGCAACTTGAGCAGTTCCTCTCGGAGCTGAGCCGTGTGTCGCTGCGTCCCAAAAACACACAAATCATTTGAGCCTGAAATTCATTTGGATGCTTTTTGGAGGTGCTGAAAATGATTTTCCCAGCAAAGCACAAAAGGCGAGTGGTGTATTCTATTCTGTTGTTTTTGTCACACGGTGTTTATTGGAAGGAGCGAGATATTCTCGGCGGCATGCGTGTGGCAGCGCTGGGAATGTCTGCGCTACTTGACTCTTTCCGCTTGACGGCCACGGGGCCTTTGTCTTATTTTGCGCCTGTGATGGGCAACATTTTTCACGGATGGATGGATGGATGTGTTGGATGGATGGAGCTGAAGACAGAGAGGAGCGTCGGCGCAGAACGCGGGCGGATGTGTACTCGGAAGTGCGAGTTGGCCTTCAAAATTGAAGCTCACAAAGGGACACGAGAACTGAACCGGCCTCTCAGTCTCATCGGCGGATTGTTTACGTTTCAAGCGGAGCTGCTCTAAAGGCCTTGACGTTACCTTTAGCGCTGCAGCATGATGGGACATTGTACGCCCGACCCTCTTGTCACTGCTGTACTGCTGAATGTCAGCGATCCATCCCTCGCACTGAGACATGATCTCTGTCCGCTTCAGGTAAAAATGTTTGTGGATCACCTGCAAACACAATCAAAGCATACTCCATTCGTGTGATGACGACAGACACAATATGCACGTATGTATTGACTGATTGCGCTTTACAAATAAGGGGGACCGCAGGGTCCTATTTTAACCCTCTGCTACGCCAATATCAA
The DNA here is from genome assembly GCF_033458585.1 of Syngnathus typhle. Classification (NCBI taxonomy): domain Eukaryota; kingdom Metazoa; phylum Chordata; class Actinopteri; order Syngnathiformes; family Syngnathidae; genus Syngnathus; species Syngnathus typhle. The sequence continues at coordinate 618,813 of NC_083745.1, forward strand.
TCACGTCAGCACTTTGGTTGACTGCTTTTGCCCTCCTCCTAATTCAGCTGGCTCACTTGAGCAGGGAATACATGTGTAAGCCTTGATCTGCTGCAAAGAAGGTTTGCGGACCACGTGCATCTTCCTTTCCCGCACTATCCATCACAGTCACACGCTCCCATCTCATCCCGCTGCGTACGCTATGAACGTTTCAAGGTCGGCCACGTGTGGCGCAAATGGCAAATGTGAGCGGCTGCAAGGCAAGATTGGTGACAAAAATTGGAAAGACAAGCACATGGCCGACATTATGCGCAAACCTATGTATAAAAGAGGACGTTTTCCCCGAGGCATCGGCAAACAGCCGCTTGACTTTTGCTATTTGGACATGGCCATCAATCACAGAACGAAAAGAAGCACAAACACGCACGCGCACGCAAGGGAAACGCGTGTGCGCTTGGAGATGAGCCAGCTCCACTGGCAGAGGGGAAGATCCCTGGCTCTCAGTGACCTTTGAGCTAACGCTGTCCACTCATTCTTCCACAGGGCAACCCAGGGAGGAAGACTAGCCAAGGAATGGATATGCGGAAGCGCTCCGTCGGATGGCGGGCGGGTGGGCGAGCGGGCGGCTCAAGGACAGACAGGAGTGAACGGCACTGCTCTTCTTACGTATTCCAATCAGAGGCTCGCGCCGTACCCGACTAACTCCAAAGTGCAGCTCCCAGACCTGGCTCATAGCAGCAGTTTATCTATCACCAGGTTCAACCGATGAGTCCACTCTCACACCGACACGAAAATCCAAGTGCATACTTATTCGTTTCCTCTCTTGCCTCTACCTATCTATATTTGAACACACAAAGCATTGTCCTTAATTCCACCTGACAACCTGCTGCTGTGCAATTCACGCTTGCTTGCGCAGCATCCTCCCACACTAGCACTAGTTAGGCACTCGCGCACAATTACCCAAAATCAAATGGCATGGCCAAAGTCCCATCTTAAGGTTAATAGATGATATTTGCTATGTAATGCAAAGAATGAGCGGGGCGGTACGGCAAGGATGACAGAGCAAGTGGCGGCGTTCTATCTGCAACTTGCGCACGCACCTGCTTGTTCAGTAGCGGCCAATTTTGGACTCTTACCTCTTTGAAGCATGGCGATGGGTTGCGCATCTGTTCCAGCATGGCCCATTTCACGGTGGCCTGACGGATGTTGCCATCGTATTCCCGAGAGCTTTGGGTGCCGCTAAGAGTCCCGCGGGAGCGCTCGTACCCTGGTTCGTTGAAGTAGGGCTCAGCCACCAGGATGAGGGACTGCACTGACACTAGCACCTACAGCACAATGCAAATGGTTTCTTTCTTTGTGATTTTTTTTTCCTCTCGTTGACCATACAAAAACAAAGGGAATGTGAACGGACGGATACAATCTAGTGAGAGCACTGGGGCAGGAGCACTGCTTATAAACTATTTCGACAGGCGACCGCCATGATGGGAAGTTCAACTCGCCTGTAAAAAGCTTGAGGTCTGTGGGTTCCATTTCTCCTCTGGTCTCCCATGCCATGTGTTGAGGATACTTAAACATACCTGAAAGAGAAGGGGGGGGGGGGGGGATCATTCGAATATACATTCAGTTAATAATCTCATCATACCAAAATATAAAATGAAGAAATGCCATTATGTGTATTGCTTTTAATATACACCTGAATTTTACGCGAACTTTGGGGTCCAGAATTTGGAAACCTCGAAAGCACGTCGCATAGAAAGTCTCTTTCTTTCTTTCTTTCTTTCTTTCTTTCTTTCTTTCTTTCTTTCTTTCTTTCTTTCTTTCTTTCTTTCTTTCTTTCTTTCTTTCTTTCTTTCTTTCTTTCTTTCTTTCTTTCTTTCTTTCTTTCTTTCTTTCTTTCTTTCTTTGGTTACGTTAATGTAGGTGGTGGTTGTTCTATCTTTTTCATCTGTGTGCTAAATGGCTTTGTCCAAGCTGTACCATTGATGCAGGAAGTATTTATTTCTTCTAGCAGCTGGAGTTGCCTAATGAGGTGTAGCAGATGGTGAGCTGCTGCAGCAACTCGACCCTTCCTAAACGGAAAGACGCAACAGCCAGGGACATCTGGAAGGGTGTGGACGTCAACTCCCAAACAGCAACCGAGAGCGTGTGAGAGACGGACGGACGGACGAGTAAAGTGGGGAGCTATTTCGATTGATGATACACCTTGCGTCAGCCCAAAGAGCACATCGCGTCTCTGTCCTGGTTGCTACATCAGGCAGGGGTTCAACGATATCTGACACCTTTATTCCCATCTTCCACTCACTCACTCACCTTGCCGTCATTGTAGAGATTAGGGTTAAAGCGCACACTGTGTCCACCGGTTGTCTCCAGGTTCACCAAAGGAGGTGAATTGGGATAATCTTGGGGAAAATACACATCAAACTCAAAGCAGCCATTGGCATACGGGGTGTCTGCCGGGCCTGTGATGAGAACCTGAAAATGAAACAGAACCATTCATTGTAATGCTGCTAGATAATGGCCAACTGATGGATGGCGATGCAAATTTGAGTGAGACTGGTCCAATCCAGATAAAATGGGCATATTGCATGGGTCCATATTGCGACATTTTTGCCATTCATTGTGCAGCCCTACTCTGAAAACAATGATCAAAAATCAAATAGAAGGCAAACACTATCTTGAATACATGCAGGAGGGACTTGCAGGGATAGACTGACCCAAGGTCAGGCAACTTTTTGCTGATGTTGCTGCGTCGACAAGTCAGAAGCCCGAGAGGCAAGTGGGAGGGAAAGCAATTCTGGTGATTTACCTTGTCATCTTCCAACTTTCCTCATCTTATCGTCTATGACTTACTTTAAAGCAGTAAAAGATGTTTTGGCAGGATAAGTAAGCTACAAAAGTGTCTCGATTTGGAAAGAACTCAATAAGTGCGTAGGGCTTCACTCGGATTCGACTCGAGCCACTGGTACAAAAACAAACGCAACTTGGCGTCCGGTCGGGCTCTACCTTCATGATGTCCAGTCTCTCCTCATCGCAACGAACAAAGACACTTGATGAGGACGACAGAGGCAGGGAGGTGGAAAGGGTGACCGCCTCCTGGGCAAGCCGGCGCGATCTGGCGGCGCTGTTTGTGTCGCTGGCATTCTTCACCTGAGACATGTAATGGTAGTTGACCTTGAACATCAGCTTCCCGTCCTCTGACACCATTTCAAACGTGTCTGAACAGGGAGGAAAGCACAGTGTTCAAACTTTGGCTAGCTAGCACACAGAAAGAAAGTCAGAACTCCAAAGAAAGAACGATGCAATACATCCATCCCATTGTTTAGCAAAGTCAAAGTAATCAATGAATGAATGAATGCATGAATGAATGAATGAATGCCCGCCACCAAGGCAACATCATGTTAGCATCTGGTTCAACTGAAAGGAAATAGTGAATGCAAACGGTGGCGAAAAAAAGAAAGCACTCATACATTCCAATCATGTTCTACGGACATTTTCTAACCCTAACCCTAACCCATTTTCAAGGGAAACGTGGCATACATTTACACTTGCAATGGCAATTTAGAATTGTTTGCCAACACAAAAAGATGATCTCACCAAACTGCAGCTTCTTCATGGCAGCGACATATTTCTCTTCAAGAGAACGCAGGATAGAAAGGGGCTTGGGTCGACTTGATACTTTTCTTGACGACTCAACCAATTTCCTCTCTGTCAAACGAGAAGCACAGATTGGAGCATACGGTCTTGCTCACCATTTTCGACAAGAAGGCCAACCTGGACCAGTGTGAAATGAATGGGGGACGTATCATGCATGTTGCAGTGTGCAGTGGAGAGTTTACGGGGGGCTGGCTCATTTTGTTGGAAGAATCCTCCCATTTTCTGCATTTCATTGCCCTGGACTCAACTAGACTCTTTGAATGGGTCTACTTACTGTCTGTGTTCAAAAGCTACGTGTGTAGAAGCTTTGCAGTCCTAATATAAGATTCAGCATACACGTGCATCTAATATGTACGTACCTTGGTTGGCTTGCCGGAGGCTCGTCGTGGCAGCGTAGACTATCTCAGCTGTCCTCTGGATGTCGGGTACAAGAAGAGTCAGGCCCTCGGGCTCTGGATCGGAGCTATCTGGCTTCACCGTACCTTTGCTTTTATCTTTCTTTGACCTGGAATACACAAATGCATGTCGTGTAGCATGCGGTGCGTTACGCAAAATGATGGCTTTTCATCTTAGGTAAGAGAATGCCATCTTTATTGTTACGGTCGGTTGTTTTGTGACCGCTGCTGATACCAACAACTGCGTCCCACCTGAGTCGATTTGTGTACGTGTCCACGCATGTCTTCATTTTGGCCAGCAGCATTCCAACGGAAGTCTGTCCCTCCGAGTGTTCTTCATCCTCCTCTTCCTCATCCTGCCCTCGGTCACCAGACAGAGGGAGCAGCAGAGGGACGAGGGACGTGCACGTCGAGATGGCCCGGAGCAGCTCCAGTAATGCTCGATACAGGGGCACGTGGCGGGCCATATCTAGAACTACAAAAACAAAACAAAAATTCCTTTGTGGTTTTGCAAAGAAATATCAATGATGGTGGCAACCTGGATTTAACCAAACATATGACACTATCGGATAAGAGTTGGTATCTTCTCATTTCCTTAGCCATGATGAGCAAGGAACATTTTCCAAAAGATTCAGGTTATTCGGAATTTACTCCTCAACAACTGGAAGACTCAATCAGGCCCTCACCTTCTTAACCATATAAAGTGTCATCAATGTTTTCTGAAATGCCTTTTTTCAAGAACACGTACATAAATAATAGGGATCTAAAATACGGCATCCATCCATCCATGGCGGCTGGCTATCACCCTTTAAAGGGATAATGTGCACAGAGAGACAGAAAATCCTTTTTCACTGCCTGCTTTGTCCTCCGCCCAGCTTCAAGCACTTTTGATTCCAGCATCGCTTCACAGTGCCCCCTCCTCCATCTCCCTTCTGCTTTGCTCTGTCCAACAAGCAGCAGCTGATGACGGACGGACGGACGGACGGACGGACGGGGGCTCTCCTCAACCCAATTCTTTTTTTTCCCCCTTTTTCTGTTTGTGTTGTGCTTGTGTGTGCACAAGCAGCCCCCACAGCAGGGAGAGGGGAGGAGAAAAGGCGAAGCGTGAGCAATGTTGTTTGCTCCACCCACCCACCCGACTCTCGTCTTTCTTCATTGCCACGGCCGTCGGGATCCATCCTCCTGCCTCTTTTGCCACCGTTCGGCTTGGTTATGCAATGCACGGTGTCTAACTGGTGTTGAGGGAGCCACTTCTGTCATCAGCAGCGCTACCTGAAGATCCATCCCTCCAGCTCGAGAAAATGTCTGCCTCTCCACAGTGATCTCAACGATGGAATGCTTTGGTTTTCTATTCTCCTCTGGAATATCAACAAGCGGACGTGGCCACCTCAGGGAGCCGTGCGGAGGAGGCTTGGTGGCATAGAGACATCAGCTGAGACAGACACCATGGTTCGTTGGAGTCCGGAGCCAGAGACTTGATTGACAAGCGCTAATTGCATTCTTTCCCAGAGGAATCGGAAGCAAAAAAGATGGAAGCGACACAACAAGCTGGGCCTGTCAATTAACCGACACTATGAGGAAAGAGTTGGGAGAATTGTGTCGACGTGTTTATACAAAAGAGGGAAGTGCAATGGAAAGAAAGGTGGGACGAGAGAAGCGGGCTCATCTTCGTCGCCCAAATAAAGCTGCTTGTACCTAAGCAGAAGCAAAATTGCTCGCAAAGGTCTGACTCCATTCAAATTTCGGGGGAACGCTGGACTTATGAAGTGGATGTGACACAAGGTGGCTTTCCCTGGAAGTACAGTTGAGCAGAGCTGCTGACTCTCCCTCCGCCTTCACCTGCAGGATTCCACGTGTAGCATGCTCTTAAATCCAAGGACTTTCACAAAGCTCCGAAAAGCATGGTGAAAGACAATCCTTTGCACCCGAGCCACCTCATGGTAAGACACCCATTTGCGTGATATGCAATCATCAGAGGTGAAAGATTGCAGTAGCTCCTCGTCAACACGTACGTGTATATACCCTGCAAAGGAAAGTACCATTTCAAATGATTGGATTTGAAGATGTGAACGAACGAACGAACGAACGATGCTGAGCAGCTGGGCTATTTCATCATCATCATCATTTACAGCATCAGTGGGCGGAGGCTAGGGGGCTCTAATGGCAGCATTTCATCATGCTTCTTTTGGCAGAAGGCCTGCCATTAAATGTAACTACTGATCATTTCAGCCCTGGTAATAGTAGCAATTGTTGACATGATTGATTGATTGACTGAATATTTATTGATCCCCAGGAGTGGGGAAATTCAGGCCCCGGCAGTATCCATACCACAGAGTGGGTATACAATAGACACACAGATGGCATGAGTGCAACTCATTAGGGAGCCTGCAATTAGCCTTATCTCATTCAAAATGGTCACCCCAATTTGCAAGGCCGTATTGGTCCAATTCCTATCCATCAGTGGGACCAATGTTGGATAACTTATTGAGTTACATGTGACAGGGATATATATATATATATATATATTCCTTCCTTGGTTTTCTTTCAGAAAGGAGTCACCTCGACGGGCTAGGCGACTTGCGGGGGGGGATGATCATGGGCACCACAGTTCTCACCCTTGATGATGTGCATGCACTGGAGCTGAAGGAGGAGCAAGAGGAATCCATCTTGGCCTTGCTGGGCATCATCGGCACCTTCCTCAACCTATTTGTCGTTGTCTTTGTATACATCTACACCACGCTATAGTTTGATAAACGACTTCAACAAGTTGAACCAACAGTGAAGAGGTTTGACATGAATCTTCTCCCAAGTAAGAGGAGGGACAAGTTGGAACAGTCTGAAGACACGGCGGCAAACGTATCAAGTCAGAGTCATGAGCTTGAAAGACAGCAAAGGGCTGGGAGAGACATAAAGGAGGTACTATTGGGACCATGGATGGACAAGAGGTCAACCAGGACTGACGTTCCTCTTCAAAACAACTACAAAGTGGGCCTTGAAGTTGTTGGTTTTTTTCGGACTTCTGAGACAATGAAATATTCATGTGGTCGCTTACCTGAAATCTATGATTTAAAAGCAAGATGACCATCCGACCGACCGACCCTCTTACTGGCAGATGCTCTGATTTTCCCAAAAGTCAACCAAGCAAAAGTGAAGTCATTGTTCATAATAGAATGATAACTCAATATCACTGCTGTAGATTTCAAAATGCACAACTGTTTAGAGTAGGGGTGTCCAAACTACGGCCCGCGGCCCCCCGTTAGATGGAGCCCGCCACACAAAGCGTTTGACGTCCCATATAAGGGGGGTATCCCTGAGATAAGCATGGCACCCCAAAGAGAAAAACCATATCCTCGCTTCGCCAGTGGTTGGGAGTGATTCACCCACAATGAGCAGGGACCCTAGTTTGAAAAACCAGAGCAACCAGAGCATTTACACAGTAAAGTCAAGTCATGCAGGCCGCAGTCGCCTCGTTCTTTCGGTCACAGAGATGTGACACACAATATGTATTTTACATTTACAAACTATTTTTCCTCATGACTGTTTAGCAATATAGTTCTGCTGTAACCGAGGGTTGCTGATAAATGTAAAAGGCTCCACTTCTAGGCTTCGGCATCAACCGCATGTCAATTACTGGTTATTCATATGATAACTGTAAATAAATATTTTTCTAATAGATTACACTGCCTGTTGTTTTTGCCATGAATTGAATATGTTTCTATCTGTCACAATCTCTCTTGCAAAATCAGTAACTGGGGATTTTAAAAAATGTGACTGAAATAGATATATATATATATATTTTTTTTCTTTTTGTCATACGAAAGAGAAACACGTTTGAAAGCCAATCTAAACCAGCTACGACGGCTAAAGAGAGGCACATGTCACTCATGAACTAACTAGCTTCATCAGCTACGACGGCTAAAGAGAAAAACATCTTCAAGCTGAAGTGAAGTCTTGCTCAGCTGCATCCATCCACACAATGAATCCCGAACGGATCAGAAGCTTACCCGAGTCGTTCCGTAGGTAGGAGGACATGGCAGGGATGAGACAGGACTGACTGAGCAGCTCCTGCAGCACGACTGGAAGTGCTGAGCTGTTGTGGGTTCTGCTCTGTGCCGAAGGTGCATCAGGACTGCGGAAGCTGCTCGAACCTGCAGCATTAATGTAGCTTGCCAAGACCTAGTAAAGGAAATGTTTATTCCCATTCCGTTGAAATATGATGGCAATAAACAAGTAGAATCACCCATTTGCAGCACTAAAAACGATGAATGTCCATCTATTTTATTTTTTTTCCTTATTCATTTGAGCAAGCGTATCACAAAAGAAAAGTCAATTGTGAAACTCGGCAATAGCGCTGATAGTTTGGACCGAATAAGGCCTCGTAATTTGCCGCATATTGCCAAATACGAGGCAGCGTGTCATTCCGCGCGATGCGTTAAATCAGTCGAATAGAAGAGCGACTCGCCTGGAGAAGACAAGTGACGTGCTCCTCCTCAAGACGCTGTTTTGCGAGAGCCTGCTCAACATCCCATCCCGAGGCTGTGGATCCAGTGCCAAAACCCGTTCCTTTGGCCCAGTACAGCTGCTGCTCCTCACTGGTCCCCCCCCCACCGTGGCAACTTGACATCTGTGGCTATAAAAACACAGATGTCAGACACGTCAATCTATCCGAGCATAGGCTTTTTGCAGTTACAAAATGGAGAAGATTCACTTTGGCCAGTCAAATAGAGAGGGTGTGCTTCGGCGCCATCTAGTGGCATCCATAAAGCTCCAAAGATGTATACAGTGGTCCAAATCACCACAATAAGTCTTGCCATTGATTTCATCTGGGGCTACCCAAAAGAGGCAGGGATGAAAGGTCCATACCTCAGAGACGTTGCTACTGGCGTTGGGGTTCCGGGGGGCGTGGTGGCTGAGAGCCGATAGACAGGCCAAGATCAGGTGAACGGCGCCTATCTCCAAAGCCATACGACGGAGCAGCACGCCGTCGTCAGTAGTAAGAGGAGTGCTTCTGAACAATGCGCGCAGGACATGAAAGGGCAACGTGGGCAACACGTCTGCTGACGGCGATTGCAGGATATGACCTGCAAGGGAGAACGACGTGCGGCTAAAAGATTCAAGTAGCAAGCATCAAGTAGCACTTCAGCCAGAGTCACATGAGTTAGTGCAAGATGGAGGCTGTCAAACGTGCTCGTTGACAAGTGAAAAAGTCAAATGATTCCAACTTACTGCCCTCTCCATCATCTGTGACCCCGAGCACCAGGCGCAGCAGGCACTGGGCATGCTTTCTCTCCTTCAGCAAGACTTCTGCGTAGCCCGGCAGGCGCAGAAAGAGGCCAAACGCTGCCAAGGAGTGGGCAGGGATGGGCGACATGGTTTGCACTGGCGACGAAGACGCCGACTGGGACGGCTGCTTGTTTATGGGCGGCGGCGGCGGCGGCTCTGTTGCGATGGACTCGGGCGCCTCGTAAACAAGCTCTCCCGATTGCTCGATGGTGACCCACTCAAACTGATCTGTATCTTTTGCTTTCTCCTGTGTTGCAGAAGGCACGACTGGGGCGCTGACCTGTTGTTGCCACGCAGAGAAGAGAATAGATCGGCTTTCGTCGAGGTGTCCGCTGCTTATTGACTGACTGACTGACTGCTCGCTCGAATGCAAAGCTCACCTGCTGAATGACATCTGGATAGAGCATGGGCAGCCTCTCCGCGATGAGAGCCAGGCCTCCCATTCCAGCAAAGACTTGCAACGGCGACTGGATCGGGTGCGTTTCAAGTAAGGACTCATCGGCGGTGGCGGCGGCGGCGGTGGGATCGAGACCATCCTCGCCCGGCGTCATCGGTTCATCTTCGGGGCAGCTGTTCAGCATGTCCAGGTGATCCACTAGGAACAGGAAGAATAAGAGGAGAACCAGGCGTTGCAATTTTCCAAAACAAACACCACCAATTGTGTTACTTGACTCACGGTTGGCTCATTATATAAGCAAAGGGCAAAACATCGACAATATTTGAACATGGAGTCAACATGTTCTGGCTAAAATACAACTGGAAAGTGTTAAATTTCGTTGTACATGTGTGACAATGACAATAAAGATCTATTCTATATTCTAGTCTAACGTCAAGCAGAAGCGCCTTTTGCTACCTTTTTCCGTGCACAAGCGTTTGAAGGAGTCCGTCTTGGATAGGGCAGGGTCAGAAATGATCTTGGAGCCCAGTCTGACTGTGAGGTTGATGGACTGGTAGCCCTGTGGCATCTTGCGCTCATACAGTAGGGTCAGTAGTTGGGCCAGGGTCATCTCCGGTGGCAGGGGCTGACCTTGAGAGGGACGCAACAAACCGTTCAAGACAATGCATGTTAACTTTGCACATGACTCTCTTGTACCTGGAAGCAGCTTGTGGTAGAGGTGGAAGACAGGCACGCTGATGGTTTTGGCAGAAGGGTCCACAGCCGACGAAGGGGTCAACTTGTCACTCATCACCCGGCCCCTTCTTGACGGAGGCCTAGGAGGTGTTGACAGAGCCCGCTTGGACTGGGACTTCAAACCTAAACAAGAGAAATGTAAACATCACTCACCTATTTGCATTGTGAGCGACACAAACTAACGGCAAACGGAAAATGCCTACCTGAAGCCACAACCACACTGTAGTTGTCCTGGAAGCCACTGTCCGCTTTCATTTTCTCCTTCTCCTCATGATTCTTCTTCTCCTTGTCCTCCTTCTGTTCACTAATCAGCTTGGCTGTAATACTGGGTGTGTCTGAAATATAGAAAGAGAGCGCTAGATTTCCTTTGCTGGCAGCTCCGCGTTCCAAACAATCGGCGGACTATCGGACACAAACGATCACGGTTATTGGCAACAGAAAACCCTAATACTAATCATTTGAAATCGTACAACAACATTTTTTTCCTTCATACATACATACCAGACACCCGGTCCAAGACTTCAGCAAGAGTGGTGGAGATTGGTAAATGGAGGGTGCGGTACTTGTGGCCTGCTCCGTACATCGGATGTTGGATCATGTGGCTGGTAGCGTTGATGCGTCCTTTGTATAACTAAAACAAAAAAAATACAAATAAATTCGACGACAGCTATTTTTAACCCTGTGGCTTGGAATTGGAATTTTCATTTGGACATACAGGCAGTCCTCAATTTGCGTTCCGAGAGCCTGCTCGTAAGTCGAATTGTTTGTGAGTGGAGACACGATTCGTTTTGCTTCCAAATGAAATGTGGTGAAATAAAAAGCAATTCCAAATGCAGCGCAGTGCTGTGCACATCAAGCAGTTCAATGTGGATGAACAACCAGACACCTACCGGGCAGGGAGACTGGAGGAAAACGGTGGCTTTCTCATCCTCCAACATGAGTTGCAGGAAGAGCCTTCGTATGAAGCCAGAGATGCTTCCAGAGAGAGGCACATTACCTCGCTGTGGTGCTGATTGGAAGAGCTCACAAAGAACCTTCAGCAAAAACATACAGCAATGTTGAACAGGAGCTCCTCTTGTGATAAACGAGAAAGGTCAAACCTACCTGTGCCATGAGCCGCTGGTTGTTAGGGTGGCACGAGATGCACTGCAAGAAGAAGGCCACTGTGGCATTCTCCAAAGCGGTTCTCTGCTGGGTGGTGAGCCCTCCCGACTGACCACAAGACGACAGGGAAAAACGGGAACCTAGGACGTACGGCTGGGATGGCCCTCCGGGAGAGGCCTGACAACTTGTGTTGGCACTTGCACTGGAGTGGCACAAGAGGAAGAGCAGTGCTGTCCACAGAGGGTTGACCTCCGGGCCACCTAACCAGTCCTTCATGGCGTGGCTGTTGCCAACTTCGGTGAGAAAGCGCAGAACCGGAGCAGCCAGCTCTGCGGCGAGCGGTGGACGATGCGCCGAAGTGGAGCACGACTGGTATTGGTAGTGCCGCCTGTCAGCCAGAGCTGCCGGCAGGGGCAGGTCAGCATTGGCCAGTAGACACGCACAAAACTGGGCGAGGCTGCGGACAAGTAGCGAAGGCAATCCCGAGTCAAGGAGCTGCTCGATCGCTCCCGGGGACTGCGAGGCGGCCGCCAGCGTGGTTAGCTGGGACTCTGATAAACTGGAGACTGGAGGTCTCGCGTGCTTTGAGTCGTCCGTAAGTCCCGCGGTGGCGGCGGCGGCGGCCGCGGCGGCGGCAGCGTTTGCATTGTGCTGCTTTTTGCCATCATCCGTCATGGCCAGTCGGCGCTGTTGGGCTTGAGACTGAGTGGCGTTGGGCATTGAGACGATGCCCATCCAGGACATGAGCAAGGAGAAGTAGCTCGGATGAATGTGACACATGGAACACAGGAGGCTGTCCACAGCCTTCTTTAGCACAATGTCGCAAGGCAAAGACATGGACCAATTGTACAGGAGTCTAAGGGAAATCAATGAAAGACAGCACAGTCAGGAGGAGTCAAGCAAACGACAGGGCTGTACTTTCACAATGTGTCAACGTCTAGATGTTAGCTTTGAAAGAAAACAGGACTGACTCAAAAAGCTCTCGGTTCAGCAGTGTCGGGAGGTCATAGTCGACAGGCAGCTCGTAGCTGTGCCACAGGACGGCCGCTACGCAATGCAGGTGGGACGGCGAGGGCATGAGGAGCCCGTACTCCCTCAAAGAAGAGGAGCCACTACTGGTGCTGGAGTAACCCAGTGGCCTTTTTAGGGCTGCAACCCTTGACGAATCATGAACCCACTGGAGAAGAGCCTGGATTCTGCAACCATCAAGTGCAGAGAGAACACGAGGATGAGTCCGGACAAACTTCAATGATCCACTCCACTGTCCTTCCAAGTGATCTTGGTCAAAGCGCCTTCCTTAAAATGCAACAAACGGCGCAGAGCGACAGCAAAGGCTGACAAGGATAAACACCGAGAGACCTTTTACGATCGATCACTTTAAGAGCCCCGTCGACAGACGATATCACCTTGATAGAAAACACTTTCTCATTTATCATTAAGAGTCCAACTCAGACAGTAAGGACAGCCTCGTTTACAACAACATACCTGTCCTTGGTTCCCGGGTCCTGAGTGGTACCCAACTGGTACAGAATGTCTATCGTGGAGTCTGAAGAGAGGCCATTTAGTCGACCAAACAACAGAGGACTGTTCAAATCTAAAAAGAGACCAGATTCAGTCGTTTATCAAAAGAAACATTCATAAAAATTCATCCCCAAATCCCATCGAAAAGAAAAGAAAAGTTGACTTACTGGCCGGGTCAGTGCCGGAGGCAGCACAGTTTCGCAACAGAATGTCGATGAGCTTAAGACCAATGCGCGTCGACTGCAGGCCGATCTTGACCAACACGGCTTCGATGTTGGGCGAGTGCATACCGCAGTAAGGTGACATGAGCAGCGCAGCGCAAGTCTGCAGGAGGTTAGCTGTAGGCGCTGCTGCACTGGCCATCATGGCCTCCAAGTCACTGACATGGGTCAGGCAGTGGTGAAGAAGGCGGAGCCAACCAATACTGCACAGCGGGGGGAGGAAGAAGAAGAAAGGGGGAAAAAAAAAAAAGGACTCAAACAGGCACATGGGATACGGATTGAACAACAGCCAGTTGATGGGTGTATATATTTGGTTGGTACCTGGTTTTAGAGACCTGGTCCTCAGAAGGTAAGAAGGGGTTGTTGACTGTTGCGGAGGAGGTGTTCCCAAACGCCGTCAGGCCCAAAAGTTTGATCTGGGACAGACCAAGGGTGCTGGCATCTCGAGGCCGGTGCAACCGTAGACATACAGCCGACGCCACCTCGGCCTTCACCAGCTGGATCTTGATGTAGGTGAGGCCGCTGGTGATCACCGGCGTGGAGAGCGGCAGCATGTTTACCCCATCGGCACTGATCTCCACGGAGACCGAGGCCGGGCAGGCTAATTGGAAAGAAGAAAATGCAACAGCTCAATACATTTGCTTACAATCGTTTTCCATCTGATTCCTACCAGGGAGGGAGGGGTCTGTCTGGCTGTGCGTGTGTGTGTGTGTGTGTGTGTACACTGTACACGACTTACTAGCTAAAGAAGCAAGATGTGGCTGAATGTGGAGCTCCTTTAGCAGCACGGCAGCTGGAAGATGAATGGTCAGGTCGCACCAAGCCTCTTCCGGAAGGAAGATGTAGGACCAAGCTGCAGAACGAGCGCGCCGGTGAGGCGGTGTCGCTTGAAGTAAGACTTCTGCTGGCTGCGCTGTCGGGCTACTGGATGTAATTGTTCCTGAGGAAAGACGGATGGTTACAAACTGATGATGTGTTGTTGCTATGTTTAGCGGCTCAAGTGTATCAAAGCACCTAATGGGGCAAAATTGTGCAGTCCCTCCGCATTGTCTGGCTCGGACGTCATCACTCGGGATTTGAGGTTACCGTCTGATGCTTTCCCTGGACCCGAGTCTAAAAATTTCATAATGGTAGAAACCATGCTGCGTGCCGTGTTCACTATGGCTCTGGTGCTGGTCACCATGTTGTTACAAATCAACTGTACGCCACCTGGTCGGTCAGGGAGAAACCATGCCGCGTGGTTAGAAGCAGAGTGATTGATGATGAGGATTGGCAAAAAGCATCAGTATTGTCCCTACCCAGGTCATGGAAGGCTTTGAGCGCCTCGCTAGTATCCAACACTCGCAGAATGAACCACAGAAGAGGTTCAGACAGCTGACAAGTAGAAAGAGAGCCCTAGGAAATAGGAAAGGTTGAACAAAAATCCATCCACGACCAACTGGTCCCAACCCTTTGCTCACCTGTCGACCCATGTAGCCACAGGCCATGTATGTGAGGATGGGCTGCAGCATGACCTGAACTGAGGTCGCCCTCTTGCTGAGGGTGGTGAGGATGGTGAAGAGGCCGTCACCTACTGAAATGGCGTCCAGACCCCCGTGGAAGTTCTCATGTTTTGTTAGGTGGAGACCGCTGGCTCCTGCAGACCAAAGAGGGCGGTCAGATCAGCGGATAGTGTTGAGTCAAAGTCTGCTTTATTGTCAACGTGAAGGTTGCACAGCTTACCGATGATCATGGCCATGGCGCTGCTGTTGCACTGGCCCAGCGCAGACAAGATCTGACTCATGATCTGCTGATTGGCCAGTACCAGATCAGCCACACCGGCGGACGGACCCTGGCTGGATGTGGATCCTCCAGCCGCCACACTTTCTTTTGATCCGCAAACCTTCTCTTCGTCCGACACGCTGCTATCGGCCGCCCCGCCGCTGGCCATTGCGGGCAACCGACCGCTGAACTCTCTGTCCCCTGACAGCGGCAGTTGCACCAGCACGTTAACCAGTTTCAGGAGATCGAACATCAGCTGATCGCGGGTGGTTTCACCGCAGACAGCCTTTGCGTCTCCCGGTCGAATGATGTTGGCAAAAAGGCCGCCGAAACAAGCGCGGGCGCCCACGGAGCTGTCAGAGCCACTGCGTGAGACGACTTTGTCAGAGCAGGTGATGTGATGGTGCACGAGGAACGTAATGGACTCGATGACTGAGGTGATGGTGACCACAGACACCGCTTCAAAGTTTTGCTCCAAAGTAAACTCCAACAGCTTGACCTGGGCGTCTAGTGGACCCTGACCTGACTGGAAGGGCCCCCTGAAAGTTCAAGACGCAGGTGCGTCAGCTCTTAAAAGACCACGACAATTGAGCAAGGCATATGAACACGTACCTTTCAGTGGACAAGATGTGCAGAAGTTTGAGTAGGAACTCGCTGAACATTTGTGGGCAGGTGGAGGAAAGATGCACCTGCAGGCGACTCAAAAACTCGTGCATAGCTTGAGTGGCGGTGGGTCCGACTTGAGAGCTATGCTGATTGCTTCCATTGGTGTTGCTGCCAGAAAGGAAACGCACCACGATGTGCACCAGCGTGGGATCCGACACCATCTGATGTGCTGTGCTTTCTTGGCCGTTCATTCCATTGCTGGATCCTGAAAGTTCCCATATGGTTTTAGTAGTGGGCTACACTCAAATTCCAAGTTCTTCATAAAGTGAGCAAGAATACTTTTCCATCGACATCATGCGGAACATTGCAAGCATAGTCTTCACTCACTCACTCACTCACTCACTCAGGATGACGAGGTGACAATTTGTTGGAGATAAGAGTAATATACGGACCTTGGTAAGGCATGTTTGTCATCAGGGTCAGCGAATGCAGAACCAGACACCATGTTCTCAGGGAGGCGTTGGGGTACCATGCCAGCACAGTGAGAAAACTGCTAATGGATGCTAGGCGTAGAATAGATCTTTGTTTGTCATTGTCACACATGTACAACACACATGCACAACACACATGTACAGTGACATACATACATACGTACACATTTCACAACATGACTTCATCCCAAAAAACAACAACAGATGCTGAGAAATCCTGACCTTGGTTGAGTGGAATGGTGGGGACTCGACTGGAATTAAACAAGAAGACCTCTGGTCCGTTGTCTTCGTTGCCACTTGCGCTTGTGTTGAGACTCAGCGTTATCCATAACTGCAGCAACGACTCCAACTATCATCACAAATGTTTTCCATTTGTGTTTTGTAAAAATGCTCCATTTGGTGGTGACATTGAAAGTAAGGTTGGACATTTTTCTGGTGTTGTATCTGGGTGTCATTATTTTGCGCACCCGCATACTGAGAATGGGCCATATTTGGGGGATTTAAAAAGTACAGACCTGCACGTGGTGAACTTGCAGCATAGAGAAAAGCTTGTTGAAGCAAGCGCTCAGCATGGGAATGGAAGATGGCTGAACTATGAGGGTGCCGCCAGGAGGAGAACCTCCTCCAGGAGGAGAACCTCCTCCATGAAGAGCCCTCAACAGAGAGTCATCTGTACCGTTGGTCGTCTGGCAAACTGGAAAAGAAAAGTGGCAGTCCAGCTTACATGAATATCGATCATAACACGAGATTTTCGTGGTTGACTTTTTGCGAGTGCAGATGACAGACTTTAATAATTCATTAAACGTGTATAGCGCTTTTCAAAAACCCAAAGACGCTTAAAGAAGGACTCGCGTTCCCTCTGCGCTAATGTTGTGTATTTGCCACACTCTCCGTACTTCATTTTACTGTTACTCTGGTTACCTGTGGAGGAAGTTGACGTGAGAGCCTGTAGAATGGAGTCGGCTTGTAACGTTGCCATCATTTTTAGCATCAGTTCAGCCTGCTGCTCCAAGCCCACTTCTAATCGAGCATCCAGTGCTGAGGACAAACGGGCGCTCCAAATAAGAAACAAATATTCTCATAGCAGGAAGAAACATCCATCTCCTCACCTTGTGAAACTGAGACGGAAAGCCCTTGTGATCCCGGCTTCTCAACAGCAACCGGTGGTTTGGACACTGGGATACCAACCCCTCCAATGTATGGCGTGTAACCATACGTGCCATAATCCGAACCCCAGTAGTCATACCACGTGCTGCTTATTGGCTGAATACAGACACACACACAAAGGAGATTGAAAGTGAACATGCAAAACAATGTTAAGCAAAGGGGAATGAGATGTAAGGTGGGTTTTTTTTCCATACCTTAAAAACCTTTGCAGCAAGCGGATCTTTTTCCAAATCAATATCTAAAGGGTCAATATCAACATCCATCAGGTCTTGTAGCAAGTCAAAGTCCATGTCTTTATCTTTTTCCAAGGACGACAATGGTGGCGCGCCTTTGGATAATGAAAACAGCTTTAACTGATGTCAAGCAGACAGGCAAGCCATTTGTCATTGGTACACTGATGGGGAAGATTACGGGAAAAGGTTTCATCTCATCGAAAGGTAAACATCTAAGGCGACCATTGATGAGCCCTCCCACACAGTCAGAGTCCCGCCTATACCTGCAATGATATCAGGCACGAGGGTCTCATCGATGCTCTCGACCAAAGGGATCGGCGTGGGCTGAGGCAAGGAATCGTCTGGATCAAGCCCAACTGATGAGGACGAAGCCCCGGTGGTCTCCTCAGCGACAGAAACTTCATCCATGATATCCAAAGAACCAGGAGACAGCAGCTCACCTGAAACATTAACCTTCCTTTTTACTCCAGATCACCATGAGTTTGCTGCCATCGTTGGCTTTTTTTGAACAGGCAGCGTGTGACAAGGATTTTTAAAAGCAAACAACACACCTGCCAGGATGTCTTGTAACATACAGGTGAGGGAATACTGAGCCCAGGCACCGCCCCAGGAGATGTCTCCTCGATTGAAGTCCGTTCCCACCAGCAGAAGGAGCAGGCGCTCCAGCTGGTGCTCAGATACTACCTCAGAGAGGTGGATGGTCGGTCTGGTGGCATTGGCTATTCTAGCGAGGACCTGAAGGGGTTTGATTCATGAATTGGATTAGCAAGATACAGGATGAATGAACTCGTGTATCAATCAGTTCTTGGCATGGCTATCGGTGACAGACCGCTGACAACGGAGTACGACTGACTAGTATGGGTCCGGGGGAAGGAGAAGAAAAAGATGTGGTATGGAGCGTGCACGTTTTGGGATTGCGATTTTAAAATGAATCCTCTTAGTACCTTGCAGACAAAAAGTAGCAGGTCAGCATGGCAGGTGAAGTCCATAGACAGCAGGAAGAGGGCTAGCTTCTGCACCACAGAGATGCAGCGCTCATGGGACAACGTAAAGGGCAGGGGCTCAACTTCCGGTGCTTCTTTGGCTGTTGCAGACTCCGTGTCTAACGTGGAGCGCGGCCATTCGGCCGTCCGCCGAAGACGGATCAGGTCTTTAAAGTGCTGCGAAAGAGACCAATTGTCATCCATTCAATTCAAACTTGTCTTCAAACAGCATCCGAAACATTCTCCCTTTCAAAAGCGGATGCTCTAACCCACCTTGGATGTGGCTTGCTTGAGCTTGGCCTGCTCCACCAAGAGTTTGTAGGAGGAGCCCTTGTTGCTTTGGATTTTCTCCTTCTCAATCTGCTCGACTAAAGCTTTTTGTTTCGCTTTCAATAGATTTAACTGCTAAAAGGAAAGGGGCGCAATGAATAGCAGCTTGACAAAGTCTTCCCCGCCCACTATATTTGGAAAGAATGACTCTTGATGAAGAGGGTTAAGGAGTTCAAACTTCAGTTTCCATTTATGCGAGAAGCGCTCCGAGCGGCAAACGACGCGATACTCTCTGACAAGTCACCGTCTCGTGTTGGTTGTAACCCAACGAGGCACCTGTACCTGCTTGTGGTGGACCAGTTGCTTGCGAATCTTGCGGGAATAGAGTCTGTCCAAGCTACTGCCGCCCTTCGCCGATCTGCTGGTGTTCTGAGACTGAAGGCTGTTATTGATAAAGCTCCACTGGATACCTGGCAAAGAATTCTCCAGCCGTTATCAAACCATATCATTCAAACGTTTGAAATACAAATGCTCATGCACCCACCTGTTGAGGTTCTATCCCTCTCTTTCCCTCCAAGATGTTTCTTGCCACCAGAAGCTTCATCTTCGATACTTGTGACATAATCCAAGAGTCTGGAAACAAGCATCACCACCCAACTAATCATGGGGATATCCAAGACCCCTGTGAAACGCAAGAGAGAGTCAGACGGACAAAAACGTTCCAATGATGTACTTTGGCAAGACATTTTAAACTCGGCACGTTTATTTTCGGATTCAAGTTTTTTTTTTTTTCCCCTCCAAGTACGAGTTTTGTTTTTTCAAGTACAAAACCTTTAACCTCAATCTACCTCCTTAAAATTCACCCCTCACTTGCTCCCCTACGTCAGTCACCCTGTAGCAGTACCTTCAGTTCGATGCTGCATAGCAGCTTGTGGTTGCTGCAGAGGAGAGAGCAAGCTGTCCAGAAGGTTCAGCAGACCCTCCAACACACCGCTGTTGCTCAGGGATCTTTGACCAAGGCAGGACAGGAGCATAAACACTCTGAGGTAGAGGTAGAGAGAAAGAGAGAGAGAGAGAGAGAGTCACCCCCCAAAAAATGATGATCAAACAACATGAAACATTATGACTAAGCGTAGCACAAGTGCAAGGCCGCCTACCTGTCCTGGGGGAAGATGAGAAGCTGTTCAGAGTTGTAAAGCTCCTGCAATACGTTAGAAAGGAACTGTCCCCACCAGCGCTCCCCTCCACACAGCTGCACCAAAAGCAGACCGGCATGAAGACGAATTTTTGGTGTCCCACTGAGGCAAAGGTGTTTGAAGAGCTCCTCGCAAGCCTGCGCGTGGAAGGTACTCTGGAGCACCGATGGCACAGAGTGACCTAAATATACAGACGTGTATATTGGAAAAAGAAAAAAGGGAAGTGTGTCGTTAATCAACACAAATAGTGTCAAACCTCGGCATCCAAACCGTTCCATAAGTGTGTGGATGCCTACTCACCATTGTTCGAATGCAGTAGGCTAAGCAACGTGTCCAGAAGGTAACGGATGATTGTTCTCAATTGCTCTGTAGAGGAGTTGTGGACCAGATCTTGTGGCTCACGGGACCTGGCGGCCGTGGGGAGAGATTTTCGACTGGCACCAAGTGATACGCGCAATCTCTGGACAGCGTGGTGAGCCAGATTGAGTTGCAACTGAAGCTGGATGCAATCCTGGTAGGCTGAAAAAACACGTTGGTCCTCCTCTACCACCTTGTCTGGTTTGCGCAAGAAGTACTGGGCATTGTTGGCGCTGTTGAGGGGCGGCAGGTCGATATTCTGGAGGAGGGTTTCCAACCGATGGCAAGCAAGATTGTACCTGGGAACATTTTTTTAGTGGTCAAAATTCTCCTGTACCTCGGTTCATGAATGTATCAAATACAAATCAATGGTATTTTAGAACACCAACAGGAGCAAAATGCTGTGACGTACTTCATGTCTCACCTGCACTGGGAGAAAAATGGGGGGATGTACTTCATGTCTCACCTGCACTGGATATCTTCCTGTAATGCCATCATCATGGTCAAGTGCTGATCCACATCAGGCTGACTGGCAGGTTCACTTTCTCCCCGAAGAGGATCGTGCATCAGTTTAAGCTCACTTTCCCACGGTAGAATATAAGTATGACCATAGTAAAAGCCCAGTGGAATCTTTGCACGAGCATTGGTGCTGCCATAGCGGCCAATCACAGTGATCTGAAAGTTGTGGAAGGACGGGGAGAAACTACAGATGAAATATACTGTACATTGCACAATCTAAAAAGAAGGAATACCAAAATCCAACAGTAATCCACGACTGGGACAAAGGTTCTGCCACAATTGTATGCAAATGCTGACAGCGACGCAACTTTCGGTCGTGCGAAGGCTAAAATGAATTCCAAACAGAAATAGGAACAAACCTTCATAAACCTGCAAACGGGTGGAGGCAGCAGGTCATGTAGAATAAGCGAGTGAGTACTGATGTCGGTGGCAACCACCAGCCTGCGGCCATCCACCTCCTCACCTAGCGTCCAAATGTCTATGGACAGAGAAGCTAGGTCGCTACAGGTCGGGATGAGAGCGTCGGTCAGCAGGACGGGTCGGCCAAAGTCCAGCGTCACAAAGCGACGAGCTCCTGGGAAAATGGACGATTCCATTTACAATGGGGATAACAACTTGGATGGTGTTGCACAGTTAAGGAAGCGGTAAAGCCACATATGAAACCGCTTTGGCTGCAAAATGCTACTGACCAAAAAAAGAATGGGAAACAAACCGGGCGTAC
This sequence comes from Syngnathus typhle, assembly GCF_033458585.1. Classification (NCBI taxonomy): domain Eukaryota; kingdom Metazoa; phylum Chordata; class Actinopteri; order Syngnathiformes; family Syngnathidae; genus Syngnathus; species Syngnathus typhle. The sequence goes on from NC_083745.1 coordinate 640,406, forward strand.
CAGAGTGCATGCGCTCGATGATGATCGACTGGTGTGGAGGAGGCTGGAGAAAGTGAGATGCCTGGGAAATGGCGAGAGCCAAACCACTGCCCATGGGGCTCTGCAGGGAGACAGAGAGCAAAAAAGAAATCCCAAATCAAACAAACGCTTGCACATATTGAAAGCTTTTGAAATAGCAGCGTCGCTAACCGGCTTGGCTTTTTGGGCGTTTTTGTGTGCGGCCAGGTTGACTGGCCCAGGATCCATCATGGAGCCAGGGAAGAGGTGAGCTAGCTCTGCGCTGAAGGCTGCAGACACCGCCTCGTTCGGAGGTGTGAGAGGAGGTGTCATGAAGAGGGGCGTGGTCTTGGGTGTTGGGGGAATCACATCGGAGGGGTGAATGAAGAAACCCGGAGCGCAGGAGGAGTTGGAAGGCACCGAGTTATGGATGGGCCCCACGCCGGAGGCGGCCGCTGCGGCCGCAGACGTGGTCTGATGCAATTTGGCTTCCAGCTTGGCCTTCTGCTTGCAGCAGACACGCAGAGATTTAGTCTGGGAATAAGAATGAAATCCAGGTGGAATGACTCGTCGTCTCACCTGCTGCTGCAGTTTGAGCAGCTGCTGTTGCTTCTCTTGCAGGACCTGTAACTGTTGTTCGGCCGACACCATGGCGTGAGACAGAGACTGCAGGGCCACTTGAGCTGCGGAACTAAGAGCTGTAGAAGCTTCGCCCACCGTTCCCGTCGACAGGCCGCCGACGGCAGGGGTGACGCCAAATGTACTCACTGAGGATTTGAGAAGAAAAAACAAAGAGCTCACATGGTGAGCAATGGCATCGAAAATGACGAGATGGCATATTCACCGGTGAACATGCTGGCGTCATCGCGCTCCACTCGAGTACCATCGCTCGTGGCTATGCAAGAGAAGTGCAAAGGCTCCACCTCTAGGAGCCCCGTCAATGCTGTGAAGCTTCCCTCCGCTGCTGCGCAGCTACTTACTTTGCCATTCCCTGCAATAAAAACAACAACACATCTGTACTGAGAATCCTGGAGTTTGCTAGCCAAAACAATGGCTTTCAAATGTCATCCACATGCACTAGGTTTCAAATCTGTGCTCATGAGCAACAATGGCTAGTTGTCTGACCTGAGAGAATGTCAGAGAGGTCAATCTCATCTGACTGGACCCCAATGCTGCTATTGAAGGCATTCTTGCAAGAGGAACCACTGACCTCCAGATCAAAGAGCACTGGATCAAAAGGCGAGCTGTACAGTCCGTACCTGGAAAGACGCCAACGTAACAGTTGACATGACACATCGAAAAGGTGTCATGTCCTACAAAGTGGAAAAGCCAGTCTTTGCCCACGGAGAAGAAAGAATCACGGTCAAGTCTTGGGCTGGCTGTAAAATCTTTTGCCGATCCCAAAACGTTTACAACTATAATCCAAATGCAACCGGCAATGAGAAAACCTCACATGCATTGATGAATTGGAAATTACCTGGTCTGCAGCAGTGCCTCCATCGGGGTGAGTCGATCTTGCAGCTGTCTTGAGATGGCCGTGAGTAGGGAGGCGCAGGCAGTGCTGCAGCCTGCCAGGTCCTCTTCCTTGACATAGTTCAGCAACACAAAGTACCAGAAGACCGAGCCTGGAAGAAGATCAAGTGCAATTAGACCGAGGGACAGTGTGCTACGACGGTGCAGCCGATCAACTACATACCGCCTGTTGCCGCAGCAGGCAAGTAGGGCATATTGTCCAGCAGAGCTTTCAGAAGACTTGTGACAAACCCTTGTTGGCTGGGATCACCTTTCCCATTGCTTTAGCAAGAGGAGGAAAATGAATGATGCTGACATGAGCCCACAAGGAAAAGAAAAAGAATGGAATGGGCCCAATCTCTCACCTGATGCAAAGCGCAAGAAAGCGTGCGCACTTGTGAGCAATGCTGCGGCCGGCCTCAAAGAAACAAACGGCCACAATCTCCATCAGCCTCGATCTGGCTTTGGCCAGCAGCGCCTCCTTTCCTTCTCGTAAGCTAAAGAGACGTTAGGCAGATCAAATAAGATGAATAGCGTGCTGATGACATACAGTCATGTATGCGGTACAGTGGATATGAAGTCACAATCACCTTTGGGAAGGGTTATGAAGGGGTCATTTAGACACAAAAAAGAAATGGAGTGTCTTAACAAAACTGTGTGTTTAAAAAAAGCCAGAGTTCCTGTACAGTGTAAAAATGCGACCAGGGAGTACGTCGATGGATAAGTGTATTCCTATATGGTGGATTGAACTTATGAAGCCCCAGAACACGGGCATGGCCTTAGTCATACCTGCAGGGTCCATTGGAAAAAACACCAGCCAGCCAGCACAAGATGTCCAGGATGAGGCCTTGAGCATGTTCTGTGGAGAGGCCACTCTCTGATCGCTGGCACAGCGCTTCCAGCAGCTTCTCGTGGAAGTCTGGAAACTGCAGCATTGCACAACGCTGGACCCTTCAACAGAAAGCCCAGTTCAATGTAGTTCTCGATACGAATCACCCCTGTAGCCATTGTTACCTACCTCTCTTTGGGAAGAGATGTCTTTTTGAACCTTCTGATTGTGACAGAGACTTCTTGCAGCAGGTCGCAGCCTCTCAGGTTTTCCACTTTCTTGGAAGATGCTTGACCATCTGGTTTAACTCCAGACACCTTGTCCTGCATAAAACAACGTGGCATGGTTTGATTTGAAAGCTTGCATGTGGCATACGTTCGAGTCAGTACCTTAGAGGCCTGAGCCCTCTGCAGCAGAGTGGACAACGAATGCGATTTGGAGCACTGGGCTTTGGCACTGGGCATTCTCACAACAGGTCTGGGGCTGTCCTCCGTGTTTTTGTCGCTCGCTGCCTTGATATGAACCAGGAAGGAACGATACTTTCCACCAGCCATGCCTAGAGACAGGGTACAGACTGGACTGAAGATCACTGACAACTTGATGTGTTGACTTCCAATCGCTAATGGCTTCCGGCTATGTTTTAAAGGAGCCGCATCGGGCTATTTTGCTTAGAGAGGAGGAATGAGCAGGAACGTTCCAAAATGAGCGAATGGAGGAAAACACCACCTTTTTGGTTTACTTTGCCATTTGAACATGACTACAAGCTAAAACAACAACAACAACAACAGCACTGACTTGGCAAGACATGGCGCCTTTAAACAAGGTTTGCAGTTTTATACCTTTGACCAACTTTGGGCTGGTGAGACTAAGCATGCCAGCATGACCAGAGAGATCCAGCCCACTGGCAAGCCAGACTGGTCCACACAAGATGTCCTCCTTGTGCTCTTCCAAGAACGGACACAACGTGTAGCCTACAACAACATAGAAATAATGTCGTGCTGCAGTTCAATTGCAGTACCAATATCAAGTGAGATTCTTTTGCTTCATCTAAAAAAGGTTGGCCCAAAGAAAACGTGAAGTCACTGTGACATTTGCAAACAGTGTACCACTAGCATTGATACGAGGGATAGATTATGACTCGAGCTGATTGCCGGTGCCGATTTTGGCCATTTGACACATCGTAATCGGCCATGACAGTGTCGGTTTATCTGTGACGTGAAATTGAGCTCTGCATAAGAAGGACGAGTGGTACGGGTGACTTCAATTCTTACCCGATCTGTCCTCGACGTCCATAAGATGGATGTCCTCGGTGAAGTCGTGCACGGAGGGCCGACCATTCTTCTCCCCGTTGGCGTGGGGGACATTGGGGAGGGGGAATGTGATTTGTCTATCGACAGCGGTCTCTGTCAAAGAAATGCAGTTACATAAGGTTAATAAACGCAAGCACTCTGCTGGCAGGACAGACAGACAGACAGACAGACAGACAGGAAAGGCTAGTGCTGCTCTGTGGCAGCAGGTCGTTCGTTGGCCCTCATGCCTGCAAGTCTAGCGATCGCATTTGTGTCCTTACCATTAACCTTTCCCAGGCCAGGCGCTTTATTCTTCAATAAAGTGATCTGGATCTGAGGAATGTTGACAATGTTGGCATTCAGGACAAACTTGAAGTCCACGTGGCCCACCATGCAGGCCTTCGGCAGCACCAGTTCAAAGACGTGCTCGTCCCAGCTGGAACTAAAGAAAGGACACAGCGTCGTACGACACCGTCGCGTCCCCCGCTGACAAATGAATGTTGCCGCGGTTACAAACCTATCACTCTGAAGCTTCCAGGTGCGGGTGTGCTGGGCCGCATCCCCGTGGTGCTGCTGGTGAAGATGCTGCGGATGGCGCCGCTGCTGCTGCTCTTGCTGTACCTCCACCCAGCACGGCGGCACAGTGGCCGAGAAGCGGGGAGTCAACGTCTCGAAGCGCGTCAGCTCCACCAGCGACATTAGGCTCTCTGTGCTCAGCGCTTGGTCCACCAGGAGTTCGACTCCTGTTCGATAAGCAAGCGTGTCAGGCAAAATGATTGAATGTACATTGACTACGTGACTTGTACCTGAGATCCCAGGACTAGAAGGGTTGGACGAAGGCCTGGGCCACTCCAGCAGCAATTCGGCCCCTTTAGAAATGGGGCCATCGATAAAGATATCACCGTCGTCAATATCGTCGCAGACACCTCCAATTTGAAGGAAATGAAGCTCTCCGCCTGTAGACAAAGAACACAACCAATACTGACATACTCATTTCAACACGGAACATTTTGAACAGGAACCGAGCGAGCCCATTGAATAAAATTGATCTTTGACAAATGTCAGGCACCAATCTCACGGCATGTGACACTCGAAATTGGTTCAATTATTCTTGATGTGATAAAACAACACTGAACCGTCTCAAAATGTCAAACATTCAGCATCATCGATCATCGTCGACATCCATCCACCCAAAAAATCCAATACTACTAAATAAATGCACCTCATTTTTTCCATGGGTGGCTAACTTTTTATTATTATTATATTCAAATTGAAATGATGAACCTTTTTTTTCTTTATGACTCACTCGCTTTCACTGTTCCAAGTCACCTGATCAATTGTATTTAAAGACACCAAAATGGCCTTTAAAGCCAGAGATGAGCAATTCAAACGCTCACCTTTAGTGCACGCACAAAGGCGATCAGTCCCAGAGCAATAAGTTACAGAGACAAACGGGTCTATCTCATCCAGCACTCCTCCCTCTTTCTTAGGGGGTTCCACCTTGGTTAGAAGCTCCAATGTGGACAGGTCCATGATCATAATGTTGCCACCCCGTGTGGTCACCACCAAGTGGCCGAGGCCGACCACTTCCTGTTGCTTGGACTCTTTATGCGCGGCAGACGGACTGGTAGCGGTGGCGGCGCCGCCGCTGCCTGCGGCTGTTCCACACGCAGCCCGAGTTAAAGATGCAGCAGAGCCCACCGGGCCAAGTCCAAACCGCGAGGTGGCGTTCTTTGAAGCGGGGGGCGGCTCGTCCGGAGTCTCCTCACTGTCGTCTTCCCTGCTATCCAGCACATCTGGAGGAAGCAGGATAAGCGAGGTGATTGCATCGCAAGGCTGAGATATCTGCTGCACCTTGACAGGCTCCTGATCCAAGGTGACAATACGGGTAGAGTAGTTGAGCTTGTAGAGCGCAAGATAGCCTCCGCCGCTCGGGCACGTCTGTTGTTGGTCTCCTGAAGGCAGGATGAAGGTTGCTTGAGGAGCTGTGCCCTCTTGGTGGTTATCCTCCACTCCATTGGCAACTGGGTGAGGGGTGTCCCCCTTCTGTTGGCTGCACAGGGCCGAGTGCAGGCGGTTGAGATTGTTCAGGGCCTCCACTTGGTTGGCCGCACTTAGAGACTCTGCGTTGCATGGCTGCAGCCCCACTAAAAGGTGCACGCCATCCCAGCATGGTGTAATGGAGTCCACGCAAAGATTCTCCTCTTCCAGCTGCTTGGGGAACCTCAAACACTGTACTAGCGTTCCGGGTCGAGGTGGGGCGGAGGAACCGCCGGCAGCTAACGTGCTCCATTTGTCCATCTGACCATCAAAGCCGGCCAGGGTGGTGGCAGAGTCGGCAAACTGTTGAATGTACGTGATGGGAGGATCCTGGAGAAGGAGCTGCTCGTGCGAGTCAAACTCCATCTCGATAATCTGCGGCACCGTGAAGCTCTCGTCGTGGAGACCTTTGCTCATGAGGTTGTTCATCTGAGCAAACACCTGCCCTGAGCTCTTGTCGTCCGTCTCTCTGATACTGTAGAGCAACAGCACGGGTATAGTCCTGTGCACAGATGACACAGAGGAGGGACTTGGGGGCTGAGAACCTACCAAGTTGGAGAAGCACGGTTCCTGGGCGGCATTGTGGGAATTACACAAATCTATTTCCATGGGACCTTGGTCCTGGATAGGTCCTACTTGGAAGGGCTCAGGGCCCTGAGTTCTACAGGGACTGTCAGACACCCTGCGAGTTGAAGACGGGACTGTGGGAAGAGGCCCGGCTGCGGGGTTGCTGAACGCGCTGCGGTAACTGAGCAGGCCTCCGGCCAGCAAGCAGGGGAAAGGAATGTTGTGCTGCTCGGGGACCTTTTCCTTTGCTTTGGCCTGGTTGTGGACCTTGGTTTGATTCAATGAGGGATTGGCACCCAGCTCTTCGAGGTCTTTGACTGTGTCCTCCAACACACTGGCCACCACCTCCCACTGGAGTTTCTCTGGTTGCTGGAGAACACTGAGCGCTGTCACTCCAAGGCTCATATCCATGCTCTCCCACTGGGACGCTTGGCCTGCGAAGGGCAACATGTATAGTTTCAAATAATGGAGAGAAACCAACTTCAAATTCAGACTCATCATCTAAGCTGATCATTGAAATGAAATGACAAAAATCAATCCCGTGTGCGGGCTGGGTACCTGTCACTGACTCGGACCTGGAATGCTCGTCGCTGTCTGAATCCTCCAACTGGTCATCACTTGGAGATAATGAATAAACAGTGGTCAGGAAATGACAAGAAGGCATTAACGCAAGACAAACTAATCAAGTCAATCTCTTTCAGATCCAATTCCTATCTTCAAATGGTGAATAAAAAGTACTTGGGGAGATGGGGAAGAAACTTTATAAAGTGAAGGCTCACCTATCCCCCTCAAGCTTGGGCAGGTCTGAGCACGAGGAGGACTCCTCAAGCCAGGCCAGAGTGGGTCTCCGAGACTCGGTCAGCGTGGGCTGGCCGTGCTCACCGCCAGACAGGATGAGGTGCCTCAGGATGGCCGGGTCATATGGGTTAATGTCAAACTTCAGGTGCACCTGTTTACAAGAACACGCGGATGAGTCTGACCGTCCAACATTCAAAGGCTTCGTACGAGCAAGAGACGGCACGGCGCGTCACGGAGGAGGCCATGTGTCATCTGACCTTCATCATTTTGGAGACATCCCAAATACAGATCTTGCCTCTCTTTGTGGCGACAGCCAAGAACTGCGGGCAGCTGCCAAAGCCGTAGCAGGCAATTTTGTCGGAGCCGTCAGGACTGTTGGGAAACTGAGCAGGACTGGTTGCGAGGGTCACTGACAAGGGAACATTTTGCGTGTGCTCGCCCTTGACAAAAGGACAATTGGGGGAGTGCCGCTCATGTTCGGACCTGCGGATGGTGGAGAAATGCTCAATCGCATACATTGTGTCTACAAAAGACACGCTGCTCCAATACATTTGATCGTAGTCACTCACCACGGCTCATCCGTTGGTTCCCAACATACCAGACACACGCTACAGGTGAAACACATGGCTCTGTCGTCGCCTGATGAAGCAGGCTATGGTGAGAGAGAGCGAAAGAAACAGGGTGAAGGTCGTTGAGAATGGCTTATACAGCTGGACTACCAACTTCACGTGACTTTATATCAGTGTCTCGCAGCGTACGTTCTGTTGAAGTTGAATTAACGTTAAAGGACTGCATCCCCAATATGCAGGATCAATTGCGCTTTTGCTCAGAGGTGTCGACTTGTCCCTGAACCCACCTGGTGGTAAAAGCCTGCCTGAGCCATTGGATCAGGTTGAGCCCACCTGTAGCCGGCATGTGGCCACGATGTAAACGTCTCCCTCCTGTTGGCTTCGCTGTACATTAAAGATCTACAGGGGACATGACATCAAGAGAATCAGAATCAAATCTCAAATTTAGCAACTGCAGCAAAGTACACTTGAATCTAGTCGACAGTCTCCCAGGGGCAAAACAACCTTGCCAAGTATAAGGATCGTCTTCCGGCAGAATTTAGGTGCCCCGTTCCATGGGGGCCAAAGCTTTCTCGGCAGGAATTTGCATGCGTTTTAGTTCGGGTTGAACTTTGCCAAGGCTGCCCTTTGGCACCCATTCTGTTCATAACCTTTACTGACTTTGTCGGTGACGATTGCTCAATCTCGCCACACATGATGTGTTCTGTTGGCTCTGTCGAGCCGCCATCTTCGACTATCACCGGAGCGAGCGGTAGTTCTTTTGCAGATTGCTCACCTATCTACAGAGCGCCCAGGCCCGACCCCGAGTTCAGGTCGGGCGCTTGACAAGAGGTAGGAAAGTCTGTCCATGATGGATGAGGCCACAGACAAGGCAGCAATGTTCTGGTTGATCTTCTTGAGCTCACTGACGATGGCACTGGCAACCAGCTTCAGCACATGGTGTGGAAGCTGCAAGGTTACTGTCGCCCACTGAGAAGAAGAAGAAGAGGTGATGAAAAGACATTTGCTGACATTAAAAACAACAGTGACACTCCACTTGTTTTGTCATTTCGTTATTTAGCAAGTGATTAACATGTACTGATTGACAATGTAACTCTCTCAATGGATGGATGGATGGACGGACAGGCAGACGGACAGACAGATGGACGGACAAACGGACGGACAAATGGGCGGACAGATGGACGGACAGATGGACGTACGAAATACTTTCACGTCACTTTTACATCTTGGGGAAAAATACAACACACAGCATGAATCAGAAATTGGAGCGGCGCATAAAAGAAAGAGAACTTTCAGGGAGTGTTGTGTTGTTGGCTTTTTTGGTAAACCGGCTGAACCGAAAAGCAATGACGCAAGAGCAGGAAGCTGAGATGAGCCAAGCTGTCACACCAACCTTGGCCACTTTGTGATTGGCTGCCGTCTCATGTGAGGTATTCTTCAGGCCTTCTTTCAGCTGTACGATAAAGACTTCATAGCCCTTTGTGTTCGAAACATCAATCTTTTCCAAGCAGGCTGACAGCAGATGCAGGGCCTAAGCAGACAAACACATTTATTGGTCAAATGACACACCACCGCATGGTGTGAACGATTTGTTTTACCTCAGTGACAGGAAGCTCCATCTGAACCAGATCCTCGGGTTTGGTCACTGGCGGTTGCAGGGCCGTATCCAACAGCAGGATGCCATTGAGGTCTTTCCTGCATCCTACCGCATAGTCGTCAACAAAAAGCACCCTATCCACAGCAGGGAAGTACTGACATCTGACGCGACCACCGGGTTTAACTGAAAAAAGCAGCAGAGGAAAGCGGAATATAAGCACTTGTGCTATTCCCTTCATAAGGATGGCAAGCAATTTGACTTTTGAATCAAGTAAATATCACGGGTTTTTTTTTTAGCTGTTGCCAGTCGCTTTCCCTCCAACAAACTAAATAAATAAATGGATAAATAAATAAAACCACAGGAGCCAAGCTGCAAATATGTCAACTGTAGATAGATCTTTGTGGGGCTTTACTTTTGAATTTTTTTTGCATTGTTAAAATTGCGCATCTTTTATGGACCGAATTTCTAGGCGCATCCAAGGCGTTGAGGGTGTCCGATTTGGTGACCTCAGTACGGCATGCTGGCTTCATTGAGCCGTGATCTCCAGCTGGAGCGGTTCGCAGCAGAGTGTCGAGCGGACGGACGGATGGATTGCTAAACCCATTCAGATGAACGTTCTACCTATTTTTTTTAAACAGATTCCATGGAATTGAAAGGACGGACGGACGGAGCTTATCAGAAGTGTATCTTATTTGCCACCAGAGGCAATAAATAGTTACTTATCAAAGTCAAAGTCAGCTTTATTGTCAATCCCTTCACATGTCAAGACACACAAAGAAACCGAAATTACCTTTTCTCTATCCCACGGTGACGAGACATATTACACGATAGACACACAAGATACAATATAAAAACAAGAAGGCAATAGCAGCAATGACGAGTTACTTAGAGGAGGAGATCTGCAAACAGGAGGATAATGGTTAGCTAAGCCACGCCGGGGGCATCGTGCGCGGCTCGTAGCCTCGGCACAGAGCGTTAATGCCAACGATTAGAAAGGAGATGTCAGCACTACAGTCTGCAAAGACTCATGAGCTGTTAACTTCACTTATAGGTGTGGCTTCAAGGCACCTGTTCCGAGCGGCATTAAGTCAATTCTTTATCGTGTAAAATATTATCTTGTACTCTGTATGTAACTTACCTACAATGCACCTACAACACGACTCTTTACGTAGTCTGGTGCTACTGTTTTGGTTAACAACACGGTCGGTCAAATGAGCTCAAAGTTAGTTCCCTGAATCAAGATCGGGAAAACATGAATGTGCTGTATTTCTATTACCAATTACACGTAGAACTCTCCAACTAAATCAGTAAAGTTGGTCTGAATTACGGAATGACATAAATGACTTCCAATACAATGTCCCGTCTGGCGTAGTTTATTGAAAGTGTAGCCACTGTCTACCAGTACAAATAAATAGTTTCCGCAGTGGCGACAATGACAATGCGCACGCACGCACGCACGCACGGTGGTGTAAAACGCTGCGACTACAGCTGTAGGGTCAGCCCGGTCGGTGGCTGCAAGCACGATCATTCCGTTTCACACAGTCTGCCGCTTTCTTCTTTCTCCATGTTTCACACGCACGACGCTGAGCAGTTTATTGCCAAAACACACTCGTGCTGTCAAGCAGCGGAGCGAGTGCGAAGCGAGCCAACTAGCTGTTAGCTTTCCTCCTCCTCGATTCGACATGAATAGAAAAACGAAAGCAGTCACTTGGTAAACACTGCCGCGACACAAGTAAGCAGCCGTTCGTTCCTAAGCCATCAAACATATCAACTGGCGGTGTCACTGTGTGTATTTACGAGTCAATCGTGTTTCAATCATCCCATTAGGCCCCAAAACAACTGCTAGTGCCGTTAGCGCTTGCTTGCTAGCTGGAAAAGCAACTCTCAGCCAAAGTCGTGTTGACAATCAATGTGGCTGGGCTGCTGCCCGTGCTCCGATGCTTACCGTGCTGCGCAGAGGCCTGGAGAATTGCCCCCGAAGTGCCGTCAATGACTTTAATACCCCCTTTGCTGGTGACTGCTAAGATCGCGTTGAGGGCCGGGTGGTATGAAAGGCTTCGCAGGCCCTCGTCGTCGCAACGCAGGCAGCCGTCTCTGAGCACAATCCAGTCCGAGGGGGTGGACGAACCGGAGCCCGGCGAGGCCGCGGCCGCCATCTTTCCTTACTTTACCTTGCCCGTCCCTTCTCGGTTTTGCTAGGAACCGCTGACACACTCAATAGAACTCAATCTATAGGACTACCTCCGGACTGTCACTCCTCTGCCACTGCTGTTCCTTTCTGCGGCTTCTTCCCGTCCGTCCGTGCGTGCGTCCGTCCGTCTGTCCGCCCGTCCGTCAGCGTAGCAGCGGCTATTCACTAACAACGCCTGTCGGTGTTCGCCGAAATTGCTGCCGTCAGTTACATGATAGTCAAACGAAACTGGCGTAGCCGTGCTCACATCTCGCGAGAACGGCGCAATCCGGCTCGCATTTCCGCAAGTCTCAACGTTACACTTTGTATTTGACAGCGCCAATGACGCCTATTGGGAAATACCCCGAGGATGAGTAGTCGTGTAAATTACAAATGAACTAAAGCGTACTTTTAAATGTGTTTCAAATGTTTTGCGTTTGAATGGGTTTCAAATCATTTGCGTGATTGCGTCACGTTTTGTGACGTTTGAGGAAAAGGTTTGAACACAAAAACATTTTATGATCTTTTTTTGCTTCCATCAAAAACGATCTTTGCCAACCTGCCATAACTTATGAATGAATCTCACAGGTCTCACATCTCCACACAGAATCGTAGTCGTCAGTCAACAATGTGTTTTGTTTTCTTGCTGTATTTGTGCAAACAAGGGCAATCAGTTCAGTAAAATTGGACCTTAAGCACATTATTGGAGAGTTGCACAAAAAAAGAGCAAGTTTTGCCATATTCTTTTGAAGGTTGCTGAAATTTTCAAAAGCACTGTTACATAATTTACCATTTCCACCAAAAAGTTTGAAATAACCAAGATGACGATGATAATAATACAATAATAACAACAACAACAAGTGTCCATCAGAATAGCGTCTCAGATCATCCAGAAAGACAAACATTTGCCATCGTATTCAAAATCAGTACAATGCATTTTAAGAAGAACAGGGCATTCATTATTTGCTATAAAAACATAAGAACCTCGTCAATGGGACCATCCAATCTGTAGGGGCTGCACAGTTGAAGCTGGAAAACCAGCTGCCTTTTTAAATTGAACATTATGATGACATTAGAGTCCAAATGTATATGCGTACATCAGGAACATATAATGCTCAGACCCCCGGAGGTTCTTCTTCACCTTGCGGGGTCAGCGTCACTGTCCGTAAAAAGCTCCATAGTTCAAATGGATTCAGTCAGACACCGGTATAGAGTGACAGGAAATAAATGTACAGAAGGAAAATAGGATATATGAGCAGAGGCTTCTTTGTCTTAAATTCATCGCCAACCAACAATGACGCAGCACTGTAAGCAGCCCAGAACACTCCAAACAGCTGGAAGAAAAGCAGACAATGATAATCGTCAAGATCTCGCCGAGGGAAAACTAAAGGCCTCATTCTGATGATTTCGGAATTTTCAAAACAATCACGAGTTTGCGTTCAGCGATTTCCATAACATTTGGCCCCTCTGCCTTTTGCCACGTCAACAAACGCCCATTTGCAGTTTTGCATCGAGCGTGTTGGATTGGGGCGCAAAATGCAAGTTTTGTGCCATGCCAATTTGCTTATCTGGAGCCTTGGCGCGCGCACGTTGACTTCCAGCTTAATGACACTTTATAAAAGCAGTTTCTTTCTGAACATTTTCTTATTTTGTCGTGCTTTTCAGTAGGATAGAACTCACTTTGAAGAAGGTAGAAACCATCTCAAAACGGCCGATCACCAGGAGCAAAGGGGCTATGACAATGAGCGGAAGAAGGGAATATCCAATCACTCCGAGGACCTGACCATAGGAAACCTGTTCAAAACAAGACTCATGAGAAAAACAATGCTATTTTGAAAAGTCTGCCGACCGCAGCGCCACTTACCTCGCCGCCGAGAACACGAGCCAAGAGAAAAATGGTTAGTGATCCAAATATCCAGATGGTGATGATCCAGGAAACCACCTGCCAATTCAAAGTGCAATCAATTTACGTCGAAGGGTTCACTGAACGGGCATTTGAGGCAGACAGCCTGGCTCAATCAATGCCTATCAATAGCACTATGACTTGAGCTTAGTACCAAGGGAGCCAGGTACAAAGCAGGCTAAGGAGACCCGCAAAATGACAGCTTTCATCGCGGTGCAGCATTATGCCATTTGCAACATATCTCGTCTCACTTGTGCGTTTGCAATTAAAAAAAGAAAAACGTTGATTGACCACCACAAAAGGATCTGCTCACCCTAAACTGTCCATAGATGGAGATCATGGAGAAGAGCAGCACCACAGCCAGAGGGCCCCAGAAGTCCGGGTTATCTCTGACCACCTGTCTGTTGTAGCCCAACGATGGCAATGGCATGAGCACGCAGCGAATCTTGTAATAGATGTCCTTCACGTCAATGTCCAGCTCATCACTGCTCACACATTTAAGGAGGAAAGTTGGTCAAATTGATCCTAAAGGTGTGCACTACTAAAATCCTTGACTTACAGAAGAGGTTTGCTCTCCTCGCCGTCATCTTCCTCCACCTCCAGCAGCCAACCGTACCCTCGCTGCCTCAGGAAGGCGGTAGCATAAGGGTCTTTACCGCCGTCGTTGCCCATATTCAGTTCGACATCAGGAGCAGCAATTGTGCCACTAAGCTCTGTAGAATACACACGATTAGTACTATTGATTCATTTGAGAAACTATACTACACAATACGTAGATGACGACATCCATCCAATAACCCTGACTGTTTGTTGCCTCCCTTGGCCTCACGGGGTAAAGCTCTGCTAGCACTAGCTTACCCTGCGCCTCTGTCGAGGAGACGAATGTAAAGTCTCCGTTGCTTGGGGGAAACTGCATGGTTTCGGGTTGAACGCGTCGATTTCAGAAAAGGAAAGTGGTGAGAATCCCCTGTTGATCGCTGTCTTTGACCATCTATCGCATCTTCTTTCTGCTCTGTTGACACCACTGTGATGGAAAGCGGAAGTGCAAGGGAAGCTGGGAAATGGGACACGTCTTATGTTTGCTCGGGTTCGCGCTCCGTCCGCCTCACAAACCTTTTCGTCCCTTGACATATTACTATGTTACTATGTTTATTGTTGCACGTGTGATTGTCAATCATTATCTGTATTTGCATGGATGGGCCTATACATGCTTTTCCTTCTGGCAATCTCCATACGTTATTTGACCCAGGAAACAAATGATTGTTCCCATGTCTTCTATTAATATTAATAAAGCATTAATAATGTAGTAATAGGCGGGGTAGGAACCGTTGTGAGGGTTGTATGTTGCTGGGGGGAAAGACAATAAAGTATGTTCCGTCTTGACTTGAACGAGCGTCTGTCCCGTTTCTGCCTTGAGGGTTTCTATGTACCTCTTAAACAATAGAACAAATAATAATAATAATAATAATAATAATAATAATAATAATAATAATAATAATAATAATAATAATAATAATAATAATAATAATAATAATAATAATAATAATAATAATAAAAACATGACTTGTGTGACGCAAGCGCGCACCTCCTACGCAATATTGTGACTCCGCCCCCTTTCCTTTCTATCCAATCGTCGCTGCCCGTACTTGGGTCATTTTTTGCCGCTAAAATTAAGCTTCCCGTATTTTTTCCCTGTGCGTTTCAAACAACCACCGAGCCACGTACCAAAGCAAGGAGTTAGCACCGAAAAGAGGTATGTGTTCATCAGTTGCAAAAGGTTTTTCTGTGCTCTTTGTGTCGAACTGCCTTTCTTACGCACGTCAATCGATTGAAATTGCTAGCAAAAACAAACTGTCACGATAGCGCCTACTCTTGCTTCCTCTCCATTCTTAATGGCATATTAGCGATGTTCATTGTTCGACCTTTTTTTGAATGCTATGCCATTACTACGATCCCGTTGACACGCATCTCGAAGCCATACTGGAAATTGTTTGCCTCACTGGCTGCATGGTCACTACGGCAATTGTACTACCACCATGACTACAACGTATGCACGATTCACGAGGTCTGGAACAATCCCAACAAGGTTTAATTATTAAATGGTATTATGCTTCATATTTCTTTGCCATCTTAATCCAGAGAGAAAGCAGTCAAGTAAGAATGAAATCAATTTGCCTCGATGAATGAAGAGAAACATCAAATATGCAAATATGCGTTTTCCTCAAAACACGGAAGGGAAATGTGAATTCACCCATTTTCCTCTTTTCTTTTCTTTTTTCGGAACCTCTTCTCTGTTATTTACTGACCAAATTAGATGAATACACGCTTTTGGTGCCATCGTGTGGATTCTTAGCCGAAGTGAGCTGAGGCGTTTGAGGTGGACAAAAGTAGTGCTTTGCTGCCATCTTGTGGCAGTTTCGAGGATGGGGCATCTAGTATGCCCAGATTTTCACAATTACTCACAGTTCCTCTGCCCCACGAAAAGCATGGTGACACTGTATTTGCAAAAGTCCCGAGTTTAATGCCAATTTTCAGGCAAGAGTCCTAATTATTTGTACTTGGTGTTTGTTTCCATGTGACTTCCAAAGATGGGCATCCCCGGCCTGCTGCAGTTCATCAAAGATGCAGGGGAGCCAGTCAATGTGAAGAAATACAAAGGCCAGACGGTAGCTGTCGACACGTACTGCTGGCTCCATAAAGGAGCGTTTTCATGTGCCGAGAAGCTCGCCAAAGGAGAGCCAACTGATCAGTAAGTGCATTTGAAAATCCACTTCTTGTTAAACCTTCAGCATATTTGATGATCTGCGTGGTTGATTGATTGATTTTGGTATTGGAATGCGCCCACTCCTAGGTATGTACGCTTCTGTATGAAGTATGTAGACATGCTATTTGCCTTCAACGTCAAACCAATTCTTGTATTCGACGGACGCAATCTACCTTCTAAAGGAGAAGTGGAGAAGGCTCGCAGAGAGTGAGTTGCAACTTTGCAAGCGAATGAATAGATACTGCATTGACAGCATTTGCATCATAACTGCGCATATCTTGACGTACGCTCCAGGCGTCGAGAAGTCAACCTTCACAAAGGCCGGCAGCTGCTACGAGAAGGCAAACTTTCCGAGGCCAGAGATTGTTTCACCCGTTGTGTCAACATCACTCCAGACATGGCCCATCATGTGATTAAGGTGCCCGAGCGACTCGGTCTTGTGTTCCTGCTTTCCTCCTGTTGTCATTCACGGTTGAACGGGAAATGTGGATTTGGCTGTTTGATGCCATGCGTTTCCTTTCTTTTCCAAGGCCGCAAGGGCGAGGGGAGTCGACTGTCTGGTGGCCCCCTATGAAGCCGATGCCCAACTGGCCTACCTGACCAAGTGCGGTTTGGCTCACGCGGTCATCACGGAAGATTCTGATCTTCTGGCGTTTGGCTGTCAAAGGGTATCCAAAAAAAACCCAAATGAATGCGGATCAATGTGTGACTTGCCAGACAGATGTCATCATAATTCAGACTCACAATGCAGGTGATCCTAAAAATGGACAAGCAGGGAAACGGCCTGGAGATCGACCAGCGCAACCTCGGCCGATGTCGCTCTCTGGGCAACGTTTTTACGGAGGAAAAGTTCCGCTACATGTGCATCCTCTCCGGCTGTGACTACCTGGCCTCTCTGCATGGGATCGGCCTGGGCAAGGCCTGCAAGCTGCTGAGACTGGCAAAGGACTCTGATATCCGAAAGGTGAGATCCCTTTTCCGTACTTCTGCAAAGTGGTGCTGGCAAACGGCATTATTATTAGCATGCCGTCTTTTGCATTTGGGTGTCAGGTGATCAAGAAGATGGGCCAGTACCTAAAGATGGATCTAGTAGTCCCTGAAGAGTACATGGACGGATTTGTCCGGGCCAATCAGACGTTCCTTTACCAGCTGGTTTTTGATCCTGTTAGCAGGAAGATGGTCCCCCTCAACCCGTATGAAGAGGACATAGACCCGGCCACTCTCAGCTATGCTGGAGCGTATCCTACCCCGTTGATTGAATAGTTTGTCCCCCAGCTGGACAGCACAGGGACGGACGGACCTTAACTGGCTGCATTGGCTGTAGGCCTATACGAGAGGACAAGGCCTTGCAGATGGCCTTAGGGAACCTTGACATCAACACAATGGAGAAGATTGATGACTTCAACCCAGACAATCCCATGACACCGGTCGGTATCTGATGCAGCTTTTCTCATGACCAATCAAATGGCTGACAAAGTCAACACCGCAATGATTTTCAACACACAGGGGCCGTTGATTTCAACCCCCGTCGCACACCAGTGCAAATGGTTTGTTTGTTTTGAAGAATGAGGACACAAATATCATCATCCCACAAAATCTCTCCCCAGCCAGCCAAGCACCGAAGTCGCAGCTGGAATGAGAGCAGCGTCCCCAGGCCCGCCGGCCTCAGTATTTGGAGGAGAAGCATCAAAGCCCCGTGGGTTGGAGCGGCCCATCCCGCTGCCTCCCCTGACGGGCCTCCTCCGTCCACCAGGGGGCAGGAGAGAATCACCAGCCTGACCCCAGTCAGGCTTCCCTGCACAAGTGTGCAAGTGAAGAGAGCGCCGCCGCAAGGTGAGGCAGTCCCGTCAAGCTGACATTTCTGTCCTTCCGAAACATTTACTGAATGGCTGTGGATCATCTTTCTATATTTGCACCTTCTTTTCCCTGCCGCAGACAGCAGTCTATCAGATCAAGATGTGCTGCGGCAGTATTCCTCCGCTGCGAAGCGATACAAGTCAGACACGCAGCCAGAAACGGTCAAGTCGACAGCCGTGGCTCGGCCGCGGCCACGCAACCGCTTTGCCACAGTCCTGCAGAGGCGGAACCAGGATGACCAGGATCAGGACCAGGTCGTGCGCAGCAGGTGATTGAGCCTTGAATAGGTTGAACGGAAATAAAAGCAGCTCTGCTGATCACCCCATTTTCTTAGAACCAAGGACTGGAATTTTTGTTGACACATAGAGCAAGATCAGATCTCCCTTTATCTCCCTTGCACGTAGATTCTTCAGCAGTTCCAGTCCAGCTGCCAGCAACCGAAAGGAATCTGCTGAGATGGGTTTCGCTCATAGTGCGGCGGAGTCCAAAGAGCCAAGCCCTACGGCCGCCGATCCCGACTGCCCAGAAGGCCCGCCGTCTGTGGAAACGCCCAGCCCACCTCGTTCGGGCAGTCAGGGGCTCAGGCTGTTTAACTGGTCAGACGCTTTGCCCATCACTGATCCGTCACAGACACTCAAACAGAGTTCAGGCCTGGCTGCCCTGCAGCACTTCCAGTATAAGAAGGACACGTCGGCCGAATCCTCTATTCGCGGAAAGCCCAAAGGGGAGGAAAAGCTCCAAGGCTCTCCTCCTTCCCAGGACAGCGGCTATTTTTCTCAATCCCAGCCTTCCCTTGCGTCATGCTACAAAGACCAAAGAGCCGACTGTGGCCCCAAGCCCTTCCGTTCTGTGCCTGTACGTTTGCACCCATGGATACATTCTGACCGCATGTATTCGATTTGCACCATGTTGTGCCTGGCAGGGCAGTGAACTGTATTTCCTCTTGTCTTAGGGAATGGATTCAAAAGAGTGCGAGCAGACTCCCACGCGCTCAAGCAACGCCAGTAGTACATTTGGAACGCTACGCTCAAAGGTGGGTTGGTTGATTGATTCACAGCACCATATATGAGAATTTCCCGGCGTCCTCCGTTCGCAACCGAGTTCTTCCCTTTCTGCTAATCACCCCGAAAAAAGGATTTGTGGTCACAACAGTCACGATGAAAGACGAGTTTAGTTAGCGCATTTGCTACACAGCTCTGAGATTCAGGTTTTGAATTGGCCCGCGTGTTCTCTTTGTGCGCCTTGCCTTTCGTTGGCTATGGCTTCCTCCCGCATTCCAAGAAAGACTGCAAATCACATGTGTCAAAGTGTAGGCCACATCCGGCCTATCATCACGAATGGAAGACGAATGCTCTAGCGCTAGCCCCGGATCTCCTTAACGCAGCAACTTGTCTTTTGTTGTCTGCGCTGGGTGACCATGTCGTCACTTGAATTTGCCTTTCAAATGCCTTCCGAGCTTTCAATTTGTCTTCCGAGTTAGAAGGGCATACGAGATGCGGTGGTGTCCACCCTCAGCCCTCTTTGTTTTTGCATTTCAGGGTGCAGCAGGTCTGCCAAAGCCCAAGTTGACCAACGGCGCCACCAAGGTGCAAGCATTGGGCCCAGCGAGGGCCAGTGGATTGAGGAAGAAATCCTCCGCAAACAATGAAAACAAGCCAAGTTCCCAGTCCACCACCATCAGCAGTCTGTGGGAGAATTACAGCTTCCAAAGGTATTGGTGGTCTTCAAAAGATGATGTTGTTGAAAGCGTTTTCCATCGTTTGAAAAAGCCAAACGGGTTTGATTGTATTTGAATCCTTGGAAGCCAAATTGATCAATCATTAAATGGAGAGATGAACTCCTGAATCTCCACTGGCATTGTTTGGCTGACTGTGGTTGTGACGATATCAATAACTTTCTGTTGTTGTGTTTTTAGGAATAGCCAAAAGGTGACATCTTGCAAGAACGGAGACCCGATGTTTGCCCTTCAAGGCAATTTGTTGGCTAGTTAATTGCCGATAAATGCATCACAATCCGAAACTTCTGAAAAGTTTGATTTTTTTTTTGTTTTTGATTGAAAATGTAATTTTTGTTTAGTTTTTTTGAGTAAAGCCATTTTCTTCTTTCGTCCGTAAGCGGGCTTGCATACCATTTGTCTGTGGTCAAAGAATGTGCAATGTACGAGAACGTGAGCTTGTTTGAGTATTGACTGAAAATGGTCGATTGTGCTGCTGATAAGGATTACAAATCTTCAATCATCTCAGTGGAGACGTTATTGTTTGCCTCTGTGATATAAAGTCGTATTGGAGTTGCTGGGAAATAGGACACGGATTTACTATTTTAAGTATCTAACTCTGATTGGTCATTTGGACTCTTGAATGAACCTAACGTGCAAGTACAGGGAGGAGGTGGCCAAAAAAGTACTCCCCCACCAAATGCTGCTACCATGGCCACATTTCATTGATCCAATGACACTGTGCAAGTGTTCAAAGTCTTTTCTTTGCCACTCACCATTAAACCGGTCTGTCCCTTTTTTTCTAATGCAGACTAATTTTAGTAGCGCCGCAGTAGCAACGTTCAAGTGGTCGATGGTTTCCGACATGGAAAGTTTCTTCCTCCTTTCTGTCTGTCTGTCGTCTTGGGTTTGCGCCAGTACAAATTACAGTCGACAAGTGAGCATGAGTTGCCTTCATTAGTTTGTGGTCATGGAAAGAGCAAGCAAAGGCATACCAACATCTCTTCATTTTCTGCTCAATCATCTTTTTCTCCGTGATTCTATCATGCAAAATATCACGGCTGGTTTTGGAGTAATTGCTGAAAAGACAGAAGCTAGTGCTTTTTCAACACACATTATTTGTTGAGCCAACATTAAACAGTCGTTCTCCAAAGTGGATGTGGAATAGCGTCGTGACTTTGTCGCGAAGGCATCATTTGGACTGGTTACTTCTAAACGTCGGTTGTGATGTGACAACAAAAGTCCCTTCACCTTTCATGTCCAACAGTTGCATCCATCATGTGTCGTTGAAGAAGACTGATGCGTACTAAGTGGATTTTATAACAGTGGCTCTTCTATGGGGCAACATTCTTGAGCTTCTCCAAATACCAGCCATGCTTTTGTCCCTTTGGAACCAGCCTGACTTGGTGTTGCGCAAGTCCCAGGGGCCTGCCTCGTTGATGGCTTTAGCCTCCAAACCAATTTGAGATGATTTCTCTTCTCCGTCCTCGACTGTACTTTGCTTTCAAGTTGTTCCTTTTATTTGCTCGTTGTATCCATCAATAACACAACCTATAGCTGTGTGAGCAAAAATGGAAGCGTTAAATATGACAGTTGGCTCCGTTGAGTCGTGGCTTTGCGTGGAACCAGGTCTTTCTCCATGCTAACGGCTGCATTTTGGCCCACCCACTGGTGGCACATGAGTGTTGAGATCCGGTTTTTCTCTCATTGGAGAAAGGGCTGAGTTGAATCGTGGACTCTTGAATGAATTTCAGCAACACAAACAGTCTGTTCTGTAAAAGAATCTGCAAAGAATGTTGTTTCGCAGCATTCCCATGTGAACACACGGCTGGCTCGACTCAAATTTGACAACTTCCGCCTATTCAACACTCCGGATACGTTCTCAAAGTACATAGCGTGCATCGCTGAATCTGTATCGCTACTGTCTGAGGAATTTGTCAATTATTTTAAGGTTGCGGTTTAGATTTGGTGTCAAATCATAGCTTGAGTGGGGCGAGATGGATCATTTAATATCTATATATATAGATATAGATATATCATTTTAATCTAATAGATATGTTTATATATATATATATATGTGTGTATATATATATATGTATATATGTATATTATTAATAGGTCATACTATATTTCAATGTAAAACAATAAAAGAGAAAAGATGTTTTGCAAAATCCTATTGCTTGTTGCCACATACCTACATTGGGATGTTCTGAACCTCATCTCATCAAGACAGTATGGTGGCAAACAATTGTCTTTGACTTGTCATTCAGGATGTTGGTGACAGTTACACAAATGAACTCCTAGTGCTGCTAAATAGACCTTCCTTCTCCTTAGCGCTTACTAATCAAACACTTGACTCCAAAAGAGCCAAGCAAGCAGCAGCAACTATGTAATCCTTGACATGCTTTAATTGTCCAATGAAAGAGCTTGTTTTCAGGCAGGGTATGTTAAAAGTCTGACCAAAAGAGTGGGATTTTGGCTCTGCGAGTTTTGCAGGTTCTACCTGGGCTATTTTTCAGGTATCTGCACTGGACGATATAAATGAAAGGCGCACCTCCAACACAAATGGCTTCTTTCTCTTGGCTTGCAAACGTCATTTCTAATCTTTCTCTGCACAAACGACCGAAGACTGCTCCCATGGGAAGCCTAGAAGAGCACAACCAGAACGGGATCCAAGCAGAATCATTTCAACATTTTAACAAACGCACCATGCTATGTTCTTTGACTTTTAGTGAATATTTCAAATGTATTCCCCGGTCCCGATGATCTGAGCCGATCGGTCACATTCTGATGACAGCGAACCTTCTCAAATCAGTTCATCCGAACGAGGAGCCGAAGGGCAGGAGCCGAAGGGCAGAAACCGAACGCACAAATTGCTCAACATCATTTACATAGCCTGTTGTGCACATGCCAAGAGCAGCAGCGCCCCTCCCACACACCAAATTGTGTTCAAGTCAAAGTGCTTCAAAGTGAAAGACCTGATATGGAACTAATCCGTATCAAATGACACATTTCTATTCAAGGCTTAACTCCAAATCAAATGAAATGGGATACTAGGAGCACGTCCGATATTGTTACATTGCCATCCAAATGCAAAAAGGCGTCATTCCTTTCTTTTTTTTGTGGATCAGTATCCTATCCTTGCTGTGACTTGAGTCAGCTGGCGTTTGACTTCTTTCTAGCGAGCCCAAGGCCTCCGCCCTTCTCCACTCGTCGCATTGTAATCATTTGTCGGCTGGGCAGGGTAGTGACTCACGCTTGAGCTTAATGTGCATCTTAGCAAGAAAAGCTGACTTTTGTCAAAGTAACTGTGTGGATTGCATCATTCAACTGCGTGCGTGCGTGCGTGCGTGCGCATGCAAGTCGATAGGACAAATGCTAACTTGGAGCTTTAGAAAGGAGATATGCGTTGATTTCCATACTTCCAAACGCTTCCTAGTTGTGTCGATCAAAGATTTCTGGACTTTTTCTGTCCAAATGCGCTCATTGGAGCAAACATAATTCACTTGTCACTCTTGGGTTCAAATGACTTGCTTTCATGTATGTACATGCATATACGAGAAGGATGGACGGACGGACAGATACTACATGACCTAGTGGACGATTGTCACCTCAGTTATCTTGGCAGCCCTTTGTAAAGGGTATGCTGTACCGCCCGCCACTCCTTGGACAAAAATGTAATAAGGGGATTGAAGCTTTGCTATGCAGTAAAAACACTAGCAAGTGCAGTGACATTGAGGCAGGCAAAATGTCACAAAGGTATTGTTGAGAAAGCTATTGATGCAAGTAGAAAGAAGGGTTTGTGTCATTCTCCGAAACCTGGTTGGTCCAGTTCCAAAGGAGTGGTGTGTTTCTCTCTGCAATGGCTTTTTCTCTGGGTGCTTCTCGTCTGGTTTCGACCGCCAAAAGGCCTGCCTTTGCCTCTCTCCAACATGCTTGTCGAGTGAGGTGTGTGCGTACCTGCGTGCCTGCGTGGCTGCGTGCCTGCGTGCGTGTGTTGCAACGGCACAGGGGGCATGAGGAGAGGCATTACTGGTGCAGCCCAACCTGTTCTCCTGGTTGTCATCCAGCTTGTAGGCATTTAACTGGCAGAGTCTTCCCATCCTTGTGACAGAGCAGACTCGACAGGCTAAAGAGGAGACCGATCTGGCTGGGCTTTCCTTAGGTGGAGGCGGGCGTCCCACGAAGCAGTACACAGTGAGTGCACACATTAGCTCAAAGGAATCCCATCATGACTTCATTGTGAAGAAGCAGGCATTTGATGCACATTATGTCATTCAGGAGTCCATAGACTCTTTTGTACGCATGCTGAATTGTCGTCATCGTTGTCTATATAGATGTCTCTCTCTCTCTCTCTCTCTCTCTCTCTATATATATACACTTTATTTTCAGTGCAGTCAGTGAAAATGTGCAAATGCACAAGAACAGAAAGATTCGACGATTGACAATATTTTCATGTTTCATACTTTCTCCTGTACGCCTGCTATGCTCTATAATTCTAAATACATTGATTTTATTCATTTTTGCCCGATTTATAATCGTTGATACAACTGATAGATTTCAGCAATTGCTGTGACGTGTGACAAGCTGAAATATTTGTTGCTTTTGGGACATCAGGCAACATCTTTTGTCCCTTTTTCTCCACGGATGTTGCAATGTACCTTGTTGAGTTTACATGCGGGGGGGGGGGGG
Organism: Syngnathus typhle; assembly: GCF_033458585.1. NCBI lineage: Eukaryota > Metazoa > Chordata > Actinopteri > Syngnathiformes > Syngnathidae > Syngnathus > Syngnathus typhle. The sequence goes on from NC_083745.1 coordinate 664,704, forward strand.
GGGATCGGGTGTGGTTGACAGACAGACAGACAAGGAGAAAGACAGAGAGACCCAATGTTATGTGGCGGAAGGCACGTGTGGATCAGTGCGGCATGCGCATGGGGGAATGTGAACCGACTGGTCCACATGCATGCTTGCAAAGGAAGGCCTCACATTCTTGAGGCAGCGGCTGTTGTTGTTGTTTCGGTGTCTCGTCCAACGCCTCGGCTTAGGAAGACTGAGCACGCACAAGCGAAACGGGATGAGTCCTTATTTCCAACAGTGATCATTGGCTTTCTTTCAACTGATGCATGGACATTGCACGCGTATTTAGAAAACTCGATACGCATATTGGTAGCATGGAATCATCATCAGTCATAAAAGAACCTGTCCAGGAGCTATGTAGTTTGAAATTGAATTGTATCCACTCATTCGGTCGAGAATTTGTCAACCTGTACTTCTTCTTGTCTTGATCTTCACATTTGTGTCTATGACTTATTCTGGTAGAGGACCAGCACACAGTAGAATGCTTGACTTTTGATTCCATTTTATGCTACCGGTATTTATATTGTTGTTGGTTATCTACTCTGTTTTTCAGAGCTACATCTGCAGAGCACCTTCCGGGGCATGTCTTTCTAAACACACCTAAGAGATCATGGTGAGGAACAGGAACGGACTCGGCGACGGTGAACATTGCTACCTTTGAATCTGGGAAATAAGTCTCATTGTCCATTCCTCTGCAACCAAGAGCGCAGACAGCATGAGCGGCTTTTACGAAAGCCCGCTGGTGGAGAACGCCGGGCGAGGAGCGCTCATCGGAGGGATCCCGGACGGCACGTTTGTCGGATCCAGCGCTGCGCAGACAGGCAAGCGAGTCGGCAAATGTTATCCCAGACGGCCACGTAAGCCGCTTGAAGGATTCGCGACGACTTTTCAATTTCTTTCAGGGGAAGATGTCGTAGCGGCCACCATACACCTGGATCACCTCAGCCGAAATGAAGTGCAGAACATCCTGAGGGCACTGCAGCCATACGGCAACAACATGAAGGTGGTGACAAAGAAGGAGCTCGGCGCCGATGCCAGCCCCAGCTCCGAGGGATTAGGCCTTCAAGGCCCACCAGAGGTAAATCTTCTCATTTCAATTGGAAATCAAGCTAGGTCATCTATTCACTTACACAACAGCATCCTGTATTGTTGTTAATAATTGAAATATCGCTCTTGTAATCAATGAGCTAGTATGTGCCAATTTCATTTTGGTTCCAAAAAAAAAAAAGTGGCTTTTCCACGATACGTATGTCTCCTAAATTTTTCATTGAACTCCAATTGATCATTCATTACATTTTTTTCCATTTGTATTGTTAAGTAAAAGCCCTGCTCCGGGTCTCTGGGTTTAACCTGCAAAAAATATCGCTTCCCGTATCCAGACAGTTGCTCATCAAACAAAGACCTTCATTAGCAAGAGAGTTATGCAAAAAACCCATAATTGCTGTTTGTCCGAAAATAATTGTATTTCTTTTCTGTTGAATCGACAGATGCTCAGTGGTGACTCCGTCGAGAGCAATCTGTCTACATCATCAGCTGAGAACCATCTTTCTTCTCTTGATAGCATGAGAGCAAAGTTACATGCCTCTCAGACCATTGGGAGGGAATACAATGAGGTTCCCAATGTGAATCTCACTGCATTGTCAGCTGGTGCTGGTGCTGAGGCTGGGGCTGGGGCTGGGGCCGGGGCCGGGGCTGGGGCCGGGGCCGGGGCCGGGGCTGGCTTTACGCTACCCTCCCCTGCAAAGGTTGGTCCAGATCTTGATGGCACCCTCACAGCACCCAAAGTCAGTTTGGCCACTCCCCAGCTCAACAATCACAGTGCTGCTTCACTTGATATGGACAAAGCACAAGTCAAGACAGGTAACCTCCATTACAAAGCGCCCCACTTTACAATGCCAAAATTTGATGTACCACAAGGAGATGGTGGTCTAAAGCTTCCCTCTGTTAATGGAGGAACAAAGGGCCTTCATCTCTCTTCGCCCAATTTAGACATGAATGGAACAAATGTCGATCTGAATGGACCAAAAGTGGATTTCAATGCTCCTGCTGTTAACTCGGGAACCCCAAATGCTGACATTGGCGTATCATCAGATCCTTTCAAGCGGCCACACCAAAAGTGGAAGCTGAAGAAGCCCAAGCTTCATGGTGCCAAAACTGATCTGGACTTTGATGCAACAGTCCCCCAAGTGGAGGGTGCATTCCATGCATCAAATGTGAACTTGCCAAATGCTGACCCCGATTTAGACATTCAACAGCCGCATTTGGATGGTAAATTTGTCTGGCCTCATTCCAAATGGAAGAAACCCAAACTCAAAGGCCCAAAGGCCGACTTAGACCTACACCAACCTTATGTGCATGTGTCAACTCCAAAGCTTGAAAGTGGCATTCATGCTCAAGTGGACCTCCCGAAAGCTGACTTAAAAGGTCCCAGTTTAGATGTTGAGACGCCACATGTTGGCCTTGACGCTCCGTCGGTGAAAAAAAACTGGCACCTGAAGTTTAAGAGACCCAAAGTACCTGATGCGAAACTGGACACAGATGTGAGTACACCAGACATTGGCCTTGATGGTAATATGAGTGTACCAGGAGTTGACCTGAATTCACCCGAACCGGGTTTAGACGTGAATGCACCGAGTGTGGACGTTGATGCTCCATCAGGTAAAATCAGGTTTCCAACTCTGAAAAAGTTCTGGCTTGCCGGACCCAAGGTGAAAACCCCGAGTGTTGATCTTGACGCTGATATGAAAGCCCCTGACCTTCAACTTTCAACTTCACAGCCTTCGCTTCTGGCCCCCGATCTGAATTTACCTAAAGCCGACGTTAAAGTGCCTGATGTCGATGCTTCTGGAAAAATCAAATGGCCTACCCTAAAAAAGCCCAAATGGTCTCTGTCGGGTCCAAAGGTGAATGGTCCAGATTTGGATGCTCGTGCTTCTACATCTGACCTGAGTCTCACCTCTCCAAAGTTTGACGGTGAGCTGACCGCACCGGATCTAGAAGTCAAAACTGCTGAATTGAATGGACCCAATCTAGACATCAACGGTCATGCCCCATCTGGAAAATTCAAATGGATCAAGAAACCCAAGTTTGGTACGCTGATGGGTCTAAAATCTGATGTCGACAGTGAGATCAAGGTGCCGGATGTGGAGCTCAAGACACCCGATGTCAATTTAACGACACCGGATGTGGATCTTTCGCCAAACGTTCGAGCTCCGGACCTCGATTTCAGCACGCCAAAGGCTAACATCAGCGGCCCTGATTTAGATCTCCACACGTCCGCTCCAAACATTGACCCGATTGATGGCAAAGTGAAGTTCCCAAAAATAAAAATGCCCAAATGGCCAAAAGTCAAAGGCTCCTCAAATATTGATGCCAATGTTGATGTTCCTAATTTAGACGTGGATACGCCCAAAGTCGATTTAAATGCACCTGATGTGTCCTTGTCAACACCAAAGCTCGGAGGTAGTCTTGATACATCCGATGTCAATCTGCAGTCTCCAGAACTTTCGAGCGGGCATTTCAAGTTTCCCAAACTGAAATTGCCGACATTGTCAAAGGTCGGAAAGCCCGATGTTGATATTGATGCGAATGTCAAGGCTCCACAACTCCACATGGCTCCTATTGCTCTAGATACAGAAGACTTGAATATTTCTGCTCCCAACATTGCCGGTGGCTTTGCTGCTCCAAATGTAAGTCTCCCTAAAATGGATTTAAATGGTGCACATATAGCCAATGCTGATTTGGGATTACCACGATTGAATCTTTCTGGCCCTCAAATTACAAACTCAGGGCTGGACATGAACCTGCCCCAAGCAGATGTTAAGGGACCCAGTCTGCATCTGCCTACGGTACCCGATGCCGAGGTGAAAGAGCCGGACCTGAGCCTTGGAAATGTCCATGTGGCCAACGTTGGCACCAAATTGCCAAAGGCTACCTTGGACGCACCTGATGTCGAGCTCAACGGTCACGTACCAGATGTGGGTATGGACTTGCCGAGTGCAGAGCTTAAAGGCCCGGATGCGCAGTTGAAAAGCCCAGTCGTAGGCTTGGATTCCCACAGAGCGGACTTTACCTTGCCTCACTATAAGCTTCCAAAGCTGGACCTTTCAAGCCCTGGAGTTGAACTTCCCAGTGTTCATCCCTCACTTCAGGCTGGACTGGACACACCCCGGGTGGACATCGGTACGCCGAAAGCAGATGCAAACACGGTAGATTTAAGTGCTCCAAAGGTTGAAGGGAAGATAAAAGGAGCAGAAATAGATGTGGAAGCTCCAAAGGTAGACACGGGTCTTGAGAAACCCAAATTACCACATTTTAAGGTTCCAAAACTAAATTTCTCAGGATCCAAAAGTACAAGCGTCAGTCCAAAGCTGTCGTCGCTTGACGGCGAAATGTCTTCCCCTGAAATGAGCACCGACAGTCCTGACATAGCAATCAGAGCTGGAGATGGTGCAATCCAAGGTTCTCCCAAAAGTAAATTTAAGTGGCCCTTCAAATGGGCATTTCGATCCAACTCGCTGGAGACGGAGCACGAAAGCAACGCTGAAGCGGACGCTCCCAAATTCCGATTGCACACTTTGCCCAGAAATTGCATTGAGAGCAAGAAAGAAACTCCAGATATCTTTCACCTGTCACGATCTGACCACGAGGCCAAGGATTATATTGTCAGCAAAGGGATCCGTTTAGCGGTCCGGAACGCACCGTCGACAAATGGAGAAAGGGTAGACGTCATGGAGAGGTTGAGAATGGCAATGGAGAAAGCCCCGTCGTCCAACACCTCACCGACAGAGGAGAAAAGCGCCAGCCTGCAGGCTCTCCGTGCCTCTGGAGATGCGGTCGACTCCGGTTTTGTCCCTCCAGGAGGGACTTTGGAAGTGGAAAAGCCGCAGTGCCCGCTGGGCTTGATCCAGCCTCCGAGGCTCGCCCACGAAGCCGACGAAAGTGACAAAGTATCGTTAGGCCTCTCCAACATGCTGGGACTTGAGGTGTAGAATTCCCATTGAAATGAAAACGGCTCTTTCTCAAAACCATGTGCATATCCCTCTTATATTTATTATATACAGTGTGTCTGGATTTGTATCTGTTGTCAAAGATTGATCGACAAATGTGATCTACTTTCCTTGCGTACTGCCTTTTTGGACACTTAACGCTTTCCCTTTCAACAAGTAACATTGTCCTTTTAATGAAGTAACTGTGAATGCATGTGATTGAATAAAAAGAGCAGTATATATGAAAAGATCCATCCGTGCACAATCTTGTTTTCAGTAGGCAGATGCTTGTTTGGAACAATATTGTGACTCTTGGGACAATGAACTCTCTACCCATCACATTGTAAACAATTGACAGGGTTGGGAAAGAGAAAGCTTTGGATCACTCGGTTGTCGCGGCACCCCTAAAAAAGGGCGGCGTCTGAGAAAGAACAAACGGGCAGCGCCAAAGGAAATCAATGAGATTGCTGCCAGCGTGACGGCCAATCCTTTTCCATCCAGCTCTGCAACAATCGCAGCACGTCCATCCGCTGGTAAAAGCGACACAGTTCACTGAGCTCGCTGACCGCTTTCTGGTTGTAACGCAGCAGGAACTCCTGGGTGGGGCTGTGGGACAGAGAGCCTTGGGTCCGGTACTCCAGCAGGGCCAGCTCGTCGTAGCTCATCCCCCAGCGGCTGGCAAAGTTCTTCCAGTTTTTCACAGCGCAGTGGTTGGGGTCCAGCTTGAGTCGCAATGAGTCCAGAAGATCTTTGTCATTCAGGAGGTCGCTGATCTTGGGAGGTGGTGCAGGAAGCCAGCACCTTTCACAAGGGATCTTGAGCTCTAATTGGACTTCTTTGGGCTGCTCCGTACCCGCTGACGTCGGCGTCGGGCAGGTACATTCTTTGACCGGCTATGACGAAAAACACAGTCGATACAAATGATTCACACGGAGCATGCCCTATTATTGACATGCTTTCAAAACATGTAGCCAGCTCCTAAATCGTATAGGCCTGAAGTGCATTTCGCCGCTAAAAATAGGATATTGGCAGCCCGTTTCGTCTCCTTCAATCCAACGTGCTAATCGATTCTTTCATGCTTGTAGGAGGAACATTATTCCTTGAAATAGAATTGATGGAGAACATTTCTTTCCATCATTTTATTACGTTCACCCGACAAATGGTGGTGGGCTGCCAAAAGTGTCAAGTGCTGTTTACTGTTCGGCCACTGGGCGACGATCGAAATCATGGAGTCAAACCCGAGAGGCGCTTTTGCAACTTTCCTGTGGGGTGGAACTCAATGGGTGAAAGATGGCTTATGATGCAAAGCATTCAGTAACACTGACCTGCCGTATTCTGTCCGGGGGCTTCAAGTATCCAGAGGGCATGGAGCTCAGGTGGAGTGTCACAGCATCTGGCCAACACACTTCTTATCAAACACTGGATTTCAACATTTTTCGCTGTCCATATTTTCCGCAGTTGATATCCAAAGCAGCTCCCGAAATATATATATATATATATTCCGAAAATGCTTGAAATACGTACGATGACTCTGATTTGCCATGAGCTAGCTTAAGCATCCCAATAGATTGGAGGTCAACAAGGTTCCCAGAACCAGAGCGTTGTGTTGCGTGACGTACTTACCGTTAGGATCAGTCACTTGCACCGGGTGATTGGCTTCTAAAGACTGCGACAGAAAAAAGGAAAGAGCAGTTAATAATAGGAAAATGAAAGCAACTCAAAATAAAGAGCCCTTTTGTGGAAGCCTAAAATGCAGCCCGACACACATAATGGGAGTGTGCAAAGGAAGCATGCTGGAACTTGTTCCTCCCTCAGCCCTCGTGTGCTTGGAGTAGTTTTACAGTACAGCTTATCAGCGCAAAGAAGGCAAATGTGCATCAAACAAACAAGAAAGGCTAGAGTAGAGAATGAAAATGAAAAAGGTACTCACAAACTGAGCCACAAAGGTGCCGGTGCCGGTGGTGGTGGTGGTGGTGGTGGTGTCCGTGTCCTCCACCGGCTCTGAGATGATTCTTTCTGCTTCCAAACACACAAAGGTTTTCTCAACTGCAAATAAAGTGAAGTCCGAGTCTGGGCTGCTCCCCGCCCGAGCTCCAGTTCAAACGACTCGTATCTTGAGTCCTCTTTGCCCATTGTAAGAAATGAAAATGCCATGAATCTGTTCCATCCTTCAGAAAAAATCGTTTCATGTGTGAAAGTATCTTTTGCTCAAATATAATATGTCAGCATGAGTGCTTCAACACAACATTAGCAGGATGTCCCAATCCGTGTATCATGCCGAGACACGACACAAAGGGATTGAGCCCGTTCAAGAGCGTACAAGCAGTCTGACTTTACACATCAAAAAATGCCTCCATTCAGACTAGAAAAGCTCATCTTAACTCTTGTTCATTTCATAAAGCAGCTTTTACCAACTATGTACATTTGTGATCCGTGCCACTTACCAAATGGTTCTTTGCATGCTTTCAAAGTGCTCATTCTTGAAGCCATCTCCAGTTGAAAGTTGTTGGTTGCTGCCTGCCTGCCTGCCTGCCTGCCTGCCTGCCTGCCTGCCTGCCTGCCTGCCTGCCTGCCTGCCCGCCCGCCCGCCCGCCCGCCCGCCCGCCCGCCCGCCCGCCTGCCTGCCTGCCTGCCAGCCAGCGGCTGCACCCTCGAGCAAACCAGCCCCTTCCAAACCAACAGGTAGGTAAGCTCTGATTTATGCTCCTCCAAAATGTTCAAAATGGAACTGAGTGGGAGGGTCCTCCTTCTCAAGACTATTGAATTGCTCCTGAGCTTTGAAGAGAGACACTTTTGGAAGCGAGGGGAGGCGAGGCGAGGTGTGGCACCTCACCCTCCTAAACAAATTGTGAAAGAAATGAAGATTGTTTGAGGAGGAGAATGTGAGAAAAGACCATAGAAATGTTATCGCAAGTGCATCTTTCCTTCCTTCCTCCCTTCCTCCCTTCCTTCCTTCCTTCCTTCCTTCCTTAGTCAACTGTGTGCATGTGAACTCATCCGACTTTTCGGTGTGCTCTCGCAAATTCTCCCGCCTGTGCTGAGTTCCGGTTTTTGGTGTAGAGGACAGAGGCAGGTGAGGAAAGTCACAGGTGAACAGCTTCGGGGAACTGAGGAAGCTACACATTCTTTGCGTGTGCATACATGTTGCCGTTGCTGCCTTTTTATTATGCTCTAAAAGTCTTTACTGTCTACGCACGCCTTTTGCTGTGCTTTTCTATCTGAAAGGCCTTCTCGAGTTTTTGGAGCAAAAATGAGAGACGACAACAATTGAAGAGTTTTTACTCCACCGAACTTGAGACCTTGAATTCCTTTAGATCATTTTCTTTCTTTATTCACCCTCCCCATTGCATGCTTCATTATATAGGCCACAATCACGGTCGGTTCATGATTTAGTCAACCTCAGGTTTTAGATATTCCATTTCCAAATCCGCCTTGGCTATTTGGCGTTGGAGATGGACTTTTTACAGCTTCTTGGCTGACAAAAAAGAACAAAGCAGCAGTCAGCATTTGGAGCTCAGTCCATTTGCACGTAAACTAAGAGGATTTCTTATGTTGCTGTATTGATTTGAGCTACTTGGCTCATCATCTACCTCGTTGTCCGCCTGAAGTGCATGCTTATGTCATTTCTGTGAGTAGTATAGAATAAACACGTCTAACTATAAAAATGTTACAATTATTTTCCATTTCCAATTTCGCGGACCACATGCAGTACCGCCACGGACCACTATAGGGCCGCGAACCCTGTGTTGGCAAACTTCATAAACTAATAGTATTGCAAAAAATAAAACCAATTAAGGCATTGATAGACAAAGTAATTCCTAGGTTACTAAAGAAAGCATTACAAGATACCGTAAAATAGGTAAATAAGAGGGGGGAAAAGAAAAAATGCTCATTTGGTTAACATGACGTCCCTGCTTTGTACGTCATTGTGTTCTTAGGGTCGGCTATTCGTCTCTTTTGTCTTCATATCGCGGCCTTTGCATTTTCGTCTCTTTCCTCTACTCCCCTATGAACAAGCTGGTTGATGAAACTGCGTTCGGTTTATGGATGGATGGATGGATGGATGGATGGGGTGGGTCGTAAATCGTTCTTGTAATGATTCGGCTGATGTTGAACGTGAAAGGGGTTCCCTCTCATGCAATTGCGTTCAATCCGATTTCCCGTGAACGCCACAAGACAGACGCGCATCCTGCTTCCGTCATGACGCCGAGTGACGTCAAGGCGTTCGTCCAATCAGATGGAGATCCCCAAGCTCCGTAAAGAAGCAGACGATATGGCAGCTTCGAAAGCGACCAGGTGGAACTTGCTTTGTTACCACGACTAAAGCATTGGTAATGATTAGCATTGAACGGAGAGAGGCCAACGAGATAGCTGCTCGAAATGATTTACTTAATCCTAATTTCGGCTTTGTCTGGAGCAGTCGTTACATTGATTTTGCAGTTCTTGTTGATCTACCGGAGGAGCCCAGAGCCTATCGGGAGGAGCGAGCAGTACGCCAAAGTAGTGCTTGATAACGCATTGAAGGATTACTTGAATTGCCAGCATGTCGATCCGGGCCATCTGCAGCAGCAGCAGCAGCAGCAGCAGCAGCAGCAGCAGCAGCAGCAGCCGCAGCCGCCGCCGCCGCTGCTGCAGGACAGCACAGCCTCTGCTGGTTGCAAGTCGCAAGAGGCCCCCCCAACCAGACAGCAGGAAGCAGTGACCAGTGGCAGCCCCAAACAACAACAACAACAACAACAACCACCACCACCACCACAGTCGGCGCCACCGCCGCACGGCGACTCTGTTGATGCGGACAAGGCCGAAACGTGTCATTTCCTCAATGCTATCTTTTTATTCCTGTTCAGGGAGCTGCGGGACACTCCCGTCGTTCGACACTGGCTCACCAAAAAGATCAAGGTAGAGTTTGAGGAGCTGCTGCAAACCAAGACAGCAGGTCGGCTGCTAGAGGGACTTAGCTTACGAGATATTTCCTTAGGTAATTCGCTTCCGGTTTTCAACACGGCCAAACTCATAAAGCCGGTGCATATGAACGAGGACGGCATGCCGGAGGAACTCAACTTTGAGGTGGACATTGAGTACAACGGCGGCTTCCACCTTGCTATTGACGTGGACTTGGTGTTTTGGAAGTCCGCCTACCTGTTCGTTAAAATGAGGCGCGTGGTGGGCAAACTCAGGCTGCAGTTCACCCGCGTGCCCTTCACCCACTGGTCCTTCACCTTCCTCGAGGACCCACTGGTGGACTTTGAGGTCAAGTCCCAGTTTGAAGGCAGGCCTCTTCCTCAGCTCACCTCCATCATCGTCAACCAACTCAAACGGGTCATCAAAAAGAAGCACACACTACCCAACTACAAAATCAGGTAGGTGGTCAGCAGAGAAGAAAGTTCAAGTTGAACTCATGAACCTTTTGTGACTGATCACTTTTGGTTGGTGAAATGCCAGCTGAATGACAACGTCTCATAATATGCAACTTTTGCCAAACGTTGACGAACACGTCTAACGTATTACCCGTCCTTTGGCAATGACCTTTGGCTTTGCTTGCCTTCTGTCATCAGCTCCAAAAAGGTTGATGTGACTCCAACAGTATACGAGTGGATCATGTTGCGTTCTGTTACTAGTTGTGTTGTAGGGTTAGTGCGTCCATGACATCGCAATAGCGTCAAATGACTTTGAATTAAAAATGCATGTTAAATTATGAGCCACATATCCAGCTGACCGCGGTGATGGTGTAAGGATGTCAATCACCTCCAAGTGAGTGTAGGAAGATGATTTAATGGGACCCGAATGGTCGTCGTGTCGCGTGGAGGCCAGGGCTGACCAGGGCAGGCCAGGGCTGGGCAAAGCTGGCCATACAAGTTGCAAGTTCAAAGTCACTTTATTGTCAATCGCTTCATATGTCAAGAAACCGAAATTCCGTTTCCTCCATCCCACGGTGACGAGACACAGTACACGATAAACATACAAGTAGACGACACAAAATAAAAAACAAGAAGGCACAAACAATAACTAATAAATAATAAATAAATAAAATGAGTGATGAATAAATATTTTATTTATTTATTTATTTTAATAGATTTATTTTCCAAATTTGCTAACATTTGAATAATATTGTTCAAAGAAGAACAATTTATTCATGTGATGATCATGATTATTTTGAATGATTTCTTTGCTTCTTTGCAGATACAAGCCTTTCTTCCCATTCCAAGTGCAGCCAAGTCTGGGCTCGACCTCTGACTTTGAATTGTCAGTCCAGGACAGCAGACTCGTGGAAGGCCGTCTCAAAGTTACTCTTATTGAATGTAGCAGGTCAGTCAGCAAATGAGCGCAATCCATGATTTCATTTGTTCTATTTTAAAACCAACTCTGCTTTACTGATTCCAAAATGTAAAAAAACAACAGCAAGCATTGATATCTGAACAAGCCATTCCTTTATTGTCTTGTCAAGACAATGGACTTCCAAAGGCTTTCCACACACAACAAAGGCCCCGTAAAAGTCACCGCCACCATCCCTCCCTCCATCTTGCGTGCCAATGGGATTGTGTGCATTGACGCCTGTGGTTAGGGTTGTGTAGCCGCGCCTAGCCTAGCCTAGCCGCAACAGACAGATAAGTGGTGTTGGAAAGTCTGATGGTGTCAAGCATTTCCGAGTGTGGTGGATAGAGTGCACAATGATCAGATCAATAATGAATGTTCTGTCCATTACAATCCAATTGCCTTGCCCTCTTCCGTCACGGACCTCCGTGGGCCAAAAAAATCTGCATGCGTAGAGCTTGGTTAAAATGGAGCTTGGCCTCAGCAGTCACCAACCTCAGCCCGGCGCACGTCACTGCTATTAACCTAATTATTGCTCTTATGGAGCCAAAATTGGGTGTTGTGATATAAGACCTGCAAGGACACTGGCACACCAACAAGCATCGTGAGTAGGAGGTGTGCACTTTGCAACTTCGCTGTGCTGTGTAGGCTTCTGAAAAGGAGGATGACTAAGTGTGCCTCCCGAATGCCGCTCCGAGATAAAACAGCAAGAAGGTTACCATCTCAAAAGAAACAAATTTGGCTAAAAAGAAATGTGGACAGGCTACCTGCTCCACTTTGTGATGATTGCTAAGCTGTACAATTGGGAGGAAAAGATGTATTGTTGGCAAGCACAGCATATTTCTTGGCAAATGCTGCCCTCTACTGGGCTCAGGAGGCCAGTGCAAAAACCTCTGACCGCTCTGACCTTAGCGCTCGCCGGTTCGCTCGTTCGCCCGCTCACAATAACTTTGCAGGACATTTATAGAGCACGACCTCGCTCACAGGCTGGAGACAAGCTCTAGATTCCACGAGACTGACGTGCAGTTTTAGTGAAAGAATCGTGGATACGGCCATTATCCAGAAATGAAAATGGATACGCCGCCGGATATTTTGCCTAATACTTGCCCTCGTCCCACAGACTCTTCATCCTGGGCTCATATGAGCGAGAAACCTCTGTTCACTGCACTCTGGAGCTGAGCAGCCACCAGTGGAAGGAGAAGACCCGAAGCTCCATTAAACGAGTGAGACCATCCATTTCTTCCCCCCTCCCCTTTCTTTTTCTTGCTATGCTGGTAGGATATAAAAACAAAGGCACAAACACTGTGAGACATAGTAATGTGGTCGGGATATGTTTTTCATTGTAGGATTAGGCACGTTAAGCACTAAATCATTTGGCTGGCCGGGAAAGAGCAACAGCAAGTCTACTTGCAAGAAAGTTTTGAAATACGCGCTGCCAAATCAAAAAGAGACCCATGAACGCTGTAACCCAATTGCTTCCTTCTCGGATGCGATGGATGGATGGATGGATTGGCTAGCAGCCATCCGCCCGCCCGCCCGCCCGCCGTTATTGACACATTAATACATGAAGGCGATTTTCCACTCATGACATTATCCCATTGTTGACATTTGGAGGCCCGGAGCAAACCTTTTCTAATTGCGGCAATTTCCAGGCAGGCAGGCAGGCAGGCAGGCAGCACAGTTATCGCTGCAGGCATTTGAGTGTGAAATGCCAGCCCTAACTACTGGCTGCTCCTGCTGCAAACCTTCATTTTGCTGTCCTTTCCTCACATGCGCAAGTGACATTTCAAACGGTCAAGCTAGCCATTGCTCATTTGAGGAGTTGAACTCTTGTCCAGGAGGTGGCAGTCAAATCTAACTTCTCCTTTTCCTCCCCTTGTACCGCTGCTATGATTGAGAAAATTCAGCACTTCCAATCGTTGTTTTTGGACCAAGTCTCGAATTGGGCTTGCGTGACAGTACGGCGACTCACTGTGAACGTACGATGGCCTAAGCCTTGACCCACTCTCAAGTTATTGTATTGCACTTATTTGAAGTTTGCCATCGTGACACTGGCCATATCAGCGGCGCAGCACCTTTTTGGCTCGGTTGATGTATGGAGAAGCCAATTCAGGGTGGCATTCATCAGCTGTTTGTAGTCAGCAGCGTGTGGCCAGCAAGACAACTTATCATTTGGCACCTGGAAAAGGTCATCCATCCATCCATCTTATCTAGCTTTCTTCTTTTTAACACAGTCGTTGAGCCCTTTTGAAAGACACTTTACCAGTGGAGCTAGTTTACATCATCGTATCATCATCATGCAATACTGTTCCCCCCCCCCCACGGGTATAGTGCAGGTTGAATCAGAAATTCAATCAAATCAAACCATCTCCTCAATGTTTTGGTCAGGTTCCAAAGTTGATTAGTTCATGTGTGCGTGTGCGTTTAGGGAGAGCCACCCTTTGTAATCCACGGTGCCCTTAATGTCGTTGTCGTTGCTTTGCCACCCAAGGAGCTTGATAGCAATAACCGAGACCAAGTGATAAGCGCGCTTTCAGGTGCAGCTCGATTTTATCAATCAAATTTCCGTTGCTGCCTTTATGTTTGAATCCGGCACTCTTTTCACACAAGCCATTGAAATGCAGTTGTTGTCGTTTTTCGTCCAGCACACTTCATCGCTTGACACGACTTTAGCTTTTGATGCCATTTTGTAAGAGCTTTTGTCCATCCGTTGGTTCACGGTGACATATGGTAAACGTGATAGTCCTCGACTCATTTGCACGAGGCGTTGCTTGACGTGATCATTTTGAGGAGACGCACTTTCAAATTCATTTGATTGTAAATCTAGCTCCACCTTTCTTTCATATCGTCGGCCGCAAATTGGAACGGAAAATGTCACACGACGATAGTCGAGTTGACGTCGACTCGTTGAAGACGTCGCTGATATTTCTTTCTAACGCCAGCGTGGGCATGGTGAATCTCGGACATTTTTCTTGCCTTTGGACCCTTGTTGAATTGTGCAATGTGAGCGTGCCTCTTTTTCTCCTGTTATTTTGTGTCTCAAGTGTCTCGTGCACAGCTGTCACCCAAAAGCAAGACGAGCGAGTCGGGCTGTGTGGGCAGCTTCTCCCACGAAGCCTTTCCGCCGTGCACAAACGTATGCTGCAGCAGCAGCAGCAGCAGCAGCCGCCTTTCGCCATCAGGCATATGTTTGATGTTCCACTCCGTCTTTAATCTGACACTCACTCGATGAAAGATGGCCGCCCGGCGAGAGACAAACAATGAGGGATTTCAATATCGAATGAAAAGGTCACTTTGTGTGCACCATTTGGATCCATTTTCTAACCTTGATAACGTTGGCTTGATGGATGGGGGGGAACAGGCACGTCTGTTCCAGTTCATTGAACAGATCCTAGTCAAATGACATGTCTTGTCGGCTCTGGGAATTGGACTTGACCAACCCGTTGGGTGTGCGTGCGCCGTGCACAAAATGGATGATGCCACGGCTTGCTCGCATGCATGTTTCAATTGAAAAATGAAACGTAGAGTATGAACATGACTCAAAGAACTAAAACTAAAAGAGGACGTCAAAAACGACATTAGAAGTGCGTCGGCAACCCCCCAAAAAAGAACGGAAATCAATCGATTCCTCGGGCTGTCTAATCTTTTCGGGGCCGAGTGTGGCTGGCCATTTCGGGGCAATCTGGAGCGAGCCCCGCATTTGTAATCCATTTACCAATCAAGTGCTCTTCACAATGGCCTCCTCGTGCTCCGTCCCTAATCGTCATCGGAGACAGGCTCCAAATGATGAATGGTTCAAAATAACTACGTTTAAATACTGTGTCATAGATGGTCCAGTTCATTTTGCCATTTGAATATGTGGAACCCTAGCGACAAATTGTACAAGTCCAAGAATGGAACAGCATTGTCTGGTCGGACGGACGGATCCCATCAGCAGCTCTGCTCATTTTCCATTTGCCGTCCATTGACGGATGACGCCTTTGTCATCTGTTTCCCTTTTTCCGTGTCAATGATATGGCCTATTCTAATTGTGTTTGACAATGGCTAGGCGCACGCTGAAAATGAGATTAAAGACGAGAGGTGTTTTTGTTTGCTTCTTATCACTTCTTCCCCTGATCAATTCTTCTCAATTGAGCTGGCGCTTTGTGCATGACCGAGCGCGGCCCAAGCGCATTACTCGTTTCCTGCTATTTTCATTGGGAAAGCTTTTTGTTGATCCTCTAGCATGTGCTCTCATCAGTCAACAAATGACACGTTACTAGCCGTCGACTTAACTTTGGCTCTTCTGATGAATGATTGCTCACGCGCTTGGCCCTTTCCGTCAGTCTTTGCTTTTTCGCTTCCTGAGCACATCATTGTCTCACCGACAACACGGAGTGGTTTAAATCAACATCCTTGCATGGACTGTTTTCAAACCGCTGCGGTCGTTTGTATGCATCACTTGGTTGCCTTGACTCTTATCTTACAGCTCGGCAGCCAGCCAGCCAGCCAACCAGCCAGGCAGGCAGGCAGGATCTCAATCTCAATTGGATTACTACGTACGTCAGTGCTTGACGTAGGCCAGAGTATGATTTTGAAACGTTGAGCAATGACCCTCACTGAGCGTATACGCTCTTTCATTTTCGTGCTCTTGACCAAACAATACAATTCAAATGACAAATGGTGTCACCGAAATGATGTGGTCAAATGCTCGCACAATTGCAGAGTTTGAACCCAACAGTTGAGGCGAGTTGGCTGCAACAACCTACGTACGTAGTGGTGGGTGGACCGGTCGGATTGCGTCAGCCAAACAGACCTAATGGTTCATTCAAGCTTTGGCCGTGTGAGCATGAGTGACGGACGAGACTCGGCCTTTGCGAGGGATGCAATTGCCAAATTGAGTCTCCTCTCCTCTCTTCTTTGACAAGAATACGCACTGCGACTAATATTTACCCAGTGATTGTGGCTACGGCCACGACAGATTGTTACTTCTCAATGCAGGTCCAATGATGATGATAACCAAAAAAAAACACATCATGTGGGCGAGCGAGCGAGCGAGCGACCAAACCCCCGCGTTGCTTTTCATCAAAGTGCAAATTAGGCAAAGCTCCTTTTTTGTTTGCATGTGTCGCCATAACAACCCGTTTGTTGTGAATGCTTTTGAAGTCTATCTGCTATGCTAAAAAGGCAACTTGAAATTCAGGTTTAGCCTCGTGGCAAAAAGAGACAAAAAAAATCATGGCTATTTGTTAACACACTGATTACATTCAGCCATCATTAGTTCTGTGTATTAACTTTATGATACCAAATGAAATGACAACATAGTCTAGGAAAGTAGAATGAACTGAAATGATGTGTAGCCTATAATGTACTTTGGAAAAGGTGCGGTCAAATGCACGGCACGCCTTTACTTGGCGTCAGCGGAATGATTTTGGAGTGAGCCTATCAAATGCGCATCACTTCATAATGCTGTTGTGCTATTGTGCTACACAGCGCAGAATGCAAAGTGCTGGCCAACTGTTGCGAGGTGCAAATGAGCCTTGCCCCGCTCGCCCCGCCCCGCCCGGCAGGCTGCCCATATTTCAACCATTCAATGGAGGGTGTCGTGCACATTATTGTTTCAATAACCCGGATGGGTGTGAGTGTAAATAACGATGATGACATTTGCTGTATCATTATTACGCCATGGTATGGACATTTGGAGGTCGGTTTAGTGCTCCAGACTTGACAGCTAGCTGTCTGTATTTTCCGATGGTTTCCACGTGACGACGTGAAAGCAAAGCAAAGCGCTCTAGTGCGAGCGAGCGGCGCTGCGCTGCGCTGACGTAAACACCTGAGCGCTTAGCGGCCGTGCGTCCCAGCCCTCAACCTGGTCATCAGCACAGGGTTGCTAATTGGATATGGCAGGGAATGGCTGTGTACTTGCCTCGCAGCGACTCCTACCCTATAAGCGTACACAAATCGATCTGACATGCGGTATTAGATGAAATTACCGAGCAGCGCAGTGACAGGGAAGAAGATGGGCTCAACCTCCACCACTCCACTCCACTCCACGCACGCACGCACCCTGGCAAACTTGCCGGGGAGAAAGCGGGCCGATGTGCAGCCAAGCAACAGCAGATGCTGCCCATGTGCCTCCGGATGAGCCATTACGAGATACGTGAACGAACAAAATTGCGTGGGAAGAAAGACAGACGATCATGAAAGGACCCAAATATAGCACACAATCACGGCTGATCAGTACGGCAAAAAGAAGGTGCGACATTTTTTCCGTGGTCAAAAGGAGTCTCATCCGGCGGGCAAAGAACAGATCACACAAATGTCTTTTCCATCAATCTTGCAATTGGGATCAAAGCAATACGTAGTGCTTGGCCGCCATATTAACCTTTCATTTGCGGTGGTTGGTGGAGATAAAAGCGAGGCTGCATTTGCTGAAAGTAATGCTCAATTGTCCCATTTCCATCCTGCCAGCAGGTGCTTCTCCGTTTTTCTTCTCAAACCAGGAGCTGCTTGCCTTGCTGCTGCTGCTGCTGCTGCTGCTGCTTTTGTCAATGTTAATGTGGTTAGTTGCTGCCGCCGCTGGTGGTGCTTCTGCGGCCGCCGCCGCCGCCGCCGCCGCCTCTCCAAAATGAAACTCTACTATTTAGCAAAGTTGGGGCTGATTTAATATCAAATATTATTATTATTATTACTACCTGGAATGTGCCAAGGTTTGCTCTCTCTCAACTTGCATTGGTGTCATTGTTGCCAGCTGTAGGCCGCAGCTGCAGCGCTCCCATGAATGGCGCTCAGCTCAGCACCTACGGACTCGCAGCAGCTGTTCATACAAAAAAACCCATTTTGTTTTCCTCTGTGAATCAATGACTACTTTTGAGGAGCGACCTTTTCATTTTGTGGAACAATTGCACCGACGAGAAATCCCAAATTCCTCATCCCAAGAAGACATTTTTACAATTTATGGTGCTTGGAGTGTTTATTCAATCATTTCACTTCTGCACTATTTAACTGTCTGTTTGGGGGAAGAAAAATCGATGCTTTGAATGAACAGTTCATTTTAGTCGGTGGCTTTCAAGCTACTTGTTTTGGTGCTTCAACATCAAATCCCTGGTTCACTGACACAATTTCACCTTCCGTGTGTGTGTGTGTGTTTGTCTTTGTGCCAGGGCGCTTTAAAGTGATGCTCTGTGTGATGTGAAGCTGAATAGGCCGCCACAGTGAAATGTTGTTATTGTCTTCATGGAAGCGCGCTAGCAAAGCCAGATCACATTAGACATGACCTGGAGACAGACGCACACACACCCTAAATGCTGAGCGAGGGCTACTTTGTAGCTCAGACGAGCGAGTCGTCAAGGTTTTCTTCACCTCTACAATCCACCGTCATTGGAATATTTGCCGCATGGCATTTATTGGCGTGTCACTTGACATTTAGACTATACATTTGACATTTACATGACATCGGGTTGGATTCCAAACATTTGCTTGAGATCTGAGGCGCAAGCAGACCCCTTTTTTTTGTAATGTTTGCAATATACCAGGTAATCGAGCAGCCAACCTTACCTATCATCTATGCTAAGCGCCGAAGCCACATGTTTTGCAGTGGTGGCGTGGATGGAGACCGTCCGTGGTGAAGCCCTCCTTGCCATCTGGCGTCCATCATCCGCTTGCTTATTCATGCCAACCCTAACTCGATGGCGGACTTCCATCCGAATTGTAACGAATGACTGCAGGGGAAATTACAGTCATTTGTCTCAGTCAACCTACGTGCTGTTGCCTCTCCTTTTCCGTCCGTCCGTCCGTCCGTCCGTCCGTCCGTCTTTGTATAGCAGAGCACCTGTACCATTCTCATCCACACTCCATTGAGTTGGGCTTTTGCCGCCTAGCGTATTTGGCCAGCGACAGTCGAATGGAATTGTTTGCGTTTGGTCGGAGGTGTCGTGACATGTACGTCTAGGGAGAAGCGAGCCTCCGCCGAGCAGGTCACCTCTTCGTGGCAACGCTTGCAACGTGTGTGACTTGTGAGCGCTGGCTGACATTAAGGCGGGATGTGGGTGGGCTTTAATTGCAGCTCTTTCATCTCCCACTAAATTGCCACGTTCAGTTGGAGTCGAGGAAGGAGAGGATGTCAGCGGTCGGCTCCGAGCGATATAGCCGCTGCTCAGTCAGAGGTGTTTTTGCCATGTGGAAAAGGATTGACCTTCCAATTGAATTGGTCTTTCTTCAGACAGTAATATGAGTTGAAGGATGAATAAGAAATGGTGCATCTCGAGCACGCATAACTGCCTTTCCTCATTTCCACAAGGTGTAACAATTAATCCCGCTTTTCAATTTGTATGCTCTTTTCTTTTTTTCTTTCCATTATCTGTCAAAGTGGTCTGAAGTCTCTTCCGCAATGACCCAATTTCACGAGTCGCTGTATTGGGCTAGCTATCCTTTCTAAATCCTAACCACTCTTGTCTTTCTTTCCTTCTCTTCTTTTTGTTTTGTCCATGGAATACAGACGGAGGTCATCAAGGGTCCATGTGGCAGCGTGGGAATGACATTCAGGCACGTGCCTGCCACCGAGGGAGATGTGGTCCACGTAAGCATCGAGACAGTGACACCCAACTCCCCTGCAGCCTTGGCAGACTTGCAGCGAGGCGATCGCCTCATCGCAATCGGAGGTTCGAGACGGCTCATTGAACGTGGTGGCGGGCGGAAGGAACGGATCGATCCCACAATGTGTTGACATTGTGACGTTCATCTTGTCCGAATATGAATTCCGGTGTCCTTTCCCCACAGGTGTCAAAGTGACATCGTCAGTTCAAGTCCCCAAGCTTCTGAAGCAGGCCGGAGACAGGGTGGTGGTACTGTACGAGAGGCCGGTGCGCCAGCAGAATCCGTCCCTCGGAACTCTTCAGGAGGGATTCGGGCAGTCGGACGAAGCGGCCTTTATATCCCAGCCAGGGGGTTACGAAGAAGACCCGGCCCCCATCACCACTCTGTCTGATATGACTGACAGTAAAGACATGGACTCTGAATTTGAAGAGTTGATTGTGGAATCCAAAGCCAGCCCGAATGTTGGCCCCACCAGCACCAGCGAGGATGGTTTACTCGCGGTCAACCAAAGCCCCAAAAAAAGCGTGGCCAACTTGGCTTCCAAACCTCTCGGGAGCATCTCGCCCATCCTTAACCGGAAGCTAAACCTGGTGGGCCTCCAATCGCCGCTAAAGCCCCAACCGAAAGAATCGCCAAAGCCCTCCCGACAGAAGACGAGCAACGATTCAGGAGACGCTTTGCAGCGTCCCACAGTAGCGCCGCCGCCGCCGCCGCCATCTCGTCCCCCGGTGCCACCCAGACCTCAAATCCGGTTGTCAGAAAGCGCCGTTTGCGATAGTCTCGATCCGACTGCAACGCCCGCAGCATCCGCTCTCAGCGCTTCTGACAAGTCTCCCGAAAACGTTCTTCTGCCAGGCGCCGAGGACGACGTGGCCGGCGCCGAGAAGACGAGCGTCAAAGCGGCCGAAGGCAAGTGCAGCAAGCCTTCCGAGGCCACCGACGATATTGCCGTCTCGTCCTCGGCTAAGGACAAAGTTTCCGAGGGTTCCTGCAGCGCACGGGACAGCCTGGAAGAGCGCTCCTTCTGGGAATCCCCGGAAAGCACCTTTCGGAAGCAGACGGCGCGTTGGTCCAAGGCCTCTGTTGTGTTTGAGGTGGACAGCAACCACAAGTACCTTAACGTGGCTCTTTGGTGTAAAGATCCCTTTAAGCTGGGCAGTTTGTTGTGCCTGGGTCACGTCAGCCTCCAGCTGGAGCACGTGGCCCTTGAATGTATGGCAACGTCTTCAGCAGAATACCAGAGCACATTTAAGCTGGGGCCTCCGGAGCCTCGAGCCAATGTCAGCCGCACAGCCCTCCGCAGCCTCAGCACCCACAAAGGCTTCAATGAGAAGTTGTGCTACGGAGACGTTACTTTAAATTTCTGTTACCTGGCGGCGGACGAGTTGGACTCTCCCGGAGCGGCAGAGAGGGAGCGGCAGGGGAGCTTCCACGACGAAGAGATCAGGGAGCGCGAACATATCACGGCGGCCCCACGTGACGACTTGGCCTACGGTGCCATGCAGCTGGTGGAGGTTCGACACAATTTCCAGGACACCCAGTTCCAAAACCCCACCTGGTGTGAATATTGCAAGAAGAAGGTTTGGACCAAGGCGGCCTCCCAGTGCATGATCTGCGCCTACGTTTGCCACAAGAAATGCCAGGAAAAATGCCTGGCTGAAAACCCCTTCTGCGTGGCAGCCACCGAACGGCGAGGGGCTGACCCTGAGGCCAAGTCCTCCATTAATCGGGCCACCAGCGGCTTAACCCGCCATATTATCAACACCAGCTCCCGCCTTCTTAACCTACGCCAGGGCCCCAAGACGCGCCAGGTGGAGCAGGTGAGCGACGCGGCGCCCGGAGGAGCGGTGGATCCTTCCCCCAAACACACTCCCAACACCTCCGACAACGAGAGCAGCGATACCGAGACCTACACCGGTGGGGCCAGCCCCTCCAAGCAACTCCAAGCCGGCGGCGGCGGCACCGGCGCCGGCGGCAAACTCGTTCGCAAGGAGGGCGGCTTGGACGACAGCGTCTTCATCGCCGTCAAAGAAATAGGCCGCGACCTCTACCGAGGTTTGCCCACAGATGAGCGCTCCCAAAAACTGGAGTTGATGCTGGACAAGCTGCAGCAGGAAATCGATCAGGAGTTGGAGCACAACAACGCTCTCTTGATGGAGGAGAGGGAGAGCGCCGACCCCAGGCGTAAGGTGCTCATCGGTTCGGCGCTTTCCAAGTCGGGCGAAAGGCTCCAGGCGCTCACTCTGCTGATGATTCACTACCGCGCCGGCATCGAAGACTTGGAGTCGGTGGAGAGCACCTCTCCGTCGGAGCAACCGTGTTTTAAGGGCAAAGGAGATGGCTTGGAGGAGGAGGCGGCGGCCCTGATGGGAGCAGAGGTCTATGACAGTGACATGTGCAGCCCAGGGGACTTGCAACTCTTGGACGACATCACTGAGGAGCAGATCTGCGTGGAGGCGCTCCACTAGAAAAATGGAGGCTGTACCACCGTCCATTGTTGTTCCTTACATCTCACCAAATACACGACGGAGTTTCCTCCCTCCCTCCCTCCCTCCCTCCCTCCCTCCCTCTGGATACGTGGTTGCACCTGTCTCTCGACTTAAGCTTTGAAAGGGAAACACTGTTGTTGTTGTGTTGTTGCTTTTGCATTTGATATTCTTCATTCAAGATATTTTTCTGATGATCCAGTGTGTTTGTAAAACTTTGCCCTTCTCAGTAATATTTTCACATGGCGCTATTTTTACGTGCAATGAAAATAAATACTAGCTCAGTAGTCATTTACTGTAAAGGTCAAAATGACTCGCGTGGGGGGGGGGGGACGTTTTTTGCGAACACTGCAGTCAAGCTTTCTTACGTTTTTGTTTGAAGCACTTTTAAATGCGGATCTTTTAATATTCAGAAATGACTCCCGGGATTCTAGCAGCTCCAAAATGATTGGGATGAATAGGATGTTTTGTTTATCACCTCAGCCAAACAAGTTTCAGATAGACCATTTTACAGGTGTCATTGTCCTCTTAATAGTTGAAATCAATTCTTTAAATCTCATAAATGTGATGAGGAATTTGGTGAATTTTGATCATTTTTGTTTTTCTTATCTTGATTTCCAAATTCTATTTGACCCATCTTTGGACTTTTTTTCTTTTCCATGTCTTTGTTTAGCATTTGTGCGCGAGGAAATATAATTGTACTTTAAAAACTTTAACTCTGTGATGTCGTACATGCCATCTGCCTTCACGAGTGGTGTGGGTGCCCAATGTTTCTCATATTGCTTATTATTATGATTATTTTAAAGATGCTTTTTTTTTTTTGTCACCACCCACTCCATTATTTGCAGGCATTGAGCATTAGTCTTCAGGCCTAACTAGCTATCAGCTCCTTAAATGTTATCTTCTTACTTTTCTCGAATGCTGCCTGAAGAGCCACTTCAGACAAATCAAGTCAATCTTTAGCACAAAACCATTTTTTATTTGTGTTCTTGCCAACCTAGTGCCACTTCAAATCTCCACAAATAGTTGGATTGTACCATTAGATTGAAATGTTTGATTGGTTGGTTGGTTAGGCCTGGGTGTGGGTTGCTAAATGTTTCATACAATTGTAGCCCAAATGACTTCGGCACAAAATTAGCCTCTGGCTGAAACGCTGAACAGAAACCGGGTTGAGAGTTTGTTGAAATCAAAGCCCATATGAACAAGCTGCTAAATTCAAGTCCGTTGATTTGATCGGACGTCACCTTTGAGCCAGAGCCGTGTTCGCTCTTTGTCAAGATGACTTGAAGTCCAATTGTAAGTAGGTCGATAGTTGCAGGTCATTGATCTGGCCTACGCATGAAGAAATATTCCTTGTTGTCGTTGATCACATCTCTGATTCATATTTTTAAAGCAAAGCAAAGCAAAGCAGAACCAAAACAGAGGTGCTTAACACGACATGGACAATCAAAGGTCGCTAAGGCAGGCGGACGACCGCTCTCGCATATCACCACCGCCCAATCATCTCCGCCCGTAAACTACCATTGAGAGCATTTCTTTTGGCTTTTGACTTCAATCGTTGTGAGGAAATGGTGTGAAAAGGGTGCATCTTTTGGGATTCGCAGTAGGTGGTGTTCAAGGTCACACGTAATCATTCCGAGCTCTCAGTGACAAACACATAGCTAGACGGATCGATTCAATGAAGTATGAGGGTGACATTTGAAGAGAGGAAAGAAGTCATGATAATGTTCAGTCAGTCAAAGTATGAATGCGATTTTTCTCTGGAGATCTCTCAACTAGTCATTGGCTCATACTTGGAGCCCAAGGAACCTTTCTGCTTTTGTTTTTCTCGTGGTCATTTTCACTCGTGAGCTCCATGCCATCCGAGAAACAATGGCAGCATGGCTGGCGCTGCTGGAAAGGAAGGCACGGGTATTGGAAAGCACCCTTTGAATGTTTTCGTATTGCAACAGGCATTTTTCTGGTCACGCTCATGTAGACTGGCTGAATGACATGTCTCCGTCTATTCATGTTTTGTGCAATATTCCTTTGTTGGACATGACTATCATTTCTTGCCATTAAGTACTACGTGTAGCCGTCCGTCTAAACAAGACTTTCCCACTGTAAAAGTCACTTTTAGGCCTGCCTAGGTTTGCGTTTTGCCGGCTGCGGCTGCGGCTGCGGTTACGTTATGTGATTGATGGACCACTGTTTGTACTGATACTGATTTGCTTGAGCCCATCGCAGCTTTTCAGCAGGTGTGCTCTTCATATGGTAGGTAGGTGGGTAGCGAGGTGGAGCTGTTGTGCACACTTTTCCTAAAGGTTCATGTAATGAAGCTTTGTTGTACTTAACCTAAATAAACAAGCTTGACTTCATCTACGATGGCCTGTAGTTTATGTCAGCTCTATGCTCCAATGAACGAAAAACCATCGGAATGTTGTGACTAATGTTTGGAGGGACCGTTCGACCTCTGTCGTATTTACATTGTGCATGGCATCCGTTCATCCATCCGTTTTGTAGCGCATATGCCAGGTCAGTATTTATTTCAATAGGACTTGTACAGAAGACAGAATATCAAATAGTCATTTAGGATTTGGAATTTACTTTACCACGCGATACTCTGTGACCTTCATATTTTATTTGCACTTGGTAAATACGTTTAGAACACCGGTGTCAAACTCAAGGCCCGGGGGCCAGATACGGCCCGCCACATCATTTTATATGGCCCGCGAAGATAAATTGTGCATCAAATTCGTGTCATTACTAGAATTGCAAATTGTCTTCACTTTTAATATTAGTTATTTTAAATATTTGACCAGTTTTTACTTGTCTGATTTGAAAACGAGTAATTTGTCAGTTTGTTTTGTAGCTTTTACTGTATATAATATGAGATGCTCATATATTTTTTTGTCATAATGGCCCTCCGAAAGAAGCTATGACTACAATGCGGCCTGCGAAAAAAATGAGTTTGACACCCCTGGTTTAGAAGAACAAAAACTAATACTAAGCCAAAACAAAACCAAAATGAAGCACCCCCCCCCAAAAAGAAGCGAACAAACCCACAACAAAAACGTACTAAAAAAAATAATAACGAATGACATCCTTACTTACTCTTTATTTTGTTATGTGTTGCATCTTTGTTTTCTTTAAGCAATAAGAGCTTTAAATTTTCTTTCTCCTTCAATAAAAATGGCACCATCCACTAACTAACCCAAGTGGGCTGGCCGTCCGAAATCAATTGGTGACCGACCTACAGTATGACAAGACTAATCATTTAGTTTTGACTTTTATTTCTCATATTCTACAATTAGGATTCAAACAGTAACAAAGTGAGCCTGACATGTTGCCTTTGAGCCTCCACTCAGTAGTTGGACTGCACTACGGCCCGTTAAGTAGGTCACATACTGGTATACGTACGTACGTCATTGACAGCATCATCCACCACAATTTGAAGCGATTTAGGCACGAGGGAAAAACATCACGTACAAGTCGGATGGATTGGGAAAAACAGGACGAAGAGAAAAAAACAAAAAGGCTTTGCGTGACATCAAACAGACTGAATTGGGTGAACATTTTCCCGGCACCCTTCTGCTGTCTACAAAGTGCTTTTTGGAAGAAGAAGAAGAAGAAGAAGAAGCAAAAACGACGCTCAATAGCAAATAAGGCTGTTGGCTCTCGCACGGTGTGCTTTCCAACACAGATCAAGATCAACTTTGGTTTGTCTCGGTACAAGCGCTAATAAGACAATAAATAGAGAAGACGCAAACCATATTCACATCTGGACTACTTTGTTTTTCTCTCTTCTTTCGTTTTATACAAGAAAATAGATCCTTTGAACCCTTTGACCCACGGCATGGCTAGTTCCCTTTCCTCTTAGTCGTAATCGTCATCATAATCGGGATCCATGTTTTCACCTTGATAGTAATTTCCCTGCGTGGAGTAGGACCTTGTCTTCATCGAACAGTTGGTCTCCATCAAAATCGCCTGAAATGGAGACAAAAGGTGGATTTAGCCATGACGCTCGAGTTACGATTGCATTTGCCACTGACTTGCAGCCCTGCCTGCAACACTTTGTGCTACGTCTAGACAATCAATCACCAAACTGTGTGGCCAGACGCTCGATGTTCTACGTCGTGATCAACTGAACAACTCATTCTTTAACGCGTTGGAGAATTGGACTTGCTATCGGTTGGAATGTTTGTTGAAGCGCTGTGCACAATTGCAGGAAGGAACACTGGGCTGGACTTTCGGGACAGACTGTCGCTACGTAGGCATACAAATGAGTCTCGTTCCAGTCAAGTTACGTAGAGGACTCGAAGCCATCCTATGCAGATTCAACAACACACATTCCGGCATTTGCCAGAGTCACGCAACAACTGGTAGCTCAGCTTCATTGTCATCACAAGACAAATAGCACCAACTAACATTGCACGATTTTATTTAGAGCCACAAAGTAAGAGGGAATCAACTGTGTTTGTTTGTGATCTACTTCAAATCATTCGTCGCATATTCAATAGCTAAATGGCCAAATCAAATGGTATCCTAGTCATCTCTGGTGGTGGTTAGCGTCAGTTTACGGGAACCTTATTTGATGTCAAACAGTTTGTGTGAAATCTTACCATTTTTTCCTCTTGTCCGGGTGGGTTCCTGAGAAAGAGGCAAAGGGGAGCAAATAAAATGTCCACTATTCCAATAATGGTCATCAACCAAGGGAAGCCAATACTTTCGGCAATGGATCCTCCGATCGATGGACCTAAAACAGAATCATTCTCACTTGGTTAACCCCATCTGAAAAGTCATGCTGTTGTGCTCAACTGGACAATCCCAATGATTAGATTGTCGAAGGGTCTGCAGCCCCATCACAGAAGAGAATTTACCCATCCCTCGCTCCATACCTCCTTCCCTCCCTCCCTCCTTCCCCCCTGCCCCCCTCCCTCCCTCCATCCATCCATCCCTCCTTCCCCCCTACCTCCCTCCCTCCATCCATCCTGCTTCCTTACCTAAAGCAAATCCCATGCAAAAGGCCACATCAGCAATGGCATACACACTTCCATAAACGGACACGTGGCGCAAGTCCACCAAGTATCCCATTATAGGCATCATAGAAGAGTCCACCATGCCTGGAAGAAAGGGTGAACAGGTGACAGACACATTCACCAAGCTGCCTGCCAGCTTCATTATCTTTTGGGTAGTAGCTACTTACCTATGGCAAAGCCAACTCCAAAGTTTGGGAGAATCAGACCATAGATGTTTTTTGCAAATGGAACCTACATCAGACGGCAGAAAATGTCGTCATCATCATCATCATCATCATCATCATGGCTTCTACTGTATATACTAAGGGCACTCTACTTACTCACCCCTATGATACAGATGCCAACCACCACCATGCCAATAAGGGCACAAAGCCATCTGTTGGGGTGAGATGGACAATTGAGCAACAAATGATGACATTGTCACTCGTGGCAGATAGATTTGTTCAGTGGTTAAATACACGGATCGGCTTCCCCAACATAAACTATGAATGTCCTTGCACGAGAGTGATCTCGACCAAACGGGCGGGTGCCTGAGGAGAACGCTGCCGAGTGGAGCACCTTTGAACCAGATGAAAATGTCACGTTCCCCAAAAGAGCATCCCTACTCATAAAGAAGCAGTACACAATGCTAAAAGTGTCGAAAGCAAAGCAGAATAGATGGAAGTGTTACCATGTCTGCTGAAAACACCGGGATAAGTGCTAATCGAAGGCAGCGTTCTCACAAAAAGTCAGTCCAAAAGAATATCCGCCGTCAGGCTCCCAAACATCCAAACGGCGGAATCTCGTTTGGAAAAGCGCAAACCGATAGTATGGCAGCCAGCCGGCCAGCCAGCCCAAGGGAGCCAAGGAGACTAGATAAGGCTTATTTCCCCTCCTACCTGCCCATCTTGTGTGCCAGCGTTCCAAAGATGTAGGTTCCAATAAGGTAGGAGATGGATGCAGGTAAGAAAGCCACTCCTAGACAACACACACACACACACACACATCAAAAGAGTGAAGGTGTGGCAAGATAAGCAGATTCTATCAGCGCTGCTTCATCATTAAGGCAAGGCAAGGCAAGGGCGCTGCTGTACATCTTCCATTGTCTGTAATGAAGACCTGTGCTTTCCACCTGCCAGCACATGACACCCTAATATCCGCTTTGTGCTTTTCTTTTCAGCCCACCAAGACTTCATATTGTGCAGACTGAAGGAACAAGGCAATAAATAGATGAAGCCATATATCAAATGTGCCATCAGATTAAGAAATGCCCTGTATGGTTTCTAACGTTGCTGACGAGTCCCAATCTTTGCCTCGAGCGGCCAAGTCCAAAAGGTAACGTGGTAAAAAGAATCCTTCTGCTTTTACAGCAGAATCATTTGATTTGATTTGATTTGATTTGATTTGATTTGATTTGATTTGCGAGCCCTACTTTTGTTTTGGCTGCGGCGGCTTGCGACGTGTACATACCGAGCTGCCATTTCCTGGCGCACATGGTTTCCATCATCCAGATTGGCAGTGTGGGCTCCAGCATGGCAATGCCCATGTTCCCGAAACAAATAGCACCTGGGAGGAAGGATCAGGGATGAATGGGCACTTTCAAAAGTTGTCTTTTTTTACATTCACAGAAATGACAGCGAGGGCTTCCGATGGACCAAATGCACACCGCTATTCCGGAAGTAGCCATTTGCACGTATGACATCACTGGTGAGGTGACCAGGTCACATTCAATCTGCTTATGGCTACTCTTATGTCCTTACCAGCTGCAATAACAATGTACGGATCCTTCATCAGGGTCAACAACGGTGTCCCCTTCTGACTCTGTTGAAGACAAAGGAACACCAGTTTCAGAAAAAACAGCACACCCCCATTTCGTTTTGGAAACTCGAATCGAAACGGGATTTCATGACCATTTCGAAAGGAGTGTTGCAAAGAGTTGACTCACTTCAGGTTCTACTTTGGTGGGCTGAAGTATAAAAAGCTGCAACGCTGTTGAGCAACATTGGATGAAACCATAGGAAAATGAACAAGTCTTATTTTTTGCCGTTGAAAAATACATTTAGCCATTTTTGTGTACCTCCATCAAACAGAGCCAGGAAAGCCAGAATGAGGAACGGAGCAGTCTTTCCGACAAACTCGTACATGATGCTTCCAAACGGAGGCCCGACTGCGGAGGACAAATTGGATCGGCAGTGGAATGGATGGCAATCAAACCCATTTCAAAGCAGGTTAGACTTTCCTAGATGACGAATATAATGTACATTGCACGCACAAAAGTATCAGGACACGGCCCTTGATCCCATTCGTTCAAACGAAAACGTCATTTCAACTGGATAGCATACGAAACGATTTCTCCCATCCATTTTCCATACCATTCGTAGCTCTGTCGATACCTTGCATAGCAAAACGTTGTGCATTTTGGTAAGCGACAATTCTACGCCTCCGACGGACTGAGGAAAGATCATTTTCTGCACTGATGCAATTCTGCTTCAATGGGCCGAAATTCACACAGGAAAAGAGAGAAAAAGAAACCAAAGGGAAAAAAAAAAAGACAAAGCAGAAAAAGAAACTTGATATTTTGTTTTCAGCTCTTGGTGGCATACTGCACAAGTGAGTCGTCAATACGATGATCTATTCTTGAAATAGGATTCACATTTCCAATAGTTGCTTACCTAAGACTCCCATCGCCAGACCCCCAAGGGCAATCCCTATTGCATGTCCTCTCTCTTCATCATCTGTGTACACACTTGCAAGCATTCCCATCCCTGAAACGACAGACACACTACATTCATCTGTAGGAATGGGGGAGGGAAGGTGCTGATAACAGAGCTTGAGAACAATTTTGCAGCATTCTGACTAAAGAGGGCACATTAGTCCTACAATTCATATTTGGATATTTCTTCAAAGATTCTTTGGGGAGGAGAGGAAGGACAACAAGTTGTTATACAAATAAGCATGTCATCGGTGGCTCTATGCAGATCTTTTATGCTTTTGCACATGCTGAGTCCCAATTGTTTAGTCTCCATTTGCCAGTGCAAAGTTTGAGACAAGATGTGAACAAACAATTTGGAAATATGGAGCTGAAAGGATATTATTTTCATTCCCAAACATCTTCTCCTCTAGCTAGTGCTGGGGCCTAACCCTAACCCTAACCCTAACCCCCAAGTGCCAGGTCTATATTGTAAATGAGTGAACGAACAAACGAGTGGATAGGAGAGCCATTCAGCGAGTATAGGTGAGATCTTACCGGCAACAGATGAGCAGGAGGAGCCCACACCTTGAAGTGATCTGGCCAGAAACAGCAGAGCGTAGCTCGATGAGAAGGCGAACACTTCACAACAATAAGAATAAAATAAATACGGGCAAGGACACATAAGGCATGAAGCAGCCATTTGCATTTCTTTCAGTTATGACTAGTGGAACTTACTAATTGTAGAGATGAACATGATACAGAAGCCAATGAATATGGGGAGCTGGTATCCAATCCTAGGACAGAACAAGAGCAACATTGGATGCATTGCTTTCACATTGCTGCTGCTGCTGCTGCTGCTGCTGCTGCTGCTGCTGCTGTTTTGGTCTATGTAGCCAATGTCTTCTCGTCCAAAAAGGCTTCACATCATCATCATCCTCATCATAATGCTGATGATATCACTATTCTTTTTTCTTGGATTAATATTATACATGATTGATAGTGAAGCCCTATGATCCAAGCTTTTATATTGCTAGATGATTCTATTTGTCTGACTTGTCTTGTGCTGTCCTTTGTCAGGAGGGAAGGTGACTATGGTGCTGTTCTTGCTCTCGCTTACTCACTTTGTGTGAGCGTGCAGCTGCGACACTAAATACCACCTTGGAGGTGGCTGCCAATAATGCTGGCTAGCGCACTCGGAATATGCTGTGAATTTGGCCACCGTGCATGATGATGGAGTTGGAAGGAGCACGGATGCTTTTCGGTTCTCCAAATATGCTCCATATTTTGGAAAATGACAATTTGCTGATTTATGACTTTGAGCTGTCCCATCCAGTATGGAAGCATCCGTCCGTGAAAACAAGCATGTGTATGTAAATGTACTTCATCAGGAACTCTGCTCTGTTTGACTGACAGGGAGGGAGGAAGGGAGGGAGGGAGGACATATGCAGCTTGCCTGCCTGATATAAAAACAGTTGTATTCCATATGTTTGTGTCCCTTTGCTGCTCCTACTGGATATAGTAGCATCAGATAAGCCCATAAATGTCATTGTGTATTGACCCTTGGATAGCTTTTCAGATCCTGAGAGAAAGCCTGTCATTCTCAATTGGCTCCTTTGTCATACTGTAGCAAATAAGCAAATGCATCCATCCATCCATCCATCCATCCATCCATCCATCCATCCATCCATCCATCCATCCATCCATCCATCCATCCATCCATCCATCCATCCATCCATCCATCCATCCATCCATCCATCCAGCCATCCATCCATCCATCCATCCATCCATCCATCCATCCATCCATCCATCCATCCATCCATCCAGCCAGCCAGCCAGCCAGCCAGCCAGCCAGCCAGCCAGCCATCCATCCATCCATCCATCCATCCATCCATCCAAAAGGCTCACCCCGTCAAGGTGTAGGTGCTTGAGAATCCCCGCAACCAGAGGGATTGATTCACGCGCTCGATTAGAAGAAGCAGCATGAGTGGCTTTGAATTCCCCCCCCCCCCCAAATCTGTCTGATTGCTGAAGGCAAGTATTGAAATCTCACCTGTTGGTGAGCGGCCCTATGAAGGGGTTGGTCAGCAGCTGCACGGTGGCCTTGGAGGCAAACAACAGCCCCACTTTGACATTCTCGTTGATCAGCTTCTTGGTGGAGAGCGGGCAGTCGGAGGAGTTCTGCGGCAGCCAGGCGCCGGCCGCCGTCGTGGCCGCGGACGGGGCGGCGTCGGTCGCGGCGCCGTCCGAGCCCGACGACCTCACCGTGTTGTCGTATAAGGACACGATTCGATCGAAGGCCGCCGGAGTGCTCTGGAGCGGCGCTAAGGTGCTATTGGACACCTCGTCTGTCGCTTCGTCCAGGTTGTACAGGTAGCTGGGGATGATGGGCACTGTTGGGCACAAAGAGGCATCAGATGGACGACATCAAATCGGACCACATGACCCTTGACTGACTGAGGCATTGGGCAGGATGACATCACCGTATGTGGGATAGTGGGAAGGTCATTTCGATTTCTTTGTGTGTCTTGGCATGTGAAGAAGAAATTGACAATACAGCAGACTTTGACTTTGACTTTGTATGCTTGGGCAAAAAGACAGCCTTCCTGCTCGCGACATGTGACAGTCTAGAATTGAATCCTTTTTTCTTTCTTTCCTCCTAGTTGCTTGTTACTGGAATACTGCTGTGGCTCAAACTAGCAGAGACACATTTCTTGTGTGCTTTGACTAAGTTGGCCAAGAAAGATGATTCCCATTCTGATTTGGGACACATGGTTGTGGTGGGTGGACACAGGCAAGATGGAAAAGGGCCAGAATGAACAATAACCATTTCTGGTGCCGACTTGTGACTTCTTGCGCTTCACTAAGATTGTGTAACACTGACCTTCTGTCTCACACAGTCAACTTGCATTGCTCACCCAAGAGGTTTGTGTGAAAATGAAGATTGGCTTGGTTTTGAATGACATGTACAACTGTATATCGATAGAATGACCTCGTCAACAAATGTCATCCTATAGTTAAATATATTTCGATATAGATAGATACTATATAGATATACGTACATACACGGCTGCCCGCTGGATAGAAAGACAAGGAAGCTTTACTTGATGATCATCGAACAGTATTTTATACTTCTTTCTAAACACGGCAACATCGGAATAGTCGCAGCATATTAAGTCTCCACGCTGCCTGTACTCCAACTAGAACGCAAACAATCATGCAAGTGGTGAACTAAGCACACCCGACCGACTGTGGAGAACCCAGCCGCTAGGTCCCGAGATCAAGTTTGACCTCAATGCTCAAGGAAAACAAATAGGCGAGTTCAGAACTCGACAGGCTCGTTTCAATGAGCAAACAACACATCGGACTAATCTAATGTGCAACTGAATTGGATACAAACAAGCTACATCATGTTGAATTAGTGGAACAGAGAAGCGCAGGGAGGGCACCAGTGCTACAGTTAACATAAGACAAAAAGAAAAAACAAACAGTCTGTAAAGCCATTCCGGTCATTTCGTCACCTTTGCAGAATATTCCAGATTTCACAGCGTGGTGGTGGTGGGAGTGGTGCCTTATGCTTTTAGGGACAGGAAACAAGGGCCAGACATAAATGAGAAATGACATGCGAGCAGCAATGGCGGCCAGACTCAGACCAGAGATGTTCACTTCAGCAAGCACCCTCAGCACCCCGAGGCCACGACAGTACCAGGAAAAGCAACTTTATTGACACAAATAGGCGAGGGGAGATAATGCACTCAAATAGACTAGACAAGACACAGGCAGCAGCAGCACCAGCAGGAGCAGCAGCAGCAGGAGCACCACCAGCAGCAGCAGCAGCAGCAGCACCACCACCAGCAGCAGCTGCTGCCAATATTGCAAAACAAAAAGATACATGTACTGCGTGGCATGTGTGCCTTCTCAAAAAGCTCTTTTCCCAGCAAAAGGGCTTTCTCGCTACAGCTGTGATCAAATCAACATACTAGCTGACAGCCACCACTAAAGACGTTCTTTTGAAATTCCGTGTTTGAGGGGAAAAACCAAATGGTAGCAAATACTTGAATAAGCATACAATATGATTAGAAGATGATCAAATGGTCACAAATACCATTTCACACACAATGCGAGTGCCTGACTTTTGTTGTGAACTGTCCTTTGCTGTCCATTGCCACTTGTTATGTACTATATACAATACACGTACAGCTAGGTATTGAAGTGGAAAAGTAGCCACTTTGATTCATTTCCGTCATTTCTCTTTCACAACTCACATTGATCCTTTCTCCCCACACATTCTCTTAATAGCCATTCACATATACCAAATGAAACGTTTCGGGCTCAACATGCAAGATGTGTTTGTTTGTTTGTTTGCACCGCCAATTAAAACTGAGCATTGTGGAAGAAGAATACAGCGTTCATTTTCTTAGTAGTGCTCACACGATTTTGTTGGAAGATGGAGAAAAGGATTTGAAACGGAGCCATTTGTACACAATCTTTACAAATGTCCTCCTCCTCGGTGACTTCACTTCAGTCTGCGTGATAACCAAGCATGATGCCCCGTGGGTGGGAGTTGACCCACCTGTTACTTGCGTTCAATAATACGTCAATCGAAGCGGATCAAAGGTGTAAGGTGTTTCATGAACGTTTGTTTGTACCTACCCACCACAGTCAGCAGCATGTTATCCAACAGCAGAGCCACAAAAACAATGAAAAGAATAAGTTTCCTCGAGTGCCGTTCGTCTCGGAGCCAGTTGCGTAAATTGAATTGGCGGAAAGCGTCCAGTCTCCCCATGGTGTTAATTCCGTGAAAATATCAGGCAGGACCAAATGGGTGACAGGCACACACACACACACACACACACAGACAGCCGGCTGGCTGGTCCTGTGCAGGGAGACAGACAAGTGTTAAAAGACAGAAAAGCACAGAGTGAAGCTGATGGCTCCCATGCATCTTACTTACCTGGCTGGGCTGGGCTGGGCTGGGCTGGGCTGGGATGGGATGCACAGAGGTCAGCGGCAGCCAGCCTCACAGGAGTGAGTGAGCGAGCGAGCGAGCGTGCGTGCGTGCGTGCGTGCAGCGCGGCTGGCTGGCTGGTTGGTTGGCTGGCTGGCTGGCTGGCTGGCTGGCAGGCTGGCAGGCTGGTGCGCTTTGTCTTTCTACTCGCTGCTGACGTCACAGAAGGCTACACGACAATCCACAGAGCCCCAATGGAATCATTTGACTGTTGGGATGTGTGGCGGGGCCGCGGGGGGGTACTGCTCATTCATCAAGAATAGTGATCGAGGCTAAATCCTCGTCCTGTTCAGTGCGCATTTTCTCTAGTCCTTATTTTGCGCTTGGCATAGGTACCAAATAACATGAACTAATTGGGCTTGCCACCGTCCTTCCTCTATTTTGTCCATTCACCAT
Organism: Syngnathus typhle; assembly: GCF_033458585.1. Lineage (NCBI taxonomy): Eukaryota > Metazoa > Chordata > Actinopteri > Syngnathiformes > Syngnathidae > Syngnathus > Syngnathus typhle. The sequence goes on from NC_083745.1 coordinate 700,178, forward strand.
TTATCAAATCTCATATATTTCTTGGATTACGGACACCTAAACTATCGGTGCCCGTTTCATATGAGCCGCAGTAGTCGCAAGATGGCAGCGGTAAATAAGTTTGACACCAAAAGTTTTATTTGGGGGATTCCAAAACACGACTTTTAGTTACAGTATGAAAGAGAACGCTGGTTATGGAAAAGGGGAAATGTCAAAAATGTTTCTTTTCTTTTTTTTAAACTGATTGCTTGGGTCTCTGGGTCCTGGTTTTGTGGCACAACTTGCCCCAGGTATGGATGGGGTAAGTTGTGCCATTGATAATTGAAGTAAAACAGATCCTTTTAATCTCACAATAATAATGATAATGCTAGCTATATATAAAAAAAAGACCAAGTCAATACAAATGACTTATTTAAGTTTTACAGAGTTAAGTTTGAGCAATATCAAAGGCCACTTTTCTATAACAAGGTCACATGAACACCTAATGGAGTCTTGGTCCGGGCCGGGCCGGGCCGGGCCGGGCCGGGAGAAGAAAACTTTTCAACTTTCCATGGTGCCATGAATGCAGCCTTGCGTAATGACGTCACCTAAAAATCACGTTCACAACAATCAAGCGTGGACCGTAAACGATTGAAACGGTCAACTTGACCGGAAACCAAATGTGACACACCTTACACCCATTGTCATATCTATTGCGCAAAATACCGGGCCACAGACGCTAATGGCTCAAATCTAAAGAAGCATTTGGTCAAACGATATTTCCAAGCAGGCATGCTTGATTGTGTCTGCAACGCGTGTGAAAGCAAGGAAGAAGACATGGCTTCAACTTTTGCTGCAGGTAGCAGCAGGCTGAGCCGAGCCGAGCCGAGGCGAGCCGAGCTGAGCGCGCAGCAACGTTGACAATGACGGCGGCCACACAGCAAGCGAGCGAGGCATCACGATCATCCTCCTCACCCGCTCCAGGTAAATAAAGCGAGAAATTAAAATCAAGCTTTTGAACTTGCATTAGTCAGTGGTTACCATGACCAGTTGGATTGCAGATATGACGGCGTTTATGTCAATTCTTTTCCAAAGTTTCTTTGAAGCATTGCCATATAGTTCTCCCGCCCCCCAATTAAACAGGGTTGCATTTACCAAAGCAAAGGAAGCACTCCTGTGCCGCAGGATATGAAGGCAAATGATTGTCACAAGGCTGTGACTGCAAATGTTGCCCTTTACAACAGTGATAGTCTATTATTTGTGGAAAAACCAACGATCCATTTGCTCATTTATTTTCAACTCAGGATGTTGTTTTGTATACTCTTTTGTATATTTGATACCGAGAAAAATAAATGTGAAATTGATCAATCTTGAGATTTTAATCATGTAATAATTGGGCAGCACTGGTTAGCACGTCCGTCCGTCCGCCCGCCCGCCCGCCCGCCCGCCCGCCTGCCTGCCTTCCTGCCTGCCTTCCTGGCTGGCCTTGCAGAAGTTGTCAGTTCCATTCCGGCCGCGGCCTTCCTGTGTGGAATTTGCATGTGCCTGCTTCCCCCAGGCACTCTGGTTTCCCCCCCACATTCCCAAAACATGCTCAATAGGCCGATTGAGCGCTCCAAATTTCCCGTAGGTCTGAGCATCCCTAGGCCCCTAATATCTTCAATGGAAACATACAAGGGCTATTGTTTCAAGTTGCAATGCAGAAAGTAGTGGTGATGTGCATCCTATTTGTAGTCCATGTCTCTCTACGATTCATTTTGTCCAGACATGTTGTTTTGATTTGATTCGTCCCATAAGCTCATCAGAGCAACATTTCTCATTTCTTGACGCTGGCAGGTCTGTCTGTACTGCCAGTCAGCCACAGTTGCAGGTTATTGAAGGTCAACAAACCTGTTTCTTTTCAGATCCACTGCGTTCTTGTGGAAATGACAACCGTTTCTGAACGCTTCAATGCCCTTTCACCCACCATAACCGCAGACAGGACAGATTTCCTTCCCTTTACACTTGTCCAAACTAGTAGATACAGTCTAAAGTGCGGTGCGGTGCGGTGCGGTGCGGTGCGGTCCAAAAGCTTGCACAACACAAAGCTTCCCAATCCAGTCAAAACAATAGCGCTCTTTTAAAACACCATTTAATGTTGAGACTTTTGAACGTTGCCATGGCTCCTATTATCATTAGCAGTGCTTGAATGAATGCTCCCAAATCACTTCATGAATTGTCCCTTCAAAGAATTCCTTGCAGATTTCAGGACTTCTTCATTTTGTACGCAAGTGCACGAGTTGATGCGTCTTTCTTTGTTACTCTACTGCCATCGTGCGGTAATAAGATGATACTGCATGCAAGTGGTTTTCCATTTTCTTAGCTGTGTGTTGGTCGCTCCGTTGAGCAGTGGATTAGGCTTGGCAAACGACCGAAAGATGGGACAAACAAACAAACGATTATACGGGTTGTGAATGTGAAGCACGACAATCCAAGTCACAAAAACAAACAACAATGATTGATTGTAAGAAAAATGTTCTTGCAAAAAACAAGCACGTACATGTGGATTGCAAATACAAACCAAAGGAGACGGAGGGAGGGAGGGAGGGAGGGAGTGACAGCTCCAAAACCCTTCGACTCTGAGCTACGGAAGGATGGATGTAAACATTGAAAAATCCTCCATAGCGACTTGTGCAAAAAAGTACTTTTGGAATGACGAGACGAGATGCAACGAGCACTATAGATTCATTCCGCCACCTTCTTTCTTGTCAAATACCAGATGAGGCAAATTCGACCTGAGAGCATTGTGGAAACAGGAATGGCGGGCGTCACCAGTAGGCAAAATACCCAACAAGACAGACAGACAGACAGACAGACAGACAGACAGACAGACAGACAAGATACCCTGAAGATTGCAGACTCTTTGCTCGGTGCTTCTTTGTCAATTGGCATCCGAAAGTTTGAAACTCACTTCTTGGATTCACTGTTTCCGACGGTCACGATCTCGACGCAGCGACGGTAGCACTTGACGAGGCGCGTCTGACTCAGCTTGAAGGCCATGGACATGATGGCCATGCCGGAAATAATGAAAAGGGAGGTGAGCATGAAAAACTTGGGATGATGAGGCACAATGTCTCCAAAACCGATGGTGGTGATTGTGACGAAACAAAAGTAGTAAGGGTCAAAGCCCTTCATTTGCTTCTCCCACAGCGGCAGAATCAAACCGCCCAGAAAGATGCAAGCAAACACGATGAAAAGAATCAGCGCAAACGGCACGTCCAGCGTTTCCATCGTGTCTCCTATTCCCGCAAAGTCCCAAATGGCAAATCCTTTGGGTAATGGCGCCATTTGATTCAATTGCGGGCAGGACGCGCTCCTGAGCAGGGGCCCCCCCCGCTGCCGCAGGAGATTCTCTTTGGCGACAATCTTGTCAAAGATTTCTCGGTTTTTTTGCAACCGCAGGGAACCGGACTTCACGTTCACTTGCCTTTGCGACACTTTGCGGATGCCGGCTCGTCGGCCCAGCGCAAGGTCGTGGCCCAAAACGGCCGTGCCGTCTTCCAAGGTCCGATGGTTGGACTCCCTTGCTTTTTTGGGAGCCTTCAGCCGGAAGCAGCGGTGCGAGCGCAGGACTTTGGTCAGGGCGTGAAAATGGATGTAGGCTCTGGTGAGCAGCGTAGCAAGGAAGTCTCCAATATCCAGCATGACTAAGAGCATGAGCGGAATGCCCACCATAGCGTACAAGACGCACAGCACCTTACCGGGGAGGGTCACTGGATACATGGCCCCGTAGCCTGAAAAAAAGCAAATCAAATAGTGTTCAATGTTGATGTTTCGAAGGCTTGGACTTTGTTGCCATGGCGTTTAGTTTTGAAAAGGAAACAAACAAACAAACCCCGCTGGCAATTCAATTCCAAGTCATTCCCATTCAGTGCAATTCGGATTGTGGTGGTGGTGGTGTCAGCGGCGGCGGCACATCCATCCATCCATCCATCCATCCATCCATCCATCCATCCATCCATCCATCCATCCATCCATCCATCCATCCATCCATCCATCCATCCATCCATCCATCCATCCATCCATCCATCCATCCATCCATCCATCCATCCATCCATCCATCCATCCATCCATCCAGTCAGTAGCTGCATCTGCGGAGCCTGGTGCAGTATATTAGCATGCTCCAAGAGCTTCCTTTCCACATCTTCCACAAGTGAATTATTATCTATCAGCAGAGAGATGTGGACTTCAATTCCACTCAAGTGATTCTACACATCCACTTTCATCCTGGAGTAAATGACTTGACCGCAGTGTGACCGACCGACCGACGGCATGAGCATGCTTTTTCTATGTCCAACATAACAGCACGGGCAGGAAATGCGTTTGGAAGCTCTCGCAAGCTTTTTGTGGTGATGTAAAAGCATTCTCCTCTTCTCTTTGGTTTGTGGGCCGTCCACTCGATCCCTCTCCTTCTTCAACTGACTCATGACGCCTTTCAAATGTTGCCAAGTATAGCTGGTGCCTCGTTTGTGTCAGGATGACTTCCAGATACGCGGTTGTCAGACAACACCAATATTTATTGTGTCGAGGAAAAGATTTTTGTTGTTGTCCTCATTAAATCGAGCCCAAAAAGTCGAGCAAGTATTGATTGCTGAGGTGAAATGCCGTCCGTCCTTTCTACGTAGTATTGCCTCGCTAAATCTTCTCATCTGTGTCTTGTCACATATTCCAAACATCCAAAAGCAGCTGCCTCCCACTTACCAGTCCAAGTTTTTTTGGGATCACAGCTTGCTCGCAGAGCAGTCTGCTGTCTTTCTGGCCACTATTAATCGGCCATCGCTTGTGTCTCACACAGTGTTTCTTCCGTATTCAAAATGGAATCTCTGTCGCTAACTGATCCCTCATGAGATGTTGCCTAACCTGGCTTAATATTCACTTGCAATCTGGTTCATAGAGCTAGCAGTGTTTAAAGAGTGATGTGGAATCCAAAATAGCTAGCACTTCAATAATAACTGCTGCTCAGTCATTTGTGTGTTAAAAGTGAATGAATGAATGAATGAAATGAATGATGATCAAAAGGAATTGATTTTGAGCTGAACTTGACTTGATGTCACGAAAAGCTGCCACTTGAACACGCGTGCGTACGCACTGTGGTAGCAGGGCCGCCGAAAGGCATCACGAGTCGTCAATCCAAGCAAGGAAGAGAAGAGTTTATCAACACGCTCGTCAAGCGGAAAGTGAACAAGTATGAGAGTAGGCAAGAGCCACAAATGAAGTCCCTGCTCAGCAGCAGCAGCAGCTGCAGCAGCAGCAGCAGCAGCAGGCCCAAAGGAATGCTGTCATTGATTTAGAAGGTGACTTCCTGCTTCAACAAACATAGCGTAAGCTTTTCAAAGTAGCCCAATTCATGTTTCATCGTGTATTGCAAAACGACTGCATCCTTTCTCTGTAGTTCCGGCTTTGTGGCATTTGCTCATCATTGTTTGCCCTTGGAAAGCTATGCCACGGCTTCACTTTGATTTGTAGCTTTAACAATGGGAGCTCGCTCCAGGTCCCCCTCCAGCTTCCTAAAAAAGGCAATCGGAATGATGCACTCACCGACCGTCGTGAAGACTGTGCACACAAAGAACATGGAGCCAAAGAAGGTCCAGCTCTCGGGTTGTTGGAGCCACACGGTCTGAAAACCATGGTTCATTTGATGCTCCACTTCCTCCACTATGTTTTGCTGAGTGTAGGATGTGTTCCCTAAGGTTCAAAGAAATGGGTTCAGAGCGGTCGGGATCAGAGTTGGAGTAAAACTCATTGATGTCAATCGATTGGAATGCGATTCTTCCGACCCACCGGTGAGATTCTGGACGTGGCGGATCACGCGGCCCAAGAAGCCATGGTATTCCTGCTTGGCCGCAGGTGCTCTCCCTTCAACGTATTGGAACAAAAGCGCGCCCAGCGCTGCGTAAAGGACCAGAGACAGCCAGAGCATGACGTGAGGAAGGAGCTTCCAAAAGTAGTCGCTGCACGCCTTCAGCTCACTGCCGGCGGGGCCCCTTGCTTGCTTGTCTAGCGTGGATCTCATTTTGCTCCTCTTCTTCTTCTTCTTCTTGCGCTGATGCAGAGCTCTGACAGTTGGCGTCGGGGGGAGTGCCCGTCTTGCCTTGATGCTCCTGCGAATGTGCTCTGGCTCTTCTCAGTGTATGCCCCCCCCCACACACACATCCTGGCAATCCAAGAGTGCTGCTCCCAGGGGACAGTACCTAAGTGTACTGCTGCCTGTGGTGCAGTTAATGCATGGCAGGCAGGCAGGCAGGCAGGCAGGCAGGCAGGCAGGCAGGCAGGCAGGCAGGCAGGCAGGCAGGCAGGCAGGCAGGCAGGCAGGCAGGCAGGCAGGCAGGCAGGCAGACGTGCTTGGACCACTGTCATTCATTTCAAGCATTGTGAAATCAAGCTCCAATCTGTTCCGTTCCCCTCGAACAAAAGAAAATACGTATTGGCACCTTTTTCAGGCTGAGCACCAATCGCTAATGTCTTTGGCTCTTTGTGCAGCTCCCCTCGTCGACATGGACTTGTGTGTGTGTGTGTGTGTGTGTCATTGTGTTAAGCAATGAGCGAGATTTGAGAAAGCGCAGCTAAGACATCCTCTCCACTGTTGTCTTGGCACGTGATAGATAGATAGGCTTGCTTCCCGTTTTCTTTTCAACTCTCCATATTTGCTGGAAATGTCACACAAGTTGCTAGGTGCTCTCTCTCGTCCGTCCCTAACCTCAAGAACCAGACTGGTAAAGTCTTTATTTCAGACGCTATCTGTCTTAACCTGCAATGTGCAGGCGGCGTGGCAGAGGCGTAGGCAGGAATTGTTCCAGTAGGGGCGCACGCCCACAGGAATAAAAATCAAACATCACCCACGCCGTTCGCTGATCGCTAAAACAACATCCGGGTGAATGGATAACATCGCGCACATAGAATAGCGCAAGCACATTCGCGCAAGACCGAAAGAAAAAAGCGCCATGAAAATGAAGAATCGAAAGAGCTCCATTTTTTTCAACCGGGGCGCAGGGAGTCCGAACCGGGGCGCCGCCCCGGCTCGCCCCGGCTTGGCTACGCCTCTGCGCCGTGGCTTCGTTCTTACTACAGGTGGTCCCAAGACTTAACGGGATCAGGGTCAGGAACGTGGATGGAAATACAAGGAAAGGCACTAAGGGAATGCAAGAAACTATTTTTGGTAGAACAGGCTGGATGAAAGATTTTGAAACACGAGACTAATAGCACAATCCCAAGGGCGACAGACAGGTGGTGTGGAAGAGCTATCTTTAGGTGGCCAGGCAAAACAGAACAAGCAAAGCACGGGGAGCACTTTATGATATGTGTCTCCCCAGACTGGAAGTTATTTTTGCACGCCTGCAAGATTTGATTTCCCGCCTGCTTTTGGCTGACTTTGAACAAATTCACCATTCATTCATTCATTTCGTTCTTTCCGCTGAATTTCTTCACAAACAGCTTGGACTGGAGGTCTTGGTTTGGAGCAGCACTTTGCCAAACAGCCATCCCTCCCAAGCACTCATTTGTCACCACCTTGCGGCATCCCTCCAGCTTTACAAAGCAATTGATTTGCATTTGAATCACTCCAAGGGATTGAATGAAGCTCAACCGTTCACAATGTCTGACTTATGTTCATTTGAGATCTCAAGACCTCGTGCAATGAATGCAATGGCGACCTGCAACATCAACTCTATTCTCCAAAAGACATTTTGGTCACTTAGCGTATTCCTGCTTGTAGCTTTGGCTCTTGCCACACTTTGGGTGTGATGTCATGATGCGTCATTTGCACAACTGAATGAGCACAATACAGCTAGTGTCACTGGAGCCACATCAAGATAGTAGATACTGTTTCTGGAGAAAGGTTCAAGTATTCCCCGCATTTTGTTTGACGTCCTACGTGATGGAGTTGGATGGCATTTGGAAGCTTTGACGGTGTCACCTGGAGATGATTGCGCAGGCTCTGCTTCCATACTGGGTTTCTCCCATTGGCCACAGTATTTGTCTTGAAAACCATGGCAGGTGGGAGAGACAGCGTGACGTAGCAATCTGCCTCGGACCCTGAAAACTCAAGAGCAAATATGACCAATCCAAATCTTGTCACGTAGAATGGCACACTTGAAAAACAAACGGTGCGTGATGCGGCGTGTCAACCGATTGGCGAATCTTTTGTGTTTCTTGCAGAAACAATAGTCGCAGGTAAAACACGGTGTAGCCACGCGGTATGTTTGTATTTAATAACTCGGGTGGAAATCTTTTCGGAACTTAGCAATGGTGCCAATGGGAAACAACATTAGCATGACGTAAACGATCCCATCGAAATATCATCAGTATGATTCCTCCAAATGAATTGATGGAAAACTTACCGTTGCCATTGTGAAGATGAAAGCTCAATACTACAAGTACCGTATTTTCCGGCCTATAAGGCGCACCGGACTATAAGGCGCACCTTCAATGAATGGCCCATATTAAAACTTTATCCTTATATAAGGCGCACCGGACTATAAGGTGCACCATTAATGCATCATGTCAGATTTTTAATCCAAATCAAATCATTTTCCATTTTATCTTTTTTATTTCAACTTCAGACGGAACAAATTACTTTATAATCATAAAATAATGATCCATAGTCTTTTTGATTCATGATTCGTAGTCTTCAGCGGGCCACTTATGATTGATTTCATGACACAATGCTTTGGGCCAGTTTAAATTTAGGAATTTGGTCCATATATAAGGCGCACCGGACTATAAGGCGCACTGTTGGTTTTTGAGAAAATTTTAGGTTTTTAGGTGCGCCTTATAGGGCGGAAAATACGGTAAATGAACACAATGATCGACTGGCGTAAACAATCACATCGAACTATCATCAGTATGATTCCTCCAAATGCCTTCAAATGAATTGATGGAAAACTTACCGTTGCCATTGTGAAGATGAAAGCTCAATACTACAAGTAAATGAACACAACGATTGACTGGGCTCGCTCGCTCGCTCTGGCCATACTTCCATACTTTTATGATGCAAATGATGAGGGTGGATTTGGGCTGGAACTAATTAAGCACTCCCGCCCTCCCTCCCTCCAACTAACAATAATGCACACGATAGCTGTTACGGGATTTTACAGTCTGCTTGGTACACTACACAAATGAGTTCTGTTCTGTCTTTTAATTTGGACTCTCGAGCGCTGATTTGTGATTTGTTAACTGTGCAAATAATACAAGCAAATTCATCCGTAGACCGACCGATGATATTTCGGATGACTTTGATTCATTGCTGCATCTGGATGCACCATTACAAGGTGGTTGCAATCAATTCGAGACAACAAACAGACTTAGAGGCAATCATTTGTTAACCATTATTGTTCGAGAGTAGGGATTGTTTTGTACAAATGCGCAACGTGAAGTTAGCTTGTACGTATTACAAATGATGAAGGATATTGGGATACAGAGTTTGGATGAAAAAGTCAAATGATCACCGCAATTCTAGCTGGAGCCTTCCGATCATTTGGTGTGAAACAAGATGAGCTGCTTTGTCCACACGAGGGCCCCAAAGACTTTGCATTTGCTCCTCCATGCCGGCCGGCCGGCACCTTGCTTCCTTCCATTGTTTCCATTGGTCGTTCAGATGCAATTAGATCTTCCAAAAGTACATTGAGCGATTGTGGCGAATAGGCCTTTGATTACATGTTGGGAGAAATTCAAATGACAACAGAATGACATGTCCATTCAAAAGAGAACCACTTAACTATTGTCATTTTGAAATGGCATCAATGCAAGATGTGACGAAAGGGCAGCAATCCCCTGGGCCTTCTGGGCTGCCTCTCTTTTCTTTGAATACAACTGATGATTAAGTTGTGTCCTGATAAGATGTTGTGATGTTGCGATTGCTCATCTTCATCGTGACCAATATGGAACCCACCTGCAAAATGGATAATGGACCTTTCTTTATTCACTTATGAAAGCAGCCAGGGGTTGAATACAAAAGAGTATGAAAAAGGTGGTGAGGAGACTTTGACTACAGTGCAGTCAGTCACTTGATAGACTTCAATTGGCAGACGCTTGGATTGTCTGTCTCCACACGTGACCTGCGATTGACCAGTAAAGACGTCCGCCGAGATAGCGCCCGTAACCCTGGACAGGACGAGGTCATTTTGTGACAAGCGAGTCTTACTCTTACGATGGATAGGTTTGGAAGGTTTCAAGAGGCAAGCCTGAGGTCCGAAAACGACTCGAGTTCTCATAGGAGTTCTCTGTCGTGTGATTGGAAGAGAGTCGAAATGAATGACACCATTCCATTTCTCGGATCCTTTGTAGTAGTGAAATGATGCTTCAATCTTAAAATGGCATCAAAGCTCTTGTTGATGAGCGTCATTTCCTGGTTGTCTTTGTTCCTTCATTGGATGGAGTCACCGTTTCGACCAAAGGCGAACGGCGTTAGGGGAGGGAGGGAGGGAGGGAGGGTGTCAGCTAATACCTGGGTGCATTGTGTCCAAGTGAAATTCGGATGATGGAAACATCACGGCGTGCGCTCCAGTTAAGCCTTTTCAACTGTTGGCGTCGACGCGCGGTCGTCGTGAAAAGATGGTGTCGAGAGTTCAGCAATTAGACGTGCGTACTTAGACCTTATGCCCACTTTGCTTGATTACACTCGGAGACTTTTATTGTCGCTGGTGAAAGGACTAAAGTAAATGGAGCTCCAAGGACAGCTTTCATACAGCAAGAGCGTCGTTTTAAACGATGGCTTCGTTAGCAAGATTATGGCAGTTACGTTCGGATGTTTAGGATGTATGAAAACGAGTAAACCCATTGAACCGAAATACTATGCGCCTAGCTCCAAAATTCTTCGGAGACGTATGCAAAACACCAGTCTTTTGATCATCCATTCAATTTGATCCATCCGGTATTTTTATCGATGACCTGGCGGTGTTGACCAAACAAGGTCATGGGTGCGGCCCAACGCAAATGGCAAATCCGCTCTTGGCATACATACGTTCATCTGAAGCGCTGCTTCTGCAGGCTCGCCCGCTGTCTCGTCTTCACCGTCCTCTCGCTCTGCTCTGGAGCAGATTCTGTGCAAGGCTTCTGCCGTTGACATCTTTTAATCCAAATACTACTCCATACTTTGCTACGTTTGGTGCAATCGTTTTCAGAATGAAGACGAGACAATTGATTTTGATTTGTAGAAATGGTCTTCGTAGATCATGTAAACCTCAGTCTATATTTAAAAAAAAAAAAAGAAAAAAAAGGACAATACATTTCCAGCCCAAACACTGCGTTCATTTGACGTGTCTTTTGGGCCTGCTTCATTTTCTTTGGCTAAGCTTTTAAACTTGAGTAGAGGGATAATTACACTGTAATGCACCATTAGAAGCTTTCGTCCGTGCGCTTGAAATGAGACAGAAACATAAAAGGAAGACAAAGGAAAAGCTGCTGCTGCTGCTGCTGCTGCTGGTGTTGCTGCTGCTGCGGCGGCTGCGGCTGCTGCTGCTGCTGCGGCGGCTGCTGCTGCTGCGTAAGATTTCAGCAAGACTAATCTGATAAATGAACAAAATGGATAACATCAGCAGTGCATTTAAAAGAAACGGTGGCTTGTCAAATGGTGAGCTAAGCTGCAAAAGAGCCAAACAACAACAACAACAACAAGCACCAAAATGCTTTATTTACAATTCTTGCTTTTGTCAGGCTAAGATAGACAGTGTAACTGTTGCAGCAATAAAAGAAGTGCTCAAATTACACCTGCGACAATAACTACCGCAAGGCGCCATCCGTGGGACAAAAGAGTGTCACCTAAAACTATTCAGGGGGAACATACAGAAAAATAAATTACCGTTTGGGCTTTGTTGTGGATTTGTAGGCTGTCTGCGCTCCACAAAAGAAGATTAGTACAATGGCATTGAGATACTTTCAGTGGCCGCCACTGCACTGCCGCCTGGAGAATAGAAAAGAATAGAATAGAATAGACGCCTTGGAGTTGCCTATTTGTCACATTTCAATTCAGACACTTTTTCGAAACTTGTCGTCTTTTTAATTCAGGCTTCATTTTACAATGGAACGAGCCTTCTTTCAAAATGAACACAGTTGCTTCAGAAAGAGCTTGTTTGTTAAGGGGCCCAGCGAGCCTAAGTTCACGCCGCAATGGCGACAACGCATCCGCCGCACGCACACCTTAGCTGAGGTCAAATGCAATTTCAAACTAAATAGATTCCAGCCCAAGGAAGTCGTGGAAGCTTCTCAACTGACGCGCAATCATGTCAGCCATGTTATGCTATGAAAACAATCACAAAATAGAAGCTTTAAACACAGGAGTTAGCTTCAAGTAGATTCTGCATAAACGACAACAGCTTACGTAAGTAGTGTGATTATTAGCTCAGCTGTCAAAAGTGCTGAGAATTCCAAGCACTTGAACCTCAAAAAGGAATGACACATTGATATCAAAACAAACATATTCATCCAAAGTCTTCCATGTCCCTCCGTCTTTTGAAGGGAAAGAAAGTGCTTCGAAAGAAGACGACAGTAGTATCGAAACAAATCAGACAGCCTTAAATGTTGAAACAAAACAAAACAAGCCCAACTCACCACAAAGGCGATTTGGAGCTCAGCTGCCCGCACAGCCTTCCTTCCTTGCTTCCTCGCTTCCTTGCGTCCTTCCTTCCTTCCTTCCAGCATGGTATTTAGAGGGTTCAAGAACAGCTTGCTCTCTTACTGTGGAACATAATCAGCACATTTTAAAAGATAAAGAAGGCCTATGAATGTAAGCATTCATTTTGCCGACTCAGGCATCACGGCTCTCCAAGGCCTGCCTGGCGGGCTGGCCGGCCGGCTGGCTGGCTGGCTGCCTGGCCGGGCGGGCGGGCGGGCTGCCTGCCTGCCTGCCTGCACTCTCCACACAAACCCAAAAGGCTTTTCCAACCAACGCACTGAGCCTTTCAGAGTCCCAATAATACAAGCACAGAGAGCCAACGTGTTCCCTTCAAGTTGACAAGGGTCGCTCACTCACCTGGACTGAGATGTGTTAACTGCCTTTTATTCACTTTAGTGTCGTTCGGAATTAACAACAGGTCTTACGACAAAAAGCGCCAGGCTCATCTTCAAAATAAGCCTGTGGTTTTCCTACCGGCCATTGATGATTTTATCTTGGTGCGTTTAAGCGCCAAAGCAACTATACCAAACAAACATCTTTCACCATTGAAAAATGTTGGTGTCAAAATGATGACTGTTAATACGAGGTCTATTCAGCCCGGCCGGCCTGGCAGTAATTATCTGACTATTGTACAGCATGTGATTTGTATGGAAACATCCGAGCTGGAATCCTGCTAAATAGGTCTATTAAATCAGACGGAAGAAATAATTGTTGTTATTGTTTGTGCTCTGGGCTGCCCCAGCTGTGTTGAAGGATGCGGTTTTTTTTTTTCTTTTCTTGCACTTCAACAGTAAATAGAAATCGATGGTGGAAAACGTTTATTGACAATAACCCTCTCAATGTCCATCTCGCAGGGTAACTACAATATTTGCCTTTGTATGATGCAGTACAATTAAAGAGCCCCCCCCAAAAAAACTATAACCACAAACATATTTTATTATGCCCTTCTGGGTGTGTACAGTCAGTAGCACAGTTTTATAGTTGTAAAATTGAACCCAAATGAAAGCTCTTTGGATCCAATTGTATGTATGTATTTAGCTATTTAGTGATTGATTTATTGATTTATTCATTTAGTTATTTAGTTATTGAGTTATTTAGTTATTTATTTTGGTGCACATTTTGCACCATTGACTTTTATCACATTGATTGTGTTATTTATAATTAGTATTTGACGAAAAACTGTACAGTGGGGTTGGGCTTCTTAAATACTGGAGGGGGCCACCATTTTTCATCAGTGCTACTGGATGCCACGCACTTTCTTCTCAGCAGGACTACAATAAAAATGCAATTCCAAATCTGGATGCATAGGTGCAAAGTATGCACTTTTAATATATCCCATTTTTGACAAAATGGTTTTCAATGCATGTGTATAATATCAACAGAGAGTTTGAACTAAAGCAAACAACAAACTCACCTGACATTTTATTCTCACAGAAATCCACTTACTCCAAATTTCAAAATGTTTGATTAAGACCCAGGGTAACCCCACCTCGTGCCCAAAGAGAGCGGTTATAGGCTCTTTCTTATTTATTTATTTATTTATTTATTTATTTATTTATTTATTTATTTATTTATTTATTTATTTATTTATTTATTTATTTATTTATTTATTTATTTATTTATTTATTTATTTATTTATTTATTTATTTATTTATTTATTTATTTAATTGATTTGAGCTCGGTCCCAACTGTTATCTTTACTGTCGCCTTTAATAATGAGAAAAATGCATGCCAACCGGCGTCTCGAGTTGATTGTGTACCTTTTCTAAGCACACTGATGCTTCCACTGATTAAAAAAAAATAGCCTTGATTTGCTTACGGCGAAAGATTTCAAGGGCTTGATGGAGTAAATATTTGCCAAAATAAGAACATATTTGGAGTTGTTTTCGAACCGCACCAGTGAGAATTGTTTGTATCTCTGGCACGCCTTATGGAAATGTACTCACTAATTGTGGTCTCGATTAGTCCATCCAATTTGACATTGCTGCACTCTGGCTAATTACCACTGGAATATGCTTTCTTTAATGCTCCACGCACGGAGCCTTTTATGTATTTATTTGTCTTTGCGCCCCTCCTCGCTCGGTCATTGTGTGTGTCTGAGAGGCCAAGACGTTGTATCCTCCATCCATCTATTTCCCAGGCCCAGGCTGCGCTCTGCAGCTTGAGAAGCCCGGCTTCCCCTTTTGGTTGGGCCTTTTAGCCTCCTTTTTCCCTTTCCCAAACAATGGGTCCCCTCTCCAAGCAGCAGCCCACCCGCCCCCCCCCAAACATTCAGTGAATCAAGTTAGTTCAACGTGCGGCCCTTAAAGCCACCCTGAGACTGCTGGCGGGCAGGCACACTCACAGAATTGTCTGTTAATAGTCCAATTAGATAATTGCCATCTTTCACTCCTTTCCCTCTCTGTTTCTCATAAAGACATGAATGGCACTCTGGGAGGGGGGCAGCTTGAAGGGGGCTTCTGGCCAGCTAAGGTGACGAGAAGGAGCGGAGAATGTTCCTTGCACTGGGCCGCTGGATTGAATTGAATCTTTGTAGCCTAATCAATGGTCTTATTGGATTACTGACCACTGCTGTGTTCAGAGATATTGTTGCACTGACAATTGAAATAGCTAAGAGTTGCTGCTTGGCTGGCTGGCTGGATGGATGGACGGATGGAAGGATGGACGGATGGACGGATGGACGGACGGATGGCTGGCTGGCTGGATGGATGGATGGACGGATGGACGGATGGACGGTCGGTTAGTGGGCTGAGCGAGCGGTGGAGAGGGGTAGGGGCCATTCCGGGGCTCCGCATGTGTGAGAGAGTGTAGGCAGCCCGAGCACTAATGACAAGTTTTGTTCCTACAAATGCGTAGGTTAAGATCATGAGAGCCCAAGTGGCTTTCCGGGCACAGCTCGTTTGCTTTCGGGGGGACGGACCTGGCCGGCCGGGTTGCTCTACGTGGCCGGCAAAAAAGGAACAGGACGAGGGGAGAAAGTTGAAGAAAAAAGGTTGAACTCAAACCTGGCGTCCGTCACAGCTCTTGGTCCGTCACAGCTGTGGTTTGCCTCGCTCTCCCTGCTAATTCCCAGCCTTTCTTTGCTGCAATAGCGGTAGATGGCAGCAGCATTACGAGACGCTCCGATGGCCAAAGAGAACTGGGATCAAAGTTCGCTGAGAGTGAAAAGTTGAGGAGAAAATGCCTAGCGGGGTTTGAAGAAGCGGCAACTTTTGCTGGCTACGGAGGAGTCGCCGTATCGTTGGCTCACGTAGGGATGGGGGAGACCAATCATTTCACTTGCTGACGGACAGGAAGCGCCAAGACCTGGTCCATTTCCCCAAAGTGTTCACGCAAATGTGGAGGCAGCCAAATGACGGCAATCAGTGGAAGGAGCCAGGGCTGGTCCGTGGCTCTGATTATGTGCAGCTCATCTATCAGCCGCCTGATGATGTCTTTGTAACAAGGAAAGGGGGGCACTGAATTACTTTCACCAAGACGTCCAAGATCATTGGGCAAGGCACTTGGTCAGTGATAACAGGGCTGGCTTGCTGGATGGATGGCTGGCTGGCTGGCTGGCTGGCTGGCAGGCAGGCTGCCGGGCGGACGGGCGGACGGACGGACGGAAGACTCTCAGCATTAGATAGCTGACGCTACCTCGGCCAAAGGTGCTCTTTTGAAAGTAAAAACCGCGCTAGTCAGATGATCTGTTGCACCGTGTTTTCTTGAACTTCCCCCTTTTTTTGAAACGGGACAAAGGAAGAAGGAAAAGGAGGCGGCCAAGCTGCAGGTCCAAGAACTGAGTATGGAGGTCAGGTACAACCAAGAGACAGAAGCAACGGTGCTGAAGAAGGGACTTAAGGAGGGCAGAGACGGAAAGGACTCACAGGGCAGTTTGTCCGAAAGCTTTCTAAAGGAGCAACAAAGCTCTTTTTCCTCCTCCGGGACGGTGGAAAACTGCGAGAAAAACAGGGGGAGCAACGCAGACCCGGACTACTGTCGGAGAATACTTGTGCGAGGTAAATCTTCCCATGAACTGTTGCAACTGTTGTTCCATAACAACCCTGACATTTGTTTTTTCTTTAATTCGCCAGCACTTTATTTTTATTGACCCGACTGCAAAGATTAATAATATAGATTCGGCCTTATTCTATTGCGTAACGGAATTGCACTGTTGAATTTGAACAGTTAGCCCAAAAGCAATAAGGACGATGTTGCAATTGTTGAAAAACATCCAAGAATTTCTTCTTAAGTGTCAGTCAGTTCTTTAAGCATACGTAATTGTTTATTTTGAGAATTCTTACTGTAACCTTAGAAGAAGAAGTATCAAACACAAGTTGACATTTTTAGATCTCTTTCTCTCGGCATTCAGTATGGAAAAAACGTTTTTTGTCTCCGTTATTGAATCGCTCTATTTCGACTTGACATTTGTGTCCAATATTGATTTTTTTATTATTATTATTATTATTATACAAGTCATTTGTGATGATCTCATTTGATTACAAATGATCAATTCAGTCAATCCATCAAAAAAGTGCTAAATGCCAGCAACATGCGTCCGTCCGTCTTTGTGCAGCTGAAATAGAAACAATAAAAACAAAGTTGTTTGAATTTAGCAAATGAAGGGATAACTTTTTGTTTCCAACATTTTTCTCAAATACGACGATTACGTGACCGACCGACCGACCGACCGACCGGCACTCCAAATGCAAACAGCGAGTGAGGGCTATTAACCGAAATAGAACATTTGGACGCATTAAGGTAGATTTGTAAATCCATCATTTAATCCATCCATCCATCCATCCATCATTTATTTATTTAACACCTCTTACTTGATCTTTTTTTCTTCCAATTTTCTCATCCTCTTCATTTTGCGAAGAACCATTGGACACCGAGGGATTTGCTGCGCTCCTTGAATGCAAACGTGCGGTTGCTTGGAATATGCAATCGAATTGACTCCAACTTTATTTACATTTGACAACAGCTGTAGTTGTGACAAATACTGACCAGCAATGGGACAATCCCAAATCGCAGTCAGTCAAAAGCCAAAGAATAAAAATTGTAATCCTATTACCAGGAGCTGTGCTTCTCTTTCACCGTCACTGTGTGAGTCGGCTTTGTTGCCATTGTTGCAGATGCGAAAGGCTCCATCCGAGAGATTATCCTACCAAAGGGTTTGGATTTGGACCGGCCCAAAAGAACCCGCACCTCTTTCACTGCAGAGCAGCTCTACAGGTTAGAGATGGAGTTTCAGAGGTGTCAGTACGTTGTGGGAAGGGAGCGAACCGAATTGGCCCGCCAGCTCAATCTGTCCGAAACTCAGGTAAGTCAAGTCTGTGCTTTGCTTTGCTCTCCAAACTCCAAGATCTTTCTTTCCTTTCTTTCTTTCCTTTCTTTCTTTCCTTCTTTCTTTCTTTCTTTTTTTCTTTCTTTCTTTCTTTCTTTCTTTCTTTCTTTCTTTCTTTCTTTCTTTCTTGCTTTCTTGCTTTCTTTCTTGCTTTCTTGCTTTCTTTCTTGCTTTCTTTCTTGCTTTCTTGCTTTCTTTCTTGCTTTCTTTCTTGCTTTCTTGCTTTCTTGCTTTCTTGCTTTCTTGCTTTCTTGCTTTCTTGCTTTCTTGCTTTCTTGCTTTCTTGCTTTCTTTCTTGCTTTCTTTCTTTCTTTCTCTCTTTCTCTCTTTCTCTCTTTCTCTCTTTCTCTCTTTCTCTCTTTCTCTCTTTCTCTCTTTCTCTCTTTCTTTTTTTGTGTCCGGTTTTGTGTCCGGTCCCATTTATTCCGGAATCAGGAATCGTTTGTTATTTAACAGCTAATGCTGAATTTGAAAGGCAAGACAGATTTGTCGGTGAATACAAGAATTCGGGCTTGAATTCGATCGGCAATTTCACCTTTGCATTTCATGTGGCTGAGGAGCACGGTAGTAAATAAATCATGAGAACGGTGACATGAATCCATTCCCGAGTAATGCACTCACAACCTACTCACAAGCAGAAAAAGTGGTTTTCATCTGGATGGTATTTCTAATCATCTCCACTGAACTTGATCATTTTCATTTTTTCCCTCGTCGTCATTAGTCAAAAGTCAAAGTCTGTTTTATTGTCAATTTCTTCTTCACATACACAAAGAAATGGAAATGACGTTGCCACTATCCCACGGTGACAAGACAACATACGTACGAGTAAACAACAGCGAAAATAAGAACAAGAAGGCGCAAACAATGAATCAATAAGAGGGATAAATAAATCAACAAATAACATTTAATAAATTCGCTGCCTGCCGTCGTTGAAATTGTCCATGTGGGCTTGGTTTGAATTTCATTTCCCTTGGCCACTGGAGAACTCCAAGCTTGACCGTGTATTTTCACCCTCCTTTCTATCCTTCATTTGATCTGTATTTCAAATCGGATCTCATCTGAAAGTGACATTTGGCCAAACAACTCTGACTTTGCTGGTATTTTTGCTTCCGCAAATGGAAGCGCCCTTCAATTCGGAAGAAAAGATTGTGCCGTGCCATGGGCTGCAGCGATTCGAAAGAAAGCTTGATGCACCAATTAAGAGGAATGTAATATGCCGCAACGTATTTTAGTCTCAAGAGTAGCTTTATATTTCATGCGCATTGTTATATCGGGAATCTTTATGATTTCAGCTTTAAGAACCGTTCGAAAAAACAAACGTGGGACGCAAAATCTCAAGGTTAGACTAGTATACATTGGACCTCTTCATAGAACAATGACATTTGGATGCATGCGCTCGCTGGATGGCGACCGGAGGCAACGGCGATGAAAGACGGCGTGAAACGAAAAGATTGCGGACCTTCTCACTTGGATGTGACAAGGGGTCGGTCGGCTAAAGTTGGGGCGCCCGCCACGGCTGAACTGCATTTGCACTCTTGCGTTTGACACCATATTTCAAAGCGGGTCAACTTTGGGGGATTCGGACTCCAAGTCGTCAAGCCAGCGTGTTTTCTGGCTTGGGAGTCTCATTTGTCAGTCTTACCGTCTTCATCTTTAATTGGTTTGTCAAATGAATAAAGGGTGGCGGAAGGGGATTGACTGCTTTTGTCTGCAGGTCAGCTTTTTCACATAAGATGAATTCAAGGGCAAAATGTCCATTTCTTTTATTTTCTTATATTTCGCTTTCTCAGCGTCACTTCTCGGTGACCAAATGACATACATGATTCGATTAACATTCAGTCCAAATAAGTCAATCATTTCGATTGTCATCTTATCCTGGATGTGCGATCCCTAAAACATCATTTACTCTTCCTTTTGCTTTGAGCAACAGGCTCTTTACTTGACGTAACAAAGAGAGCGCTGTTGACATCAAACGCTTCCAATCATTTGGGTAACTGAACAATTACCACAAATACGTTTGGCTTATGGGACTAAGCGGTGCGGGGGAAAAAGAACAATACAGTCGCTCTGTCAAAATAACAAATAAAGGATCTTCTGAAAAAATTCGACAACCCCCTGACGTTTATTTCTACAGACGTTGAGCCACTTGCGCTGGAGTTCAGAATTATTGTGCGAAAATGGCTGGTGAGCCTCCGGAGGGAGGAAAAAAAAAGAAAAAGATTCATTGCGGCAGTTTATTCGATTGAGATGTTTGAGCGTACTCAAATGAATGAAATGAGATGATTGGCAACAGAGTTAAGGCATGCATGACAAATGGAAAATAATGCATTGCGTCTTTGTCTTTTGTTGTTAAGGATCATCATTTGTATAATGTACATGACATGATTACATTTTGCCGTTGACCAATGACTTTCTACATGTTCATAATTGCATTTATAAAAATGATGCTATACGTATGACCTCGGTTTACAAAAATTCCATATATGTGGAAGGACATGAAATGCTTTGCAACGCAGCGCATCACCAAATAGATTCACTTGCATTTTCCGTCGAACCGGATCGAAGAATATTTGGACGTTTTATTTGCGAGAATTCAATCAACGCAAAACTTGATAAGGTCAAAAAACAGCTCTCAAGAAAAACATTTCGGAACTTACTCTACTCCTTGACACGTTGGTAAATAGATTGGATTGGAGCGACTGGACCTTTGGAGATTGTCTGTCCGTTCCTCACCAACTCCTCGAACTAATATTTCTTTAAGTCCTGGCTCCGCATTTATCTGAGATTTCAATGATGCCGTTTGGATGTACTTCAATATTTGCCGATGTAAAGACGAACGAACGAACGAACGAACGAACGAACGGCAGGCCAAATCTTCATCGGTCGTGCCTGCGATGCCATTTGAGGGACTTTGAACAGAACTGCACGACACCGTCTTTGTTGAGGCCTTTAATGCGTGCGTGCCGCTCCGCTGTATGTGCATTACACGACCTGATTGATGCGACCTTGGAAATCAAATACGTCAATTGCGCATCACCTGGGATTTTGTTGATCACTGAAAAAAAATGCTTTTGGTCGCATTGAGAAAGGAATCAATTAGAAAAGACCTTTCATGAGCCACTCACAACACGCGAGTTAATTTTCGACGTGTGGCTGTGGAGCAACTGCAGTGATTGATTTCTACATGGCTGTGAGCTTCAAAGGAGTATGAGCCAAAGGTTCGTTAAGAGCGGAATCCAAAACGCTAAGCACCAATGGTCCACTGTATACATATTTATCCACCTCAATGCAGATCGTTTGATGTATAAGCGTGACTTGTAAAATTCCCTTTCTACACGGGTGGACTGGGAATCTGATTTATAGATTTTGTCACACGATATTTTGAAACCTATTCCAGAAATGAACGGCAGAAACACACGTTTTGTTTTTATCTATCTTTCTTTTTTTTTTTTTTTTTAAAGTCAAGCTCTCCAGAACAATATAAAGTTATGTCTACAGCAAATACAACATGATGAAAACAAAAAAAGATTTACAGACACAGGGTTTGGGTTGATGGATGGATGGATGGATGGATGGATGGATGGATGGATGGATGGATGGATGGATGGATGGATGGATGGATGGATGGATGGACGGACGGACGGACGGATGGATGGATGGACTGACCGAGGGACGGACGGATGGAGAAGTAGGGTTCCCTATGTCCATGGTCCTTTTTTTGTATTGCAAGCCTTCGCATTGTTAAGGATTCCTTTTTGCTTTGTTTTTTGTCTACAGGTAAAGGTTTGGTTCCAGAATCGGCGCACCAAGCAGAAAAAAGACCAGGGGAAAGACTCGGAGCTGCGCTCAGTGGTGTCGGAGACGGCGGCGACCTGCAGTGTCCTGAGATTGCTGGAGCAGGGTCGGCTTCTCACGCCCTCGAGCCTGCCGGGCATCTTGCCCCACTGCGGGAGCGGCGCTTTGGGCTCTGCCCTGCGGCCCCCATCCATCAGCATGGGCGGCAATAGCGGCAGCGGCGGCGGCGACGGGAGCCCGACCCTACCCGCCGTCAGCGGCTCCGGCACGGTGCCCGGGCTGCAGAGCTCGGCGGCGGCGGCTCACGGCTTGTTTAGCTTCCCCGTGCCCTCCTTACTCAGCGGCGTGGCCAGCCGCATGTCGTCGAACCCGCTGA
Organism: Syngnathus typhle; assembly: GCF_033458585.1. Lineage (NCBI taxonomy): Eukaryota > Metazoa > Chordata > Actinopteri > Syngnathiformes > Syngnathidae > Syngnathus > Syngnathus typhle. The sequence goes on from NC_083745.1 coordinate 722,279, forward strand.
GCGTGGCCAGTTCATTGGCCGGCAATCTGCAAGAACTCTCGGCCCGCTATTTGAGCTCTTCAGCTTTTGAGCCTTACTCGCGGACCAATGGCAAAGAATCCATGGAGAAGAAGATTGTGGACTGACGCACTGTTTTCACATGTATGCTTTTGGCTTTACCTGTCTTTGTTTTGGTTCCATCTGTCTACAGTGTTCTGTAAATGTCTGCTAATCATCTCGATCCATATCCTTTGAAAATGTTTATGATGGAGTGATTTAGAGAGGCCGTTTTCAAATCTTGACACCTTGACGTATTCCTTGGAGAAATTGGAGGAGCGAGCGCACACCGCATAGGCTTTCAAAAGATACAAGAGATGTGTGTCTTGACGGTGTAATATTCTTTCATTGTATTGCCTAGGTCAAATGAGACCCACCACGTGCGTGAGTAGTTGTAGAGAAGAGAAAGAAGCCATTTTTGTCCCTCAATCCCTCCCAAACCCCCCAGCGGAAGCAAATCACAGTCAGTCAGTCACAGTCAGTCACAGTCAGTCTCAGTCACAGTCAGTCACAGTCAGTCACAGTCAGTCACAGTCAGTCTCAGTCACAGTCAGACAGTCAGACAGACAGTCAGACAGTCAGACAGACAGTCAGACAGACAGTCAGTCAGTCAGTCACAGTCAGACAGTCACAGTCAGACAGTCACAGTCAGACAGTCACAGTCAGACAGTCACAGTCAGTCACAGTCAGTCACAGTCAGTCACAGTCAGTCACAGTCAGTCAGTCAGTCAGTCACAGTCAGTCAGTCACAGTCAGTCAGTCACAGTCAGTCACAGTCACAGTCAGTCAGAGTCACAGTCAGTCAGAGTCACAGTCAGTCAGAGTCACAGTCAGTCAGAGTCACAGTCAGTCACAGTCAGTCAGAGTCAGTCACAGTCAGTCAGGGGCCTCTTGTAGTATATTCATTGGGTGGTGAGAAAGCTGACTTGAAGCAAAAGAAAGGAAATTGTCTTCTGAAGACCGGGATCTTTTTTTTCTCGACGCATCTGCGGCTGGCGTTGGTTGTTGTCCTCAAGTTGCAGTAGCTAACCTTTCCGTTTGATCATTTTTCCTCGTCTGTGATTTCAGTAGCATTGTGAGTGGCTTTTGCTGTATAGTCTGCAAGAAAAGGCTTGCTTTTCAAAACCCAGCACCAATAGTGTGCTGCTTGCTGTGATGATCACCAAAATGGGAAAAGGTTTCGCAGCCTTGAAGAAATCCCGTCAGCTCCTTTGTGAAATCAGCGGCCATTCGGGCAGAAACAAATGATTGTAGTGCAAGTGAGATGTATGTTGTTATTTTATTGTAAATGATTCCATTTTGTAATGATGACATGATTAGTACCCTTTTCTGGGAATCAAGGATGAATGAATGAATTGAGTAATCTGTTAAAAGCTATTTGGTGCTGTACTGTGAGATTTGTCAAACGTGGAGTACAAATGTGGATATATATACTATATATCTATATCTATATATACTGTATACTGTCGGGCATTCTGTTGGACTACACGCGTTGCCGTTCTTTTTTTTTTTTTGAATTCCCATTCGTCAAGTTAATTGATCCATTCCATGACTGTTCCAGTACATCCAATACATGGTGGTTTGATACGTATGACGCCGTTTTTTTTCAATCTTTCAATACTCAAAAGGTCAGCGCTCTTGATCACGATGAATTCTGCCAACACACTCGTTCCGCTGTATACAGCAATATTTGATTTGATTTGCTCTTAATACCATACTAGCTAAGGAGTACAGCAAAAGAAGAAAGAACTATTATTCAGGATCGCACTTGTAGGTTCGGAAAAAAGAAAGTGTTTGTTTCGACAGCGTCTGTCTTGGGAGGAGGACGAGGGAATGAAGGTCACATTTATGTACGCTTCCTAACACCCCTCCAACCATCCTCCAAAGCTCCCCCATCTTTTCTCTTCCTTCGCCCTAAGCCCAATTAGGATGAAGATATGTGGGGTTTTTTCAAAGTGTGTGTGTGTGCGTTTTGGGGTGGTGGGGTCGACGTGGGGGCGGGCGGGCGGGCGGCTTGGTTGGTTGGGGGGCAGTCATAGGAGCAGACCACCAACACATTTTCTCTCGTCCTCAGAGTATTCAAGCTGAGGAAAGAAAGGTCACAACCTGACTTGTTTTCTTCACTCTTTTTTTTCTTTCTTTCTTTCTTTCTTTCTTTCTTTCTTTCTTTCTTTCTTTCTTTCTTTCTTTCTTTCTTTCTTTCTTTCTTTCTTTCTTTCTTTCTTTCTTTCTTTCTTTCTTTCTTTCTTTCTTTCTTTCTTTCTCTCTTTCTCTCTTTCTCTCTTTCTCTCTTTCTCTCTTTCTCTCTTTCTCTCTTTCTCTCTTTCTCTCTTTCTCTCTTTCTCTCTTTCTCTCTCTCTTTCTCTCTTTCTTTCTCTCTTTCTTTCTCTTTCTTTCTCTTTTTCTCTCTTTCTCTCTTTCTCTCTTTCTCTCTTTCTCTCTTTTCTCTCTTTTCTCTCTTTTCTCTCTCGAGCCTTGCGTTTCAGTGCTAACGTACTCACACAGCCCTTGCAAGAGTAATCGTGAGGTCCTTGCACTGAAAACCAATTTGAAAGAAGCTCCTTTTGTCTTCATGCGCGGAAGGGAAACAACATATGCTACGTCGCTTTATTGGCCTGCTTTTTTCAAATAGAATAAATCCTTCCCATTAAGTTATCAAACGAGTGCTCAGAGATGATCCACTTTCTGGATTTGAAAAAGCAGAAAGCCCATGTAAAGCATGACTTTGACGTCGCTTGAATAATTACTTGAGCTTTGTTGGGTGGCCGCGAACATTTTAGGCGTGGATTGAACAAAAACATGCACATTGAGGAGATATTAAATTCCATCATTTGTCTTTTAAGGCGGCATGGCGGAGCACCAGTTAACATGTCCGCCTCAGCGGTTCACACGTCCGCCCGCCTGCCTCCGAGTCGAGTGGACCGGAGCGGGCTGGTATTCCGGCTCCGGCCTCCCTGTGTGGAGTTTGCGTGTTCTCGTCGTGCCTGCGTGGCTTTCCTCCCACATTCCAAAGACATGGTAGACATAGACAAAGACCTTGGAAGCAGTGTTTCACCGTGCCGCCCGCCTGCCCGCCCTTCTGAATAAACAGATGGCGAAAAAGAAATGAGAATATCGGCGCATTTAAATTCTTCTGTTTAATGCTTGATGGATGTCCTGTGAGCTGACAAAATAATAATAACAACAAGCATAATCCTGGTTGGGTAAGTGAAATCCATTTGGTGTGCCAAGCTCGTGTTTAGCTATTTGATGTCTTTTTTTTTGTAGTCACAGCTGGATTTGTTTAAAATTGTATCGGCCTTATTATCCAAAAGTGTCCCTTTCGTTGGAATCCTTTTGACTCGTAGCATACACGTCAATTCAAATTCAAGGGAGCTTGGCTGAGCAATTCTATTCATTGGCAAACATATCAGTCATTGTAGGAGGTCCACCACGGTTGAACTAAGTTCGTCAAGATTTCCAGACTGTAAATAGGCACTCTTTTGTTTGATATGAAAGCCAGGGGTGTTCTGTGACCCGCACAATCTTCTGTTCTTATGCTATATCAGTGGACCTGCGATATGACGTTTTCAAACATGTCAAAGACCATCTATTCAGTCATTGACTCTACAAGTAGAATGTGAAAGGAATTCTTCAGGCTGCCAGACTCAAAGTGACCAATAATCCCATTGCAAAGGCAGCAATTCCTTATACGAAAATCCAATCAAACAAATCAATCCAAATGTTTTCTGAATATTGAGAATTTTCGAAATAAAAGTCATCAATTATTATTCATAGAAATAGGTTTGAATTTGAAAGCGCTTTCTTTGATGCATCTGTTGTTGACGCACATGCGCGGGCGGCTTCAAGGGAACATTGGTTACAAGCTCCTTCGAAAAATGGAAAAAGATCAGCTGTTTGCATTGCTATGATTGTAAAATACAGCTTTACACATCAGGGAGGAAATCCAACCCCTTTGACCTTGTCATAAAAGAGTGGAGACAACAGGTACGCATTTAGAAAACGAGGGCACAGCTTGTGTAGGCGCAAGTCCTTCACTAGCATTATTTGTCTATTTTTGCAGGCATCCTGAAATGTTTCAATGAGCTCTCAAGGGACTAGCATCAGCCTCAATCTGGCAGTGCTTGCCTCTTCACTTTTGTAGTGCTTTTTTTCTCTGTGTGTGGCTGCATGATGTGTGGCTGCCTGCCTGCCAGCCTGCCTGCCCGCCTGCCAGCCTGCCTGCCTGCCCGCCTGCCTGCCTGCCTGCCTGCCTGCCTGCCTGCCTGCATGCATGCCAGCCTGCAGATGTTAGGTAGGGGCCATGGTTCAATCATCTTCAAACACATATTTGAGCTCATGTACAGATGAAGAATGTCCCATAAAGTGACCGACAACACTTCCAGGTACCATACCTTGTACCTCACTGACATGAGAGGTACCGGATCAAATCTTAGCTCAATCTCTGGCACTAGGTTTGTGCCCATTTGAAGTCGAGCTAGACGACGTGTCCAACTCTTCGTGTAGGCGGGCTGGGCTGGACAACGTTTTGGTATTTTTTTTAGAGACACCCACTGCTAGGCATAGTTTGAAACAAATTGGCCGTTTTGTGCTGCTGTTGGTATGAAAACTGCCAACTTATAATAAATGCAAAAACTACACTTTGCAAATACTAGACAACCAAGGGGCCATTGCAAGTGGGACAAAAGAAGTGACGAGCACTCAACACATGGTCAAAACAAGAACAGACAGAAGATTACTGTCTAGTGATAAAAAGGAAGGAAATGACCGTTTCTTTGGTCCAATTATTTGGTGGATGGTTTTGTTTGTTTAGCATGAAATACTTTCAAACAAAGCACGCGCTAAACTCTTCTTGCGGAGACTCGGTCGGTGACGCCTGAAAGCAGTGCGCGGCGGCGGCGGCGGTGGCGCATCGCGGCCGGCGGCGCATCGCATCGCAGCTCAGCTCAGCGCTCAACTGGCTTCCAGCCACCGTCGTCATCCGCTTCGTCACTCAGTCAGTCATATGACCGCTGTCATCTGGCTTGTACAGCACCGGCCAGGCGAGCTAAAATCACCTTAGAACGTTGTCAATTTGTCGTAAATTAATCCCGCAATGGCAACATTGGTGGCAAACCGGGCGATGGACAACGGCTTGGCGGCAGCAGCGGCAGCGAGGACGCACACTCAAGCCGTGACCAGAAATTACATCTCTCAACCGAGGCTAAGTACGCTGCTTCGAGCTGCTAGCTAGCGTAGCTATAGGCTAACACAGATGGCAGAAGAGACTAAATATATTTCATCGATCCTGATGTTGCTACCGAAAATTCAGCTCAATAGTCGAATGCAATGAGCTGTTGAAACCTCGTATCATGTTGCAGCTGTATCAAATGTGTACTTTGAATCACTGCCTTAAATTCATTTAAAAATGCAGCTAGAAAACCGCAAGCAAAACGAAAGGCTAGATCATTCATGACTGTTTTGAATCTATTTGCAAAGGTGTCTCTGTCGCTGTGTGTGTGTGTGTTGGTGTTGTTATTTTACAAAAGTGTCACTCGTATCACGTAGCAAAAATGTTAAGCTACCTCGTAAGCTATTGCTAAAGGTGGCTAACGTGGCTTATTTTGGCGAGATGTCATTCTCGCATTCGCTAAATTGTTGTTATTACGACAAGTGTCGAAAATGTTTCCGTTTATATTTGCATTGGTTGTCGGGACGACTGCATTAGAGTCTTTGGCCTGCAAGTCATGCTGTAAAGCTCCCGTGTTGCGGTAGAGCCGCCGCTGAGGATATTTCTTGAATCATTTCGGTCAACGGTGCTTGTTAGGTGGCTCGCCTCTTGTCAAAATGTTTGAACATCAGCATGTTATTTGGCAAACTCGGCAGAACCCCGTTAGCTTAGCTTGGCCAAGAGCAAACAACGAGGATTTGTCATGTGACACGATCACGAGCCAAGGTCACGTGACTCGTGGACTCATCGGAGACCGTTGCTGCATTACTGTGCTCACTCGTGTGTACGATTTGTTATTCTAAAATACGAAAAGAAGTGTAAACATCCATTTAGGTATGGGTTCTTTGTACAAACAAACCGTGCACGGACTATTATTGCATGTTAACAATCTTTTGAACAATTATGCTCATCATGGAGCGTCATGATCATGATTGAATTGAGATGAATTGCACAGCCCTGCCCGTGGATGATAAATTTTCAAATGGTGGATTACTTGCTCTGAATGTTGTCGGATTTGTTTTTTAAAGCAACCGCTGTTCCCTCACATTGCTTTCACCGCAGAACACCATGATTACGTTTTGGCGGACCTTTATGTCAGAGAGGCAAGTACTGTATGTATGGACTAAAAGCCTCTTGGAGGAGGAGAAGAAGAAGAAGAAAATGACTTAATGGACCTTGGCCCATCTTAGTGCTAGTAGGACAAGGGTATTTTGTCATGCAGCCCTTGTACTTTGCCCTAACAATGTGACATGCTGCTGCAAAGACTTTTTTGGGTGAAGCATATTTGAACTGCTACACGAGGAGCTTGTCGCAGTCTTTATGATTAGCTGCACCAATTCACTGGCCTTGGACTAAAGATGGGGAGCTGATGTAAAAGGATCCATTCACAGTTGGAAGAGACTCCTTCCAATTTGCCGTCTGTCCCATATCTATTTTTTGTTGTCGGCCTATTATACAAATCAAACGGCACGAAAGCTTTGTTTCCTGAATGCGCTAACAAAAATGGTCACGGTATTATCCCAGTTAAGGGCTAACAACAGTGTTCACCGCTGTTTCTTGGATTTTGTTTTGTTTTCTTTGCCAGGCATCATTGCTTTTTTCAAAGGAAGCTTTTTACTGTGGTAAGTGGCGAATGGAATGGAATGAATGCTTTTATCTACACTGTATTGTGCTCAAAGAACTTGACGAATACCATCGTAGCTGGGCTTAAAAGAAAAATAGACTCTCTGCATAGAAAAAAAAAAACAAAAAACGAAATCCCATCCACACTTGATTTGTTTCCAAACTTTTTCCATGTGGACATGGTCTGGGAGAGTCCCAAGGTCAGAGATAGGTGAGATATACGAACCCTAGCCCAAGGCCAAACATCTATAGGCTAAGCCACTCATTGCAAATTCGGTGGTGGCAAACGCTGCCGCTGCCGCTACTTTGAAGCAAATGACAACAGCTCAACATGAATGTCAGACCAATGTTGAAATGCATTTTGTCGACTTGCCGGAGCTCTCGGAGATGCATAGTTTGAAAAGGCACCAAACGAGAACCTTTTTCCATCGTACTGCGTCTTTTCTTTCTGCAGGCTTTTGTCTCTCTGGTGTCAACCGAGACAAAAGCTATTAGTCCATGAGACGGTGGCCTTTGTTTTAGCCTTTGCTGCATTCTGACATCAAGTGCAATGAAAAGACATAGAGCAAGGCGCAGTGCAGCTTTTGTGAACATTTAATTAGTCGTGATGATAATTTACAGCCTCGTCTGGCATTTCCATCAAAACTTGCCTAATTTGTATTCTAAGGAGCAAACGTGCCCTTCGATAACCTCCACCCGTCTGTCTTATTTTTGTCAGGAAGAACAGGAAGTTGTCAACTTGTGACTTGTGGCCAGAAATCCCCCATTCCATGACTCCACTTCTTGCTTTTTAGTCCATTTTTGACAGTGTTGGTTGCTTGGTTGCGTGGTTGGTTCTAAACCAAACAGAGATCTAGCATCACGTAGCACTCGCCGTAGCCCTGATGTCATCATACACAGTCAATGCGTAGTACTCCATGCATCGAGTCGTTCCTATTGATTTGATGGATGGATGTCCGCAAAAGGTGAAGCGTAAAGTGGCGAGGGATGGCTGTATTCATTTTCCTTTGCAAACCTGATATTTGGCTCGTGCAGTGAATGTCGTGCCAAGGCTTGATCAAATGTGTCGATTTGTCAGGCAATTAGCATTCCCACTTTGAGCAGGGCTGTGGGAATAGTTGTGAATTTCAAGGTGCACATCACAGCAGCCACTGCTTTGTCGGGCTCATTTGTTGTTGGAACAGTGGCGCCCCATCCCGGCTCCAACCTTGCCCCCCACCCCAGCCCGCTTTTTAGCTTGAAAATTGAATTGTGTTGGAATGCTACGTGTCTCTTTTCTCTGGCACTTGAATAGCCTCTTCAGTATTTCACACCAAGGTGTCCTTCAGGGTGCGAGGTCAGGCTAGCAAAACAGCCTCTAGTGGCAGATTAGGACCAATTAACATCTTTGTTCACAAAGGGCTTGGCAGTTGAACAGGCTGCAGGGTGACCCACACTGCGCTTGCATGGCGAGCCAACACCCCCACGCCGCTCTTGAACTTCAGTAGAAAAGAAGGGTGGAGAAAGTTTGCCAAACCTAATGGCAGGCAATTGTTGCTACTTCACAACTCGTAAATATAAGAGTCCATTCACTTACTTATGGTGATTGTTATCAAGTGAGAGAAAAGCACCGTCGCTTTTTCTTTCTTTTTTTTTCTTTTTTTTGGCCTTGGTGATGCTTTTATTATAAAAGTGCAACTACATATTCAAAAGTTCTGCCCACAGGCTTAGCGCCACCATCCACGCCGCAAGAAATCAAAAGAAAGCAATCTTCAAAACACTTGAATCAATCAATCAATCTTAACAACACTTGGCCTGCCTCCCCCACATAGATCATGTAAGATTTTTGGGCAGACTACAATCAATTTGCTGTATTTACGCGCATGTGTTATTGAAGGCATCATTGAAGAAAAAAATCCGGTAAAACAAAACCATGGACAGGAACGCATTGGTGAATTTTTGAGGTCGATATTTGATGGAAGAAAAACGATTAACCGGCCCATTCATTCTAAGAATGTACGCTGCTTATTTTTTTCCATCACTTACAATCAATATATGAATCAAATTGTACAGGAAAGAAATGGAGAAAAAAAACTAACCTTATCTTGTGTTGATCTTTTGGTGGCAAAACAAATTATTTTCAGTCCACAAAAAAATTCAATACATACTTAGTGTCGCATAATGGCTATACTGAAAGTGGATAGTTGTCCTAAAATTGACTTCACCTACCTCTTTCGGGAGCCTTCACCGGATGCGCCATTAAGATGCTGTAAATGTACAGATTGCCAAAAGCTTTCTATATAATTACGTCAACCAATTTTGTGATTATTTATTATTGTCATCACCAGCCACTAGATACTTTTGCTACATCTCTTAAATTTTTTGGGCAAGTTGGAAATGTGGTTATTATTACCCCGACCCCGCATTTTGTGTTGGAGCCGCGGTTGTATAATTTCCTCGTGATTTTCTCGAACCTTCTTCAGTGATGAGCCATTCTTTTTTTGAAGATGGTCAGCCGGCCAGTCAGCCGGCCAGTCAGCCGGCCGGCCAGCCGGCCGGCCAGCCAGCCGGCCAGCCGCCTAGTGTCAATGTAATTGTCCATGGCCTTCATGGGCAGGGCAGACAAGTGAATTTTCTCCATTTTGATGACATTTGCCTGCCTTTGACATTTGGACCCGGAGCATGTAATCCTCAAAGCTCCGTGGATCTTCCAGTTAAAGGTCAACGTATGATTATTCAGTGCAGTTAGTGGCAGCAAGTTGATTGGTAGCTTGTAAATGTGAATACAGTCATAATGATATTGCTGGTAGTTGACTGACACTTGAATCAGAAAAATGAACTGTGTTTTTGATCTTGTCTTTCAGCTTATTCTACAGTGTCAGGAGTGAATGGACCCTTAGTGATTCTGGATAATGTCAAGGTGAGGCAACCACTACTGTTCTACATGTTTGCTTTATTCACATAGGAAACTGCTCTTTACATGGCTCATCGTCAGAATCTATTGATCACATTTACACTTGTTTGTAAAATGTTGAAATGGTAAAATACTTCAGCAGCCTATGGAATGCGTCTGTGTGGTTGTTTGGAGTGAGGGCAGTGTTTTTTAATATGGCTACTGTGTTTAATCCTTTCTTTCTTTCTAAACTAGTTCCCCAGATATGCTGAAATAGTACACCTGACCTTGCCCGATGGCACAAAAAGGAGTGGTCAAGTCCTGGAGGTGATTGGTAGCAAGGCAGTTGTTCAGGTGAGACACAAGCATCCATCATGGAGCAAGAACAAGCGAGATGTGTGCGAAACAAACAAGAGGCGTTTTGAAACTTCACTAACAATGTACAAGCGATAACATTTTGGTCTCTTGACAAAGGATGACGTTATGTCTCTTCAGGTGTTTGAGGGAACATCAGGCATTGATGCCAAGAAGACAGCCTGCGAGTTTACTGGCGACATCTTGCGCACACCCGTTTCCGAAGATATGCTTGGTATGAGGAAGAACAAACGTGTCGCAAAGCCAGCGAGCTCATCGATTCATACTTGAAATGTTTGTGGATAGCAAAGAATACTTTTTTTCCCATCTGTGTCAATTTCCTTGTCTTTTCCAGGGCGCGTGTTCAATGGCTCAGGCAAACCTATTGATCGCGGACCTAGTGTTCTGGCTGAAGACTATTTGGACATTATGGGTACCTGCTCTTTTCATCTGCATGCATTTTTTCCATAGTTCTACTCGCAGTCACTGACAGCACAGCCCATGTATGAAAGCTATTTTGGCAAAGCTCCGCGTTTCCTCTCCAGGTCAGCCTATCAATCCTCAGTGCCGTATCTACCCAGAGGAAATGATCCAGACCGGCATCTCTGCCATCGATGGAATGAACAGTATTGCCAGAGGACAGAAGATCCCCATTTTCTCCGCAGCCGGCTTGCCCCACAACGAAGTGAGATCACACACACACACACACACACACCCACGCACACATCCGGGCTGTCGGTACTTCAAGCCGTGCCTCTGGAACGTATTTGCCAGTAGCGTTCTCGCAATTCCGTATTTGCGTGGACCGTTGGGCGACGTATTTGCCAGTAGCGTTTCTTCAAATGGATTTGCAAGTACCATTTGTTTGAACAGATTTGCATTCCAATACACTTTGGATACTGTCACATTTCAAGGGAGGCGTGTGCAATAATAAGGAGAGCACCATGGCATCACTTTCTTGAAGGACGATTGTATTGAAAAGGGCCGCCCGCTAATGCAGCTGCCTGCCTGCCTGCCATGTGTAATCTCATTCAGCCTTCCTAATTGGCTGATCAAAAGGGTCCTACTGTAGAATAGCTCAAACAAACACAGCTCCTAATGATGACCCACCCACTTGTGGTGCCATCTGTGAAATCCCGGCTGCTTATTTCATTAAGTACAAGTCGCGTAGGTCATTCATGTTGTAGGGGGTTGCTCTATGGACCAGGTGCATGGAGAGGTTAGGCTTAGGGTTAGGGTTAGGGTTAGGGCCGGATCAACACACATTAGGTGAAGAAAAGCAGAAAATTCCTCTTCACTCCTTCCACAAAGGAGTGGCTGACGGCCGGCCGGCCGATTCATTGCTATAATGTATATCCTTCACGCATGTCAAGTCGTTCCTTATCAAATGATGACATGGTTTCAAATGAATTGTTGTCTGGAAGAATCAGTTGTGGATTTTGTTTTGTTTAGTTTTTTTATAATGACACTCCAAACACATTTGTTAAGATTGCAGCCCAGATCTGTCGGCAAGCTGGCCTGGTGCAGAAGTCCAAGGATGTGATGGACTACAGCTCGGAAAACTTTGCCATTGTGTTTGCGGCCATGGGGGTAAGCATCCCTCCCTCCCTCCATCCAGCCGACGTGTTTTCTATCATGCGCATCTGTGGCGCTAATCCAGCTCTTAACCCTGAAATGTCCTTTCTCCCAGCCTGCTTTCAGTCTTTTATTCATTAACCTTTCAGTCCTTCTTGTTACTTCTGCACCTCTGAGCATATCCTCCCACCACGTCGAGGTTACTAATTCAAGAGACTCTTAACACTGCCAGTATCAAATTCTCTTCGCCTGCCTGCCTGCCTGCCTGCCTGCCTGCCTGCCTGCCTGCCTGCCTGCCTGCCTGCCTTTTGTGACAGGTTGACCTTTAGCAAAGTCCCAATTTGCTTCACTTGCCGAATGCGTCCAATCCCCGCTTCGCTAAATCACATCCTTTGCAAATAGGCAGTACTCGAGTCAATTTTGTGAGTTACATTTCCTGCCCAACGCAATGATTGTCCTTGATAAAAGATTTCCATCTGTCACAATCTTCCGGACCGAATGCATTCGTTTCATGTTTGAAAACAAAGCGCCGCTGCGTCGTGGTAATCCATCGGAAAACGCGACGTCAAATGTGCTCTTTATTATGAATTCCATGTGTTTTCCTGACATTATCTGAGCACATTATACTCGGAAGTGTAGTTTCACCAACTCCAAACTAGAGTTAGCGTTTGTTGCTGCTGCTTTTCCAATGGCTATTGTATTTCCGAATGCGTTCCAAAGGATAACGTAACGTGGGCTGGCTCCCGTTTGAAATGAAAGACCCATGTGCATATCAAAGTGAACCTCTCATTGATTGTGAATGAACAAAAGATAAGAAGCGGGTTCACCTGCATTTTGTCCGAGGGGTTGGCAAATTGTGGAAATTCGGGATGCAGTCAAATACGTCGTCGCTCCATCCACGGAGTGTGACGATTCACGGACGGACGGAGGCTTTGATTTTCAAGTCCAGTAAAAGCCATTTCTCCATTTCGCCCCCAGGTCAACATGGAAACTGCTCGTTTCTTCAAGTCTGATTTTGAAGAAAATGGCTCAATGGATAACGTTTGTCTTTTCTTGAACCTGGCTAATGATCCCACGTAAGACTCGTTTGGATTGGATGTACGACACCGTATTGGCTCCACTTCAAGTTTCTTCTTTCTTGCCAATTAGGATCGAACGTATCATTACTCCTCGCCTGGCATTGACTACAGCGGAATATCTGGCCTACCAGTGCGAGAAACACGTCCTGGTCATCCTCACCGATATGAGCTCCTACGCCGAGGCTCTGAGAGAGGTAAACGCATCTTCGGCGGCTGGTTGAGATTCATTTTTTCTTTTCTTTTCATTTCATGGTGACATACATATTGAAATAAGCTCCAGCACACCCCGATGAGGATAAGCGGTATAGAAAATGGATAGATGGATACAAATGTGGTATGTGGAAAATGTTCTTTTGAATTGCCGTTGTAAACAAACGTGCAATTCGTGGATAGAAAATGGTCAACGCAAATGAAAGCTGAAAGTCTCCGCTTGAAGAGGGAAATGACGGGGCCAAATGTTGCCATTGTGTTTCAAGACCGCCTCGAGTCTTAAATGTATTCATATAAATGGTTCGTTCCAAAGTCAAGTGAAGCCGAGGGGGAAAGGAAATCCAAGCCATTTACAGGTTGATGTTGGGGATGAGGACGAAATATGCGTGTCAATTGAAGGCTCAACCTTTACACGCCTGAATAGCAAGATGTTATGTTGGGTTCTTCAAGGCTCTTTGTATGTTGCCAACCACGCATCGTGCAATTCATGACTCCAAGGTTGCGGTCATCACAAATGAACCATTGAAACCTGCAATTGTGCTGCCAGCGTATTGAAAAGCAAACTGCGCAGCATAAAAGGATACACAAGGGAAGGGTGAGTAGCAAGCATCGGACTTGCAAGAAAAAGCAAAGGAGAGAAAAGAAAAGGAAAGGAAAGGAAAGGAAAGGAAAGGAAAGGAAAGGAAAGGAAAGGAAAGGAAAGGAAAGGAAAGGAAAGGAAAGGAAAGGAAAGGAAAGGAAAGGAAAAGCAAAGGGTTAACGGGAGGCAGTAAGCAGCAGCAGTAGCAGTACTTTTCCTAGTTAGTCTCCGCTCATAATAAGGTTTCCAGCCTAAAAGTTCCGTTTTCCCTTTCCCTAATCTATGGAGCTTTCATTCTACTTTCTATTTGCCCTTAGCCGTCGACAGCGTCGTCACCTCATTGTCTCGAAAGGAAGATGCGCATTTGAAAAAGACGCAACGCGTCAAATTGAGAATGACATTTGAATTTGTCATTGTGACTAAAATCCAGATTGGAGAACGCTTGTTGCTATTTTTTTTTATCTGGCCCTCTCACTTACTACCAAGCGAGCCTTTTCTCCACCTTCTAGGTGTCCGCCGCTCGAGAAGAGGTGCCCGGACGTCGAGGCTTCCCTGGTTACATGTACACCGACTTGGCCACCATCTATGAACGTGCGGGACGAATCGAGGGGAGGAATGGCTCCATCACCCAAATCCCCATTCTCACAATGCCCAATGACGGTCGGTACCACTTGTCAATCCTTGAGCCCTAAAAACTTATAGATCCAAAAATGGTGGTTTCAGAAATGAGTCTATCTTTGCCCGGTTTTTATTTGGATAGATTTTTCTCCCTCCCTCCCTCCCTCCCTCCCTCCCTCCCTCCCTCCCTCCCTCCCTCCCTCCCTCCCTCCCTCCCTCATTCAAGGACCTTCGTGGTTCAAAGGTTGTGTGTTGTATGGGTTACTTGTTTGGGAATGAAACCAATGAAATGTAAAAAAATGTAAGAATTTGAAATGGGCTTGGATCTTTCCGAAGTTACCATAGCAACTGCGCACTCCTATCTGGTTGAAGAGTAGGTCCCCATTCCAGCATTACAGGCGGGTGAGTGTGTTAACCTTTAGTCCAACACGGGCTGGCTTCCCAGCCCTTCTCGGGCACTTGATTCAGAGTGAAGGTTGTCCAAATGGCTACTCGAGAGGTGAATTCTACATTTTCATCTTCTATATTTGGCTTTGTTGCTCCAAAGTCTTTTTATTCCACCATGAGCTTGATAGGATGAAAATGGCTAGTTTGGTGATTTATTCCATGGCTGAAAACATGTCTTGTTCCTCCTTTGAAAGACATCACCCATCCGATTCCTGATCTGACGGGATACATTACTGAGGGTCAGGTGTACGTGGACAGGCAGCTGCACAACCGTCAGGTAGGCTGCTGGCCAGATGCCCGTGGGACCGTCATTTCCATTGAAGAAATTGACAATAAAGCCCACTTTTCCCCAAAAGTTTTGATCTTGAAGTCATATTCCAAATATGCTTGTCTTGCAGATTTACCCACCCATCAATGTTTTGCCCTCTTTGTCCCGTCTGATGAAGTCGGCCATCGGAGAGGGTATGACCAGGAAGGACCACGCTGATGTCTCCAACCAGCTGGTAACACGATATATATATAGTCTGTTTATCGACGTTACTAGTAGCATAGTTGTACTAAGTTCATTTTGTTCATGCTAGCTAAGCGGGTACACTTTCTTCATTGAAGAGTAGTTTGGTGCTGACCGACATGTTTGTGTTGCCCTCCATGACTCATTTTCTTTTCATCGACTGTCCCATTTTTAGTATGCCTGCTATGCTATTGGCAAAGATGTTCAAGCCATGAAGGCTGTCGTGGGAGAAGAAGCCCTGACTTCTGATGATCTGCTCTACCTTGAGTTCCTACAGAAATTTGAAAAGAACTTCATTGCCCAGGGTGAGTTGCTTCCACGCGTGTAGTGCAAACGGGCTCCTTTGGCTGCCCGAACACATGCCTGACCCTCGATCAATGTAACCCCCCCCCTTGGGTTGCCCAAAAGCATGCCTTTCTAAAAAGAGACAAACAATGCGTGTCCCTCAGGCCCGTACGACAACAGGACGGTGTACGAAACCTTGGACATCGGCTGGCAGCTGCTCCGTATCTTCCCCAAGGAGATGCTGAAGAGGATCCCTCAGAGCACATTGGCCGAGTTCTATCCCAGGGAGTCCGCTGCTCGCCACTGAGGCAGGCACCAAAAGGAATGTTGGGCTTCTTTGTGCAATCTAACCCTAACCCTCTCTGAGGCCAGCAGTCAGTCTTCTGCCCTTTACCTTGTGGCATGCAGGTGAATTTTCTTGAGCATCCTGATCCCAAAGCTTCCTTTCCCCAAGGTCACCGGCTTCACGGTAGTCATTTTAGCTCGGTGTACCGTCGTGTATTGCTGTCCAAATGATGTGGCGTCTGAAAAGTAGTATCTGTGCTAGTGTTGCTCTTTATTGCAAAGAAATGTGATCATATCTGTAAACATTTAGTGAAGCCCATACGCTTTTAATGTACTGGCCAATATCGCAAAGCCGTGAACAATGTTCCGTTTGATATGAGCTGAATGGTGTTGTTAGGCTTAAATAAACACTCAAAGCCGTCAGTGTGGAGCATAGTCCTGATGGGCCAGCCAGCCAGCCAGGCAGCCAGCCAGGCAGGTGGTAGTCGTGCCGTACTTGACTCTTTTGGGACCCCGTACAAACTATATCATGGATGTTTACATTATTAGTGCGTTGTTGTTTGTTTTGTCTTATATAGTGAACATTCCCATTGGTCAGCAAAAACAAAGTTGTAATGATCGTTTCTTGAGTTTGTGAACAGAATGAAATTAAATTATGAGTGAGTCCAATTTGTCATCCGTAATCCATCTATGCGAGCCTCCTCGGTCGGCGCACTCTTAACAGCCGTCACCTCAATTCTTTCCGGTTGAAGCCAAATTTATTTATTTAGTAGTTTACAGGACATACTGGGCGTAAAGTGTTGATACTGGCTGAGTGTGAATTAAAGGTAAGTAAACGACATGAGGTAAATTAAAGGGAAGTAAATGAACATACTTTTTACTCATTATCTGCCAGTATGTATCTTTATATTGGCTGAACTTTTCCAAGTGACCTCTAGTCGTAAAATGACCATTTCAGCACATCAAATCATTTGAGAGTCACACTCAAATATTCCATTTTCTTCGAAAGGTCAATACTGTGTTCCCTTAAGATCGGTATGTATGTCACGACAGGTGGGTGCGGACTTTGAACAGCTATGCTCGGGTTTGTGTCACTGAAAGTCTTCAGGCGTGTCGCGGCGTTCATTGGCTTCCTGCTGCAAATCATTTGAGAAAAAAAAAAAAAGAAGTCCTATGGCTTCGGAAGAATTGGATCAAAAGAACATCATTGCTGACTTGACAAACAAAGGTAGGCCTGCTGTGAGACAACCAGTGCATAACTTGTAAAGGAGTAGTAGTTTGGGCTTCATAACAACAACAATGTCAATATTGTCACCTCAAATTGCACTCAGCTGCAAGGTTCTGAATTGTATCCTGCCTATTATTGATTTAAAAAAAAAAAAGCTACTTTAGCCAATACGTTTCAGTGCACGCAATGTATTCGTTTGAAATGCCAAAGTGGAGAACCGGCTCGAGGAGCTTTTCCCTGCAGCTGAGAGTCCAACTTGTGACATTCTGTATGACAGGCAAGCCCGAAGCACAACTAGAAGGGCATCTGAACGGGACCATTTTGGAACAGTTGTGCTTACACCAGCGGGCGAGCTTTGTGCATGCGCTTTGGAGGCTAATAGCCACGCCCACTGACCTCATTTAGCAGCACATTTATCGTAGTTCGGATTAATGGCGCACAAGTCTCTTTGGAAATGAAAAGGCTTTGTGCTTGATTATGCTTCATATTTCAGTGTGTTTAGCCGGCGTCAGGTGGAATCCTCGTACTATCCCAAATCATGGCTTTTCGGGAGACCCCCAGAAACATCAAGTTTGTTCAACCATTAACATTGCATCGATAAAGAGCGGAAACCATTTCAACATTTGTAACCAACCACATGATGAATAATATCAATGTCTGAAAAAACATTGAATTCACCCAATTGTGTGTGGCATGAGAGGTTTTCAGGAACTATAAAACATGGACATGTTATGGAAATGGATTTGCGGATTTTCCCCCAGCCTCATACTGCTGCACTCAAACAACACGAGTGGACTGAGTCAGAATGGGAGAAGTGATCACATGTTTGAGAATTTCCCACGTGTGAAATCTCTTCATGTGACATTGAGGAGGCTTAGTGTGGATTTTTGGTGTGATGATGGACGAGTGGCACCCTTTGCTTCCCACAGCTATACGGGAATACGAAGGTCTGCAAGGGAGACATGAAGCAACAACAAAGGAGGTAAGTATCTGTCGCAAGATGCCACTACCAACTCCTTTTTGCACAATTGTAAGGAACAGATCCTATTGGTTTGCTGTTTTCGGGCTAATATTCTCCTTCATCCGGCCCGGCCCGGCCGGGTCCTTTCATTCTCAGGACATTGAGTGAAATTGCAAATGGCCTGTCCTGGCAGTCTTTGAAATATGCCCTTTCTTTGAGAGCCTATTAAGAAATGGCATACTGTTTCAACAAAATGAAATGTCTTTGTTCAAATGTATAGGACCATCAATTCATTATGCTGGATTGCATACAAGGGGAAATATTTTTATAAACAATTCTGGCATGAACAGGAATTACTCAAAGTGAAGAGCAAAATGATTGTTAAGTGTAAAAGAGAGAGAGAGAGAGAGAGAGAGAGAACCTGAATTATAACGCATCTGGATTATCAGCCTATAAATAATCGTCAGTATTTTTTGCATATCTGCCTCTCCTAGTGTAAGATACTGGAGGAGGAACGAGACGAGGCGATCAAGAAGCTCCATGAATTTCAACAAGGTAAGTTGTTTTCAATGCATAGCAAGGTGAGTTGTTTTCAATACATAGCCGCAGATTCTTTTGGAAAAGGCAAATGGCCTATTGATGAGCCAGCCGCCCGTGCTGCCAGTGCTGCCCGTGCTGCCCGTGCTGCCCGTGTCCAAATGGATTGCATCAAAGAGCTAAGTAAGACGACAACGTCGGTACTTCCAAGAAACGCATGCTTTGACACGTCATCCGGTGACATTTGCAATAAACAATGTTAGGGTTTGACAATGGCACCTGGAGCGCCCTTAACCAATTGCCCCCACCCCAAACTAACTCATGAAACATTGTGCTTGAGCACAGGAGAAATGAAGTTCCAAGAGCAGCTGCAATTTCTTCCCCCCGCCCGGTGACACCTCATTAAGATGGCCGGGCGGGACGAAGCGACACGCAGGAACTAACTCCCTGCGCCCGTCACGTCAATAGCACTTAGCTGCCTGCCATTGTGTTTCCCTCTGGGCGCAATCTCCCTAGCTGTCACGGCCGGCCACTCCAACAAATCTTCTGGCTCGGACCTAATGACGTGTTAATTATGATTACTGGTAGCCGTGGTAAACAAACAGCAGTGTAGAAGTGCTGAAAGTCAACGGGGCCGCCGCCGTCAAATATGACAGTCTTAATTGTGAGTTTTGGCAAGCCCATTATCCTCCATCTGTTTTCTTCTCTCTTTTTGTGTGTGTCCTTATTCATGGTCCTCTCTGGAAAGACAGTGATTAGCCACCCCTACGCCGACGGGCTGCATAATGGTATCAACAGAACAGTGAATTAAATTGTATCTGCAGCCACTGCGAGGCCAAACCAGGCCAGGCCAGGCGAGCCTTGATGAGGGGGGCAGATGCTTTTGTGGTGTTATCATTATAACACAATGGTCATGTTGTCATCAACCTTGCCATCAGCAATTGAAAAGGCACGATTGTGTGTGTGTGTGTGGGGGGGGGCTGATTTTTTGCCGTGTCCTCAGCGAGCCTGCCACCCCACCAGCCGTTTTGTTGTGAATAGGAGCAATTTTCTAAGAGCTATGAAATCACGTAATGGCTCCTAATATGCAGCTGCTTGGCACAGTCGGCCGGGCAGCCTCTATTAATGTGCGAGTCAAACATAATATGTGTTTTGGCTGGAGAATTGCTCCATGCACGAGCACCCGCCCATGAAAAACGTCTAGAGCTGTCATCGTCACAAACACAAACTGTTTGCTCTTTGGGGTTTTTTTCTTTTTTTTGTGGCTTGGATCTCAACCTCTATTTGAAATTCTATCTTCAGTAAAGTGGTCTCAAAGCATTGGGCCTTTTATGCAGAATCATTTGGGCAGAATGATGGAAACGTTTGAAGCCAGTGATAGGTGCTTTGTTGAATTGTTGTTTTTCAAACTACTAGCTTGGCCTGGAGGACGGCCGGCCGGACGGACGGACGGACGCCCGGTTGATCAATTCATGTGCCTTTCTCTTTCTCTCTCTCTCTCTCTCTCTCTCTTCTCTCTCTCTCTCTCCTCACTCTCTCTCTCTCTCTCTCTCTCTCTCTCTCTCTCTCTCTCTCCTCTCTCTCTCTCTCTCTCTCTCTCTCTCTCTCTCTCTCTCTCTCTTCTCTCTCTCTCTCTCTCTCTCTCTCTCTCTCTCTCTCTCTCTCTCTCTCTCTCTCTCTCTCTCTCTCTCTCTCTCTCTCTCTCTCTCTCTCTCTCTCTCTCTCTCTCTCTCTCTCTCTCTCTCTCTCTCTCTCTCTCTCTCTCTCTCTCTCTCTCTCTCTCTCTCTCTCTCTCTCTCTCTCTCTCTCTCTCTCTCTCTCTCTCTCTCTCTCTCTCTCTCTCTCTCTCTCTCTCTCTCTCTCTCTCCTCTCTCTCTCTCTCTCTCTCTCTCTCTCTCTCTCTCTCTCTCTCTCTCTCTCTCTCTCTCAGTGTCAACAATGGTCATTGAGGAGATCAACGCCATTCAGGAGAAACTGGAGATTGAGAGGACGTGCAGAGAAAGCGCTGAGGCCCTGGCCTCCAAGGTGCCCGTACACAACAGTCGATTCCAATGACTAGCGGCGCTAACTCAATGACTTGTTATTACGGAGAATGACTACTAAACGCGGGAGCAGCGGATCGCTCCTTTGTCGAGTCAATAGTCCGAGCCGTTTGTCGACTTGACGTGACGAAAGCAAAAGCGCTCGGCGCCCACATAGCTCCGGTGTCCAAAATGGCATTCCATTTTGGAGTCCTTGCTAAAGTGTGACTTGTTATTTGGGAGCCATGGAGCCTGAGCATAGTGCTTTGCCGCACTTTGTCATCATTTCTCTTTCAATTCCTGGACAAAAGCGGTTCAAGCAAAGTTGCAGGCTGTGGGGAAATGGAAAGTGAAGCCTTTCTTCTTGCCTTCCAATGGTTCTTTGAGTTTTCTTTCCAAACCTTCCAATCTCTACCGCAGTGATGCCCGATCCAAATTGGATTGAGCAAAGGGCAATGAAGCCATTGACCATTGGCATTTCCATGAAAAGGTGACCTTTTTGTGAAGAAACCAAAAGTTGGTTGTCAAGCATGGCTAGGTCTGGGTTTCTTCTCAATGTTCCTTTTGCCCGTTCTCCATGCTGGATATGCTTTGAAAGCAAAACAACCCCTGTTGCTTTTCTCGCTAGTCTGCTGATCATTTGTGTTTGTTTATCTTTTCGGCAACTGCCTTTTCTTTCCTCTGATAACACGCTTGCAAATTGCATTCATTTGGAATGGGCTTCATGGCGGTCCTGCTGATTGAACTTGCAATGTCATCAACGTGCAAATAGGAAAGAAATATTGGATGCCAAGAAGTTAAAAGGCATCAAATGTGTCATCCATCGCTCATGTTTTCCCTGCTCACGCCTTTTGCACGTGTCCTGCCATTATGACTGATTGCAGAGCAAAAGAAAAGCAGAAAAAGCTCATCTGGCTGGCCCTGTCACTTGTTTTGTCGCTTGATTTCCCTCATTGTCGTCCAAAGTCAGTGGCACGTCACCCATCTGCAAATCTCAAGAGGAGTTCCGTTATTTAGATATGTAAGGCGACGTCTTTCACTGTTGCAATTTTCTTTTTTTCTTTCTTTCTTTTCTTTTTTTCTTTCTTTTTTTCTTTCTTTCTTTCGGACCGGTTAGTCCATTGAGTTTTCATTCACGAATGAGATGTTGAAGCCATCAGTTCACCATATTGCATCATTCCCCCCAGGCCAAAATGTTGAAGGAGACATTTCCGAAAGTGGTTTCAAAGAAAATGGATTGTGTCATTTGTGACACTGCGGAGCTTGCAAAGGCCTCGTCCGATAGCTAGCTCTTAATGCTCTTCTGTCCCTAGCGAATGAACGAAGCCATCGAGGTCTTTTTCTCAACGGAAGAATTTGATGACATTTTGACGGGCAGCAAGTGGAAATGCTAATGCTATGACAACCACATTTGTATTTTCCAATCATCAACTCACGCACACACCATGGATGATTAGTAGGATTTGCTTGAGTGACTAGTTAGTCTTCTGCAAAAGCATCCATCTTCATTTGGTCTTTTGTCTTTCTTTTGGCTGTAGTTGAACCATCAGAAGCACTCGTTGAAAAGGAAGAGCATGATGTTGCTGTCCCAACTCGGACCGGGGACCATCAGCCAGATCGACCTCGAGGATGAAGACGAAGGTGAGCAGCTGAATGCTGCCAACTGCTTGTCAAGCGTGTGCCAGTGCAAGATATCAGGTGCGGGCGGCATTTCTCTCAAGATACACTTGTGAATATTTTCATGCCTCTTCTCTCTCTCCCTCTCTCTCTCTCTCCTGGATGTCCAGTCTGTCTAAATGATCATCTGTCTTCTTTCAGAGCTGCAAAGTCAATTGCAGTTGACACTAAGGGAGAAAAATCACCTTTGTGATAATCTTGCAATGCTGAAAGAACAACTAGAGGAAAGCAGGCAAGAGGTGAGTAGTAGGCCAGCAGCATTTCCTGCTTTGGCACCGATCTGCTTCCTGGTTGTTGTTGGCTTTTTCTTTTTTTTCCTTTTGACCTACCCTGCGTTATTTGCACGAAAACTCACTCAACTACTCTGGATGATACTCCGGAATGTTTTGCTCAGCGGAGCAAAAGGTGCTGTCCATTGAGGTTGGGAATTCAATCTCAAGCATTGAGAAGGCATCCATCACGCAAGTCCAATGCAAATGTTTGGTGTTCATTTGAACCGATTTCATTCATTCGGAGCTATTTGAACTCTTCCCCCCCCCCCCCCCCCCCCAAGACTAGAACAAAGGACAAATGGATTGGCACCACAGTGCTACGCAAGCGCGGTGCTCCTCAACTGCTTGTCAGCCTTGCTCCCACTTTCCCTTTTCCATTTGCAGCTGCTGCAAGAAAAACATGCCAACAGCGTGTTAATGGCTGAGACGGTGCAGCAAAAGAAGCTTCTGAGAAAATATAACAGAGGTTAGAATGGGTGGCTATTGAAATCCAAACCATTTTGGGGGGGAAGAAAATGGACGCTCTGGTCAATATGAACGTGGCTCGTGTCAAATGAATCTTACAATCCAAAATGTGGAAATTCAGTGTCAAGGTTTGCTGTGGAGGAATACCAAGCCCTACAGGACACCTTGAATCTGGAGCGGGACTTGAGAGAGGGGGCAGAGAACTTTGCCAGAGCAGTGAGTTAGATTACAATGTCACTATTAGGTATCATAGTAGTATGATTTCCAATTGGTGGTGCTTTCAGATGGTTGTTGAACAAAAGATGATCAAGAGACACAGCCAGATCCTGATGCAGAGCACGACACCGAGCCATGCTCTACAGGAGGCGCTCAGCCAGGTGACGTCGCTGACCAAGGATTTGGAAAGCCTGAAGCACGAGCACCAGAGCCAGGTAGAGAGAGAGAGAGAGAGTGTGTGTTGGGTCTCCTTGATGTTCTGTTGTCAGATAAATAGATAGAATAACACAGCTAATACACAAACCTGAATGAGTGAAAAGATAACCTCAGAGTTAAGCAAACGTTTTCGACATAAAGGAAAGCATTTAAGAAAAGGCCCGGTAATGAAGCTTGGCCTGGAACCAGCTCCCACCTACCGCCCGCCCTCCCTCCCTCCCTAACCACTGGCTCTGATGTAAAACAATTAAAGCTGAGTGGGATCACTGACCTCTGCTGGTGATGAACAATTGGAAAAGGGTTAAGGAAAAATGTTTGTGTGTTCAGATCAAGAAAGTGGAAGCGAAATTAAGTAGCTGCGAGGCGCTTAAGGAGCTGACGGCCTTGAAGTGTCAACTTGAGCTTGTGGAGGAGGAGAAGAAGGAGTACAGTGATGAGTGCGCCAAGGCCCAAGCAGAGGTCAAGGATCTGAGGTCCACAGGTAACAACACACAAGCATGAAAACAAGCTGCTTCGACACTCTGCCATGGATGCATTTATTTGTTGTTGTGTCCTTTTTGAATTGGTGGAAGGAGGGCAACGTGCTTCTGTTTGCAATTTCTCTTTTGAACAAGGGTGCATCATCATCATCATCATCATCATCATTATCCTGCTGTTGATTGCAATGTCTTCAAGAAAGGGAACAAAGGGGAAGGGGTGTTTGCAAAAGGTCAACTCAAAATGATTATTCACTCAATCATTTTATCATTGGATTGATCAGTTGACCAACTTCAAAAGAAGCTGCAAACGGCTACCGATCCAGCACCTCTGCCAGTACCTGTATGTCCGCCTCCTCCGCCGCCGCCACCACTTCCAACCTTGGCAGCCTTCAACCCACTCAGGTAAACTTTCCCATCCTTACTAGAGTGAAATTGGAATGATGGATTTGGTGATGTGGATTCGTATGCTCTCCCTAGCTCCTTGCTGTCATTAATCAGAAAGAGGCAAAACAGCAGTGACATTCCACTTGTGCTCCCCAATTCTGCGCAGAGAGCAGGTACCAAAATTGCTTATCCATGACTCCAAACCTGGCAAAACACAAAAACCTCTTTTTTGTTGACCTGTCCTCCCACATAAGCGTGCCCATGTGTGTGTGTGTGTGTGTGTGTGTGTTTTACAGAAGTGGATGTCAGGCAGCAAGCTGTGGAGGAAATGATGAACAGGATCAAGAATGGGGTTCAGCTTCGGCCCGTCAGCCAGAGAGCCACTAACCGCAGAAAGGTTCTAAATTCTTCAACGTTAGGGGACGTAAATAAAATACAGCATCCCTTAATGGCTATGCAGACTTCAGGGTATCTTGTCACGTATTCCTCGCTCGGCCCGCCACAATAATTGGGACCCGCTATGTCATGGAAAATGGTCCATTATTGCTGTCGGCTTGTAAGAGGCCTGCCTGCCTCTGTGCTGGCTCGGCTTTGTCATCTTCTCGTAATTGGAGGGGACTGAATGCATCGCATGAGAAATAATAAGTACAATATTTATGTTTTGCTTGTCTTTTCCTTTCATCAGATGGAGAGGAAGCCGTCTAATTCCGCCTTCCAGGAGCTTCGAGCCATCATGGTAAGAGCCTTTGTCAAAACTTTGATTGTTTTCTCAGCAGTCCAACAACTTTGCCCATTGGAAGGCAAAGGAGCCTGCGAATTTCCTCCTCATTGAACCTCTGCGGAGCGCAGAAACCCTCACGACTTTGGACAGTCCTAGCGACTCCAGTTTGCGCGGCTGAACGTTGAAGCGTAGAAGAAGAAGAGCCACCGGCGTAGCCAAAGAGCCACCGGCGTAGCCCAAGAGCCACCGGCGTAGCCCAAGAGCCACCGGCGTAGCCCAAGAGCCACCGGCGTAGCTGAAGGAAGAGCCACCGGCGTAGCAGAAGGAAGAGCCACCGGCGTAGCAGGAGGAAGAGCCGCCGGCCTAGCAGAAGGAAGAGCCACCGGCGCTTGGCTCAATGTAGGCTAGAAAAATGTGCTCCGCGGAAATGAATGTGAAATATCACGGCGCCATTGGACACAGGAACTTACAGCTTGTGTGGCCTTTGGAGGATGCAACCTACTGCAGAAGAAGTCACTGCAGCACCTAATGCCGTATTTTGTCTTTCAGGGCAATTGTGACAGAAGCGTTCCTCCTCACCCGAAAATGGGATCATCCCCAAATGACGAACTGCAGAAAGTCTTGCTGAGGCGGCGCCATGTACTGGAGGCAAGCTCCTAGGGTATTGTTGTATTTTAGTTTGGCTGAAATCACGTACACCTAACATCTATCTGCAAATTCTTATCGGTTGAGCAATCAATGTCTGACTTTGCATGATAGCAGGGGCATAAACCGACTTGGAAATGAAAATCTTTCTGCTTATGGCTTCAATATGAGCTCTGGTGAATATTCTTCCACACATAGTTTCTTCATGTTTGCACACGTAGAGAGGATGCGTATTTGTATTCATTTTGGGTTCTTGTCTGTACAGCTGTTGCCAGGGTTTCAAATTGTTTTGATCCAAGCAATTAGGCTTGTTTTGTCATGGTTGAATTGAAGGCCGTGCGAGTTATTAGTTCTACAACGCTGCTGGCTTTTGTCTTGTTTTCTCTCGACACCTGCCCAGCCCAGCCACATTTCCCAGACACTTGCCGGTGGGAAACACGAGAACCCCGCGTCCTGTCCTGTCCCGTCCCGTCCTGTCCGTCACTTATTGGACACTTTGGCTTATTAAGGTTTTAGGCTTGGTTTAGCGCTGAGGTGTAATTTCCAGCTTGCCGTCCCCTTCATGTGCACAGTGTGGAGGAAATGCCATTGTTGTGTTAAGTCGCCTCCTTTGCAAAGCAGATTCACCCTCAAAAGGCTTGAAAGAAAGCCAAATGCTGACAATAGTCCAAACAGGAAGTCATCCATCCATGAAGAAAGCAAAGCGCATATGGAGCTCCAATGAGCATTTGGCAATGGTGTTGGGTGACAAGCAAAATGAGGGGAAGAAAACAAGCCTGGATTGATTTGATCCCCCCCCCCTCAAGCAAATACCAAACTGCTGTTTTAGTTGTCCTCCTCACAGCTCAATTTGAACCCAGTTTGACTCCCGCAATTGGTCGCGCGCTGGAACTAACATTTGTTTGCGCCACACAACGGACGTAATGACATCCGCCATTTTGCGTCGGCGTCATTATCCAAACCATTGCGGCTCAATTTTCAGAAAAGAATGACAGTGCCGGCCCGCCGGCCAGCCCTGCAGTCCAACGCAATCCATTCAAGTTGGGATTCAAAACAAACAGGAAATGGAGTCATAGCAGCTCTTCTGCCAGCAAACCATGTTGAAATGCAATTTGCTGCTGCTACTACATGTCATTCTTAAGTGCCAAGTTAACCATTGTGTAATAAGAAGTACAGTATCAAATCAAAGATGGGAGAGCTTCTCATTAGTGCTGTGGCTGTTCTCAAAAGTGACTGAGGGAGGGAAGCACAATCAATGTGCTGCCGTACAAACAGCTGATGCTCTCTTTCAGACTTCCTCCTCCGCTTCTGCTTCCGCTTCCGCTTCCGTTTCAATGAACAGTGGCAGGGAGTGTTGCTCTTTTGGGACTGTGGATGAGACACATCATCAAATCATCAAAGTGAAAGGAACCTCTCGCTACCACGGAACTCATTTGGAGGACTTGGGAATCCTAGGACAAGCCACGCCATGTTGCATAAGCTTTTTCTGCTTTTTCGTAAAAACGTCCTCATTTACTCTTCTTTGAAGTGTGCGAGGGAAGAATTTGCCCTGGCATGTCATTAGGCAGCCAATTAACACATCCAAAGTAAGAGATTTCATTTTTGCACACTTCCTCACACACTGCTTTCTTTCACGTACGACAGGAGAGAGAGAGAGAGAAAGAGAGAGAGAGAGAGAGAGAGAGAGCGAGGGGGACACTTCCTCTCTTGCTTTGGGCCTTTGTCAGAGAGAGCCAAGCATACCCAGGATCCCCTGTTGAGACAGCTCTTCCTCTATAGAAAGCAGCCTGTTGTATTTAGTCATCCTCTCGCCACTGGTCAGACCTCCCAGTTTGACATAGTCCAGGCCCAGACCCACAGCCTGAAAGAGAGAAAAGAAAACTCAAATAGGAAGAGAGACAATTACGCTGTGTGTGTGTGTGTGTGTGTGTGTGTGTGTGCATGCGGTCTCTTCCATACTGCCTCAGAGGTGCCGTTGGTGTTCCCGCAGTTGAAAATGTGTCATTGAGTGTTTTTCTAAACCCATCATCCATCCCATCCCATCCCATTTGTCTATTAGCAGCCTCCAACGGAATGTCTGCGGCTCGGCTGCATTTCATGGCTGCATGTTCCTTCAAGTGGTCCGCCCACCTTGTTTGTAGATGTGCGAGAAGAGCCGGCCGCTGGGGTGGCTGCATCTCGTCTCGTGTGCGCCATACGGGCAAAAGGATTCCATTTTGTTCTTTGCACTTCTCAACAGCAATGAATAGACAGACATGTCTATTTTCGCATCCAGGCACGTTGCGAATGGACGACCATTACAATTTGGAGGCTTTTCGGATTTCTACCGATTTGGATGTGTAGACAAGTTCATTCCGCAGCTTGCTTGATTGCCTTTTTTCGTTTGTTTGAGCCATTCAGAGGCGACTTGCTCGTATCTTTACCGTGACTGCATAACAGAGTGCTTGAGCTTGACCTGATGGCCAGATGTTGGCGTGCAGAAATGTCAATGCGCTTTGGGCTTGATGTGCTGCGACCCGACCTCTACTGCGTGTTGAAGAAACAATCAAGTGCAACACATCCCGTGTTACGGTGGCTCCTTTGTGTTAGATCATTACGACGATCCTTTGTGTTAGCTCATTAAAAGATGTTTGCATAGCAAGTACGTATGGCTATCAGCATTTCTCTCCCTCCCTCCCTCCCTCCCTCCCTCCCTCCCTCCCTCCCTCCCTCCCTCCCTCCCTACCTCCCTCCGGATGCGTGATGCAAAACGGGATGACATTAGCGAGGAAGCAGTCTTTAGAAGCTCCAAGCACTCACTATGTCTGACAGAGAATCATCTTGGCAGGACTCATTAGTTGCTTTCGCCAGTAGTACAGAACCTGTAAGAGACGCACGCAAACAAAAGTTAGCAGTGACAGCAATCCGACACGCCCCAATAGCAAATCTTGAAATGATTTCAATTGAGGGCCCTGAACCGATCATCTGCGACTTGACATTTTGAAAGGAAGGCATTTCCATCATATTCAAATTTTGGGTCAATGCGAGGAACTGTATCTATATCTATATATATATATATATATATAAATAAATAAATAGTAAATTGACTTTGAATTTGATTTGTGATCACTTTCAAATGAACGCTATTCAGACAAGTGACATGTTGAAAGGGCATGCATCTATCGACCTGGATGCTCAGATGTGATGCGGATCAAGTCGCTGACCGTCATCTGGTTGGTGTGTTTTAAGAGACGACCTGTGACTCCAGGAAGGGGCGGAGCCTGTGCCTTGTGAGTGGCGTCAGAGAGCAGCACGCACGACTGTCCAATGGCATCGCTCAGTTTCTGCCACTGTTCTGCGTCCTTGCAAAGGCCAGAAAAAGATGACCTTCATTTGTCAGATCTGATCTAGGGTACATATGGCCATCGCCAGCCTTTCTTTCATGAAAGCCACAGTGACCACTGAATGATGAAAGTCATCGTCGTCACAACAGAAAGCAAATATTTGGTTGCAGTACGCTGTGCGTTGCTTCCTCGCTGCAATCAAACGCTCGACGTGCGACATGCCATTTGTTTCCATGAAAGCCAGACGGACGGACAGACGGACGTACCTCCCTCCGTAGTGGGTCGATTAAAGCCACCACTGCAGTGTACTTGCTTAGGAGGCTTTGATACATGCTTACGAGCTCGTCTGGGGACTTAAACGCTCCTGTTGCAATTTCATACTTTTGTTTCGTCTGTCAGCCAGAGAGAGAGAGAGAGAGAGAGAGAAAAGAGGCTCTCAGCATTTGTCGTCTTGGCCCCCTTGCTGTCTCCCTTTCCCCGTCCGTCATAAGCAGGGATGACTGGCTTACATAGTCCATGAGGTCGGGGCCAGCGCAGTTCACTGCCAGATGGATCTCCGTTCCCAGTTCCAGCTGAAGGTTATTGCACGCTTCCGTAATCAGATCCAGCGCTTGTTCAGGACGATCAAAACTCACGGGCAGCACACCGTTGTCGCTCAAAAGGGCCGCGGTGACCTCCAAGGCGACACAATCGACACGTTGGTTGATTGATTTTTTTTCTCCTATCATTTGTACTAAAAACGTCATCATTTATTTGGATCTGTGGAGAAACATCCAGCTGACAACAAATGAGTCTGAATGGAACAGTCGCAAGGTTGGGCAGTTGAATGCACAATTTCAATTTCTCTACGGCATTATCAATCGAATTGGCTGAATCCTCTTTTCAACGCACGTCCGGGAAGTGAATGATTTGAAGAGTAGTTCTGAACTTAATGCATATTGTATT
This sequence comes from Syngnathus typhle, assembly GCF_033458585.1. Lineage (NCBI taxonomy): Eukaryota > Metazoa > Chordata > Actinopteri > Syngnathiformes > Syngnathidae > Syngnathus > Syngnathus typhle. Next base: position 752,053 of record NC_083745.1, read on the forward strand.
TTTGCAGACAAAGGAATTCCACTCACGTTAAACTTGTCCGACTATTGTTGAGGAAAAATTCTTCCACTCCTATTTATCAATAGACGAAAATGTCCCTCACCCCAGGCTTTGATGATCCACTCAATATTCTCATCATTTCCTTCTGTAGCCGTGTTGCCATTGTGATGATCTGCAAAAGGAGCTCACGCTTTAGTACGACATGCGCAAATGCCTGAATCAAAGCGTGACAAACACAAACAGGACGGATGGCCCCATCTTGGTGGCATTGCTTCATGCAAATGATACCATCAAAGCTTTCCCATTGAGATCTGCCTGCTCAAGTTGCCGATTGGATGCCCGGCTGTGCTTAAGCAAGAGGAGAAGCTCCTGAATGCTGCCCACATACAAATGGGTGGACATGCCCAAACACCTTCATCCAAGTGAGACATTTTTAAAAACACTACATGGTGCTGAAGACGGTCACATCATGTAAGGTCAACAGTTTGGATCCAACATCCAGCCAGGCAGCCAGGCAGCCACGCAGCCAGCCAGCCAGCCAGCCAGCCAGCCAGCCAGCCAGCCAGCCAGCCAGCCAGCCAACCAGCCAGGCAGCCAGCCAGCCAGCCAGCCAGGCAGGGAGCCACGCAGGCAGGCAGCCACGCAGGCAGGCAGCCACGCAGGCAGGCAGCCACGCAGGCAGGCAGCCAGGCAGCCAGGCAGCCGCCCAGCCAGCCAGCCTTTAATAGACAGCTAGGCAAAAGCAACAACTACTTGTTTGACTTGTTGTCCTGCGTTGGGAATCAGTATGACCTCTTCCAGCAAGTTGAGCTTTCCAGGACACATCTTGCCACAGCTTAATAAAGTTACCAAGGGGACAGGTACGTGAAATGTGTCTTGATCATCCTGTACACACATATTGAAGACAATGCTTGAGTAAGCAGTCAGTCAGTCTATACTAGATGAGTGATTTTTCGGGGGGATGCTGAACCTCCCGTTATGCCCCGGGCTTGCTCGCTCGCTCTCTCTCTCTCTCTCTGTGTCTCTCTCTCACCTCTGGGTCCTTCAGACTGCGGATGTATTTGTAGAGCGGACTGGCCTTTACCTGAGCCCCGCTCTTGGCCACAGCAAGAGACACTGAGCCAATGGCCAAGCACCCAGGGAACACGGGTTCTGGTGGCTCTGCAGGACAAAATGGCTTCTCCAGATTGCCTTTTTTTTCTGTGGTGGCACAAAGACATCATGTTGGATGAGACATTTTCAAGGCATTGATTCCGCCCAAATATTCTGCCGTGTCCTGTCCGTTACAGCAAAAGGTGTCAAGTACTTTTCTCATTCTTCTTCTCTTTCTTCTTTTCAGGTGGAGAAGACGGAATTTCCACCTCCTGTTCACTAGCAGAAAGAATCTCCTCCTTTTCCCTGTTTTCTTTCTCCTCCTGTTGGCGAGCCGCGAAGAAATCGCTGTGCAATGACCAGCAACATACTTTGATTGATGAGATTGACTTGTGCAAACAAAGAGTCACCCCAAGCGCTGTTTTCTTTTCGTTTCTTACTCGACTCTACTCAAGCGTGTTGAATGAAAACTTTGGAAACAAGCACGGCTCCATCCATCCATCCATCCATCCATCCATCCATCCATCCATCCATCCATCCATCCATCCATCCATTTGAATCCTACCTGAGTTGCTGGTCAACTTGCGATTGGTCACAAGGGTCGTGTCCCTTCAGCAGTCCGTTCAGAGGTTCAACGATCCACTGAACAGCTGCGGCGACGTGATGCGCTCTCTCCTGGCTTTTGGGTCGCCACTCCGCCAAAGACCCGTTGTGCGGAAAGTGACTGGAGATGGCGGCCGAGGACATCCGCTAGACAAATCCCATGGGTTATGGCCATGGCAAATCCGCTAGGCTCAAAGAGCGACACGTCACTCGGTTGCCTATTTCTTGAGCCAGCGTTACCTTTTCTTGATTGCAGATGATGCAAAAGAGTTGGGCCTCAGCACAGAGTTGCCCTTTTGAGTCATAGACCTCCTTTCCATTCAGTCTGCTGATGAATGGATGCGATGAGAGCCTTGTGAAATAGTTTGCCTAGGGAGTCAGAGGTTGAAGAAAAACATGTTCGACTACACAGAATCTGGAGTAGTACCGTCAAATCGTAAACAGTATGAATGTATACGGGCGGTTGTCCAAAGGTATGGGACGGGCAGCTTTTCAAACGCTGACCCACTTCAATCTTTCCTTCCCTCTCCAATCAATCATGCACAGAGCAGTATGAATGATTCTGAAGGGGATGGGAAAAGGCTGATGTATTGTTTGGCTATTGTAGCACACTGCAACACGCATGGTGTCTTAGAGTGGACGCGCACGCATGCATGCTTGCATAGCTCGACAAGTAAAAGCTCTCTTCTAATTGACTTGCAACACATCCACGCCCTCTAGCGGCCAACAAGAAACACTACGTGTTGGAACTTCCAATACTATACAATGGCCTTTCAATTTCCAAATCCTACAGCTATCCTTTGTACTTGACTGATCTTCGCTTATTGCGGGTGGTTGTGGAAGGCAAACCCCGCGATAAATGAGGGGTCACTCACTGCCTTCCATACAATGCTGCAGAGAAGTGAGATCGGTCGATCGATCGATCAATCGATCGATCACTTGTGCTGAGTGTACGTCAAACAGGCTTGGCTGCATATGGACGGATAGACGGACGGTAAATATCAGCAAGTCAAATGGGATGCACCAGGTAACCGTGGACGTCCTCGGGGTTCTGGAAGAAAAGTTCTCCCAAGGCTTTCTCAAGCTCCTCGGGTACTCTGTTGGCCCGGTAAAACTCCGCAGCTGCGTCTTTGATTTGGTGAAACTCCTGGTCTTGTTCCGAAAGGGACTTGACGAAAGCAGACATTGTCTTATGATCGCTCGTCCTCGCTGAAACGGCTGTTTGGCGTTACCATGGCAACGGAACGTTCGCCAGAAAGGGAGCCCAGCCGGGCACCGCGAGACAATGGCTGCTGATGCATGAAGGCGGAAGGAAGGAAGTACAAGCCGAAACATCCATCATGCATGTCAGGTAATGCCACCTTTATTTAATACTTGTTTGAGATGAAAGAGAACTCTTTGGTCAACGTCTCTCGCGCTGCTCTTTCCCATTGAAAACAAGCAAAATGCATCAAGTGTTCAAAATACGCGGATAGGAAAATAGAATAAATGTCATTTCTGTAAGAAAAGCATGGATCCACTTCGGTGGGATTAGTTCTCCCAATGTTGATTTTTCTTCTCTTTCTTTTCCGTCCAAAAAAAGGGGGATAAATGCTTCTCCAAAAGCCTTGTGTTGGGATAAGTGTTCCGTCTCTCATGAAGAGTTGTGAATATTCATTTGATCGCTATTTATTCATCTGCGTCGTATAAGAAATTGGGTTGGGAAAAAAAAGAAGAAAACCAAACTGACTGGCAACAAAATAATCAAGTGAATGGAAAGTCAATCAAGAATTGCTCCACAAATTCAGATGAGACATATTGGATTGTTCAAAGCCCTTCAAGTTGGAGGCCATTATTTACAAAGTGTGCCAACTTCATTTGCGCAACATTTCAAACATGATTCACCGTCCATTTGCACATATTTAATACGGGCAACCCAGTCAAATTTAACAGTGCAAAATGAGGAATCACTGTGTTCTCATCATGACAAAACGGGAACCAAAAGAGGGCCGAGAGAGAGAACCAGAATGAGCAACCATTTTTCATGCACTCAAGTCTGAAACGTACGTAGTACTTACCGTAATTTTCGGACTATAAGTCGCGTTTTTTTTCATAGTTTGGGGGGGGGGGGGGCGACTTATACTCAGGAGCGACTTATATACATATATATGTTTTTTTTTCACTTTATTGGGCATTTTATGGCTGGTGCGACTTATACTCCAGTGCGACTTTAGTCCGAAAATTACGGGAGTTGTCAGCACCCCTTGCTTGCCTTTGCCACATGCTATTTGCTTCTTTGCTCGCTTTGTTTTTACGCACCCCTTGCTTGCCTTTGCCACATGCTATTTGCTTCTTTGCTCGCTTTGTTTTTACGCACCCCTTGCTTGCCTTTGCCACATGCTATTTGCTTCTTTGCTTTGTTTGTTTTCACACACTCGTTGTTCTGTCTTCGAAATACATACATCAACAAAACTGAAGACAAAGCCAGTCGTGATAATACAGGGCAGAATGGAATGCTGGAGCAACGCTTTGAGCAGAACCTTTGCAAGCATTAAAAGACCTCTTGAGATTGAAAATGACGGTGAGCTCCAGCCTCCTCGTCGACATTCTCCTGTCAAATATAGCAGGCTCAAATAGGCCCATCGTTGTAGTCTGCTCTCTCTTTTTCTCGTCCACAGGACAGAAGGTTACAACAGCAGGGTGTCCAACACTTAAAAAAAATTGCTGCTGCTGCTGCTGCTGCTGCTGCTGCAAGTGACATCAAAATGTAGCCAGGCCACTCTGGTCTAATTGACATAAATGGCACATGAAATTGGGCCGGATGAAAAGTGTCGCTCGCTAATTGATCACCGAAGAGTAACGCTGAATGTCTGTTTAAAGCCGCTCTGGTTTCCATTGTGTAAAGGAGAGGGGGTGGCATAGTTCCGCTCGTCTTCCCTGTACAGATCATTCCCTCAATGCAGTCCCCAAATCTTCCGATTGCTGTGCGCGAGCGAGGCCGTGAAAAGAATCAAGCAATCGTATGAATTCATCTGCTTTGGAAAGAAAGCTGAGCTGCCTTGTGGTCAGTCGCCATTTTGTGTCCGTCCTCCCGTCGGCGTGAAAGCGACAGCGTTTGGTGACATCAACGCGCTCAAATGAATTGCCATTAGGCTGCATGTGATATTAAAAAGCTTGTGTGGGCTCTGTGCAGGTCACAGCAATAAAAGTAGCCAGCCGGCCGGCTCCAGCCAGCCAGCCAGCCAGCCAGCCGGCCAGCCTCATTAGTGCATCCTTTTTCTCTTTCCCCACTAAAGAGCAGGGGAGCTTTTGCTTTTGCTTTTGCTTTTGCTTTTGCTTTTGCTTTTGCTTTTGCCTGCTCCGTCACCCTCACTAATTGCACCTAATTAAAATATCCCAGTCATGTTTTCAAACTTGGCCAGGTGTGCTTTCAATGGGGATATTGCTCCTCTTTAAACTGCTATCGGCAGAAGAATGGCTTTGCATGGGTGCTGGGACACAGCTCAATGTTACTGAATAACTAGTGGCTGGCTATATAGTGGCCCTTGGGGAATGAATCATTTCAAGGCTACATATGTTCTTTCTGTGTTTTCCTTTACGTTGTGCACATAGAAATTGGGACAAAGCCTGGGCGTTTAGAGTATCGAAAAATGTGAATAACACCACGGCAGAATGGCTTTGTTAAAAAAAAAAACATTGTACGTTAGTGGTATTAATTAGCATTGTTATAAAAGCTCATGTTTATTATATATACCGTAATTTTCGGACTATAAGTCGCACCGGAGTATAAGTCGCACCGGCCATAAAATGCCCAGAAAAGTGAAAAAAAAAACATATCTATGTATTTAAGTCGCCCCCCCACCCAAACTATGGAAAAAAACTGCGACTTATAGTCCGAAAATTACGGTAAACACTTTTAGGAACAACGACAAAAGATCGACTTGCTTTTTGACATAGTGACAATGAAACGTAAAAGTTGGAATTCATTTCTTGAACCATTGTCCCGTGCACGCTGTTGTCATGAATGAAATGATATGATGACATCACACGTCCACAAAGTGCCAAATGTGTCCATCCAGTCCACCACCTGCGCCAGCCACCATTGTGAGCTGCTTTGACTCAAATTGGCTGTCCCGTTTTCTCTCCCAAATAGAATAGAATAGAATAGAATAGATGGACGGAGCCCACGTGTTGAGTGTCGCACGGAACGTACGCTGTCTCGTAGTGGAATAATGCGCCAAAGCCATGAAATGGAGTTGGAGCTCGCTAATATCCTCCAATCAAAGGTAAGGAGTGGCCTAATGAGCTCGTCTTCTGCTCTTTGCGCTTGAGATGGCTTTTTGCCTCATCCCTTCCTTCATTTCCACGTGTTACAATCATCCATCCTTGATGAGTTAAAAGCAAGGAGAGCCCAAAAATGAAAAGCCTACTTTTAAGCCAGCGTCTCCTGTGACTTCATTCTGGATGACATTTATGCATTAAGCATGGGCGCTCGCCAGAAAGACAATTAGATCAGCATACTCTCCATTTTACCATATCGGCTCGAGCTCGACCTAGCTATCTAGTAGGTGTGCAAATGCATTTGACAATTCACCTTTGTCTCACAGTCAAGAGGTTCTTGGTTCTTCTGCAAAGTGTTTGTGTGTTTACTCAAAATGCACATTTTGAAAAGACTTGCATGCCACAGTGGTTGGTCAAAGTGCTACTGAGGTAGGTGCCTGGCTGGCAACAGCAACTTGCAAGTGTCACGTTGCGTCGCCAGAGGCCACTGTTTACAAAAGAACAAGTGACAAAAGGAGGGCAAATGGTCACCCCACGCCTCGCCACGCCATCATGCATCCGCCCCCTTTTTTGTCTGTCTGGCATGTTGCCCATTATAGCACATTGGCCAACAAAAAAACTGTCAGCCATGAGTGCACACTTGATTAGGCTAGGCACAAATAGGGTGGTGTCATGTACTCCAGGCACCAGTCAGGATTGGGGGAAAACGGGACACGAGACGAGACGAGACGAGACAAGGACAATGACTGAAAGGAAGCAACGACTAAATAGCCCCAAAACCGACGAGGCAAGTTGCAGCAAGTAAATACACGCAAAGTGACGAGGCAACTGATGGCTTGATCGCCGCCGCCGCCGCCGCCACGAGAAGTCAATACAGAAAAACCAATGAGACGCACGTGACAAAACGTCAACCGAAAGCATGGATGTCTGTGGCAAGTCACTTTGTTGGAGGAATTTCACATCAACCCTGCCCTGCCCAGCCCAGCCCAGCCCAGCCCAGCCCAGCCCAGCGTTTGACCTGCAAAGCGGGTTACTCGGTCGGGCCTCCCATGCAAATAACCGCTAGACATTCTCACAAGCCAACCTCACTTGAGAAAAATGCGGAGGACACCGCTGTTGTTACTCAACTGGGATGAGTGGAAACATCTGGTGAAGCGGTCGGTGCAAGGTAAACAATTTGCTCATCCGTGTTGACAAGACAAAGATCACTGTTGACTCTAGAAAACCTCCAGCCGGTCACAACCTTCGACTGCGTTGGAAATTGGCAGCAGCCTTTGCCAAGAAACCCGGATCCTGAAAAAGCCACAAGAGCGCCTAGCTGCACTCCAGCCCGGCCGGATGAGGAGACTTTCCCCACAAGGACAACTTCCCAAAGAGCTGGCCCCCGGGCCTCGGGTTTGACACCTACGCCGTAGAGGAAACTTATTTCGGCCGCTCGTAGCCTACCCGGCCGGGATCTTGGTCTTTCGGTCATTGCCGAGGAAATGAGTTTTCATGCTACACATCACTGACCATAAAAAGCGAACCTTTGTGTATCTTGCCATGTGAAGAGATTGACAATAAAGCAGACTTTGACTAATGGGGCCCTCAACTACCATCCTAATTCATTGGGATCAACATATGCATGCTTATGTGTGGAGGGAGGGGGGTCCTGCGCCAAACTGCGGCACCTCCACCAGCAGCAGCACCAGCACCAGCAGCAGCACCAGCACCAGCACCAGCAGCAGCAGCAGCAGCAGCAGCAGCAGCAGCAGCACCATGCAGCAGCAGGGATTATTCCAGGCTAGGACAGCCGAGAATGTGATGGGCGGGGTTTTGAGTGCAGCCGCGGCAATGAGGGGTCCCAACATCCTCGGTGCTCCCTCCCTTTCTCCCTCCCTTTCTCCCTCCCTGTCTCCCTCCCTCCCTGTCTCCCTCCCTGACTTCAGAGAGCAGGTCGTCCGTCCCTTTCCATTGCTCCATGTGCTTTATCTTCCCGACCACGGGACGTTGCAAGGGGAAGTGAAGTTGCAATCCCCCCCCCCCCCCCCCTCGCTCTTAGCTTTGTATGTGATTTGACCTCTGCTTGTGTTCTCCCCCTAAAAACAAGCCGATTGCCTGGTGTAGCTGCATCGGGGAGAAGCACGGCAAAGGCTCGATGACGACGAAAGAAGACAACATTATAACAGGTATGGCGTGTGCCCGAATGCAATTGGTGCTTGAAAGTGCATGCTTCAACATGATTTGCTCTTGAAAGAAATCCGTGGGAACTCTGGAAAGTGTTATGGAGCAGAGCACACCGTAAGGTCGGTCGGTCGCGTTCGCCATTGCCTCATAGGGGAACTAACTGCAGTGTGGAGCGACCTCGGCTCGCCTCGCCTCGCCCTGCTTCCTCCTTACTTAAGCATCCTTTTGGAGTTCACTTTGCCATCTTTTGTCATTTCCGACGCTTTAATAATGCCCCTCGGCTGCTTGATTACGGTACTGAGCTGGATCACGGCCCATCCCACCAGAGTTGAGACACTGCAGCAAAAAAAAAAAAAAAAAAAAAAAGTCTGCACCATGTCAGGTAGCGCAGTGTTTCACGCTTGGCTGCATCTGCGCTTGCTTGCTTGCTTGCTTGCTTGCCAACAACGCATCTCAAAGCGTCGCTATTTGACCTATTCGGAGCACTTTCATCAAATGAACTAAAGCCAAATACAGAACGCTGGTGTGTGATGAAGAGCATTGTAGCTACTGTTAGCCTAAATGATCATTAAATGGGTGGCTTGCCGGATATGCATTCCATAGTCCATTTGAATTACGGTCAATTGGTCTTCGCTGCTACCATTAAAAAGATAGACCCATTGCTACTTGATGATGTTTTCAAACAAAAATGCCCTCATTTTTCAGCTTGATATTGACTCTTTTGTACCCTGCCAAGCGGCTGGCAACCAGCTTGATGGTGCACCACCACATCTCTTCCATCACAGGCACCAGCTCACCTGCAAGCCAAGTGGGACAGAAAACGGGATTAAGATGCCTTTTGTTGACTATCGTACTTGGAGCTAGTTGAAACGGCCGACACTGCCATAAGCGATCTGGACCTTTCTCTCTCTCTCCATCAGCTGCAGAGGTGCCCTGCCCTACCCTGCCCTACCCTACCCTACCCTACCCTACCCTACCCTACCCTACCCTACCCTACCCTGCCCTGCCCTGCCCTGCCCTGCCCTGCCCTGCCCTGCCCTGCCCTGCCCTACCCTACCTTGCCCTACTTTCTGTGATGCCAACCACCCCTGCCAGTCAGACCTATAGTGGAATCCTCTGTCATGCTACTGTTAGCTGTCATGCCCTGCCTGCAGTGTTTGTCAAGTGGTGACCAAAATTAGCTCAGGCAAGCCTATGCTAACAAGGCATACTCACCATTTGAATGACTTCCAGTAGTGGTTGTGGTTGTTATTTTGGCTTGAGACTGGCTTTGCAACTCTTCACATGAGAAGCACATTTTGCCTGTGTGGAGCTTGCACCTTCTTCTCTTCCCTCGCTATGCTAATAGTAATGACTAGGAGGCTGCCTGCTCACTTGAACTATTTTCCAGCAAGATGGAGCCGTAGCTGTGGAGCCTTCTCTGCGCAAGAAGGTCTCACCCTCCGGGATTCCTGCTCTTCTACCCCTCTCTTGCGAGCCTGTGTGATAATGCGTGACCTTGCAGTCTCAACTCCTACGTACTATGTGCAAAGAGTGTCATGGAGAAGGGAAAGGCAGTGAAAGCAAGCAAAGGGTCGCATCGCATGGCGTGGCGTGGCGTGGCAGCAGGCAGGATAACAGCATGGTTCAAGCTACCCAGTTTGTGCCAACCAAGCCTATTCTAACAGCCTTGAAATGAATCACAGAAATGAAATCAAACAAAATCATTTCGGTAGTCTTTATATCGTCCATTAAAAAAAATATTTGTGGAAAATGTATTTAGGACGAGCAGACCATGTTCGGGTTAGTGGCGTAGAATCAAGCTTCAGCGGTAACGCTCCATCCCTTTTCCGACCTGCTTCTCCTTTCGAGCATTTTCAGACAAATGGCACCAAAGAGAAACGGGATCATTAGTGTGAAATGAGAAGCCCCGATGACTACTTGTCATCGACGACACGCAGGAAGCAGTGCCAGCAAGACGAATGGGGTTCATCAAATTGAATGCAAGCAATCGGACTCTTTTTGTTGGCAAGATGCATCGTAGAAGTTAGGGCTTAGATCTGCGTCGAAAGCCTTGCTGCCCATGACCATTCCCTACTGTCCTCCTGTACATATGTAGTATCATCCGCGTGATACACTTTTGGACTCGCCTACGGGTAAGAGTCAAAGTCAATCATGTATTTCTGCCGTCGATTTCATTTCGGGGAGGTTGTCAAGGGGATTTGGGGACTCTGAAATTGGATTGCGGGTGTAGCCACGGGTGGTCTGTAATTCGCCTCTCTAATTGCTTGCCAAAGTGTATTGTGGGACTTGAAAGCACTCATCTTCTCCATAGGGGTGGGAAAAATGAGGGTGCTCACTCACTCACTCACTCACTCGCTGGATGGCTGGCTGGTTCCATAAAAGGATTAGATAACACGAGAACGTCATGCTGCGAGACAATTCGACAACATGCTTGGTCCGACAAATTGATTATGATTGTGTGCGTTCACACAACACTAAAAAGTGGAGGCTATTAAGACAGACAAATACAACTAATGGTTACGCACTTTCTGTCATTCAATTCAAATGTCAAGTCATTTTGAAAATGACTTTGACTGAATGGATGGACAAGCTGTTGAACCGTTCCAAAAAGCAACATGAACTGATCCCTTTTTCTTCTCTTTCTTTTTCATCTTGGGTGATGTCTTGTAACACTTTGGAGGGACTTTTGGTTCAATACGGATACGGAACTGTATGACGGCAGGGACCTTTGACGTTCCACTTGATCTTATTCTTACATGATGAAAGTTGAGATGGTATTCATGCGTCCTTTTTCCTCTTTGTCCAGATGAAATGGCGAACCCATCTCCGGCAAAGAGCATCGGCGACCCTGGAATCACACCGCTGTCGCCCACCCATATTCAGGCAATTCTTCTGCACCGGTTGCGAACGCGCGTGCTACGAGCTGGGCTAACTCGCGTCCCTTTCCGTTGCGCGGCGGCGGCAGAATGACGCCGAGGAGCAGGTTCCGTCGGGAATGGCCTTTGTGGTGGTGGTGGCCATCGACTTTGGCACGACGTCCAGCGGCTACGCTTATGCCTTCACTAAGGAGCCCGAGTGCATTCACACCATGAGGTATGTTGATCGTTTGAGTTTCCAACCATGAATTTTCTCATGGACAAAAGGAGAAAAAGTCAAAGCTACTTTCATTTGCACCCCAGGCGATGGGAGGGTGGTGATCCTGGAGTGTCCAACCAGAAGACACCAACCACAATCTTGCTGACCCCAGACAGAAAGTTTCACAGTTTTGGCTACGCAGCCCGTGACTTTTACCATGACCTGGAGCCCAGTGAGTCCAAGCACTGGCTCTACCTGGAGAAATTCAAAATGAAACTCCATACCACAGCGGTAAGAAGCATGCTCACAGAACCCAGGAAATGGATCCCTGTAAAAGTGACCTTTACTTTGTGTGTGTGTGTGTGTGTGTGTGTGTGTGTGTGTTTGTCATCATCATCCCCACAAACAGAATCTGTCCATCAACACAGATCTCCAGGCAGCCAACGGGAAGCGCGTGAAAGCTTTGGACATCTTTGCCTATGCGTTGGCTTTCTTTAAGGAGCAAGCACTCAAGGTGATGAGGAAGGATCAGCGTTGAGGGCACCCTGTATTTGCAGACACAAATTCTTACTTAAACTGAGCGTGCACCTCCGAATACCTATTGCGTTCTCAACAAAAGGCCGACGTGTCGGGAGGAGGAAAAAACCCCACCGACCGACCCGATCCATACAAATGCTACCTAGATGCACGCATGCGTAGGTACCGTATATGGAAGTGATCCATCCGTATTTGACTGGCGTGTTTGCTCTTCGCCTCGCAGGAGCTGAGCGACCAGACGGGTGGCGACTTTGACAATAATGATGTCCGATGGGTCATCACCGTTCCTGCCATCTGGAAAATGCCAGCAAAGCAATTCATGAGGGAAGCTGCTTATAAGGTGATCTCTGAATTCCATTTCAAACATCCAAACGTATGCAATGGAGAAACGCCCACGCCTGTTTTCCAGGGTTAAGATGGGACGCGACGTTGCGCATGGACCTATGCTACTGGCACTGAGCATATTTTGCTTCTCCTAACGCCGCATCTTCCAGACGCTGGTGGTTATGTCAATGAGCGTCGCTTCTCCTTTATCGCTCTGATATGAGCCGTCGGCTGCACTGCGTCGCATCTGGAAGTCGCTCTTTGTGTTTTGGGCCATGACATCACGGTGTGCCGTTGTCCTTTTGTTGCACTTGCATGTTTCCTGAAAAAGGAAGCGGGATGTGGACGATTTCATGGGTGCAGACACAGGAAGGAAAAGGCAGGGCTTGGAGCGCTTATCAGCCATGTGTCTGGAGGGAGGGAGGGAGGGAGGGAGGGAGGGAGGGCAGCGTGGTGGTGGTGGTGGTGGTGGTGGTGGTGGTGGCGGCGTGAGCTGAATGTGAGAAAGGGAGCAGTGGATGGGTTGGGCATCTGCAGTGACTCAGCATTGGCACTGAGCTTGCTTCCGTCATAGAGGAAAGAGGGAGGGAGGGAGGGAGGGAGGCAAGAGCCATCCAATATTCAGGCCGTCTCCCGGGGCCATGACGTCATCCGCAGCCCGTCGTTTATAGACCAGCCAAGCCCTCGGACGTAATTGGATGGTCCTGATTCTTTGAAAGAGTGCACTTTGAAATAAGGTCACGGGTTCTCTGGGTTTATGGAGAGAAGGCCAAAAACAGGCCTCTGTTCTGTTCATGCTTCATTCCTGACCTAATATTGTTTGATTGGTTTCCATGTGCAGTGCAATGTTATTCCAAGGTGATCTTTCCTTCCTTTTGGTAGTCGGGTCTGGTGCCCCGTGACAACCCGGAGCAACTGATCATTGCCCTGGAACCCGAGGCGGCGTCCATCTACTGCCGTAAGCTCCGCCTTCACCAGATGGTGGATTTGAATAACCAGACGGCCGCTCCGAACGGCTGCAGTCTCACAGACAATGTTGACAGTACAATGAGCCAAGGTAAGTCGTCTTTTCCAATCACTCAAAGTCTTTCTTTCCTGTGACTTACATTTTTCTGCTCTGCTGTATCCTCCGTTCTCCTGTAGCTTCTCCGGGCCATGGTAAACAAAGCTTCATTTTACATTCCGATAGATGCATGGTGGATGGAAAAAAAATCTCATCGAATCGAAACCAAGGCGAAATAGTTGTTTTCTTCAATGTTCTGTTGTGTTCTTTTTCAACAAATGTTTGTTTTATGCGCTGCCTCTGAACCGAGCCAATGTGTCTTTGGTGCTGGCTTGGCAAAACAAAACAAAGCAGAGCAGAGCTTGGCATCGCATTCCTTATCACACTCTCACAAACTCTTTTTCCCGTTAACAAGCAGCCAACAAGGAGCATGTTCGGCGCAACCGGCAAAGTCGCACCTTCTTGGTGGAAAATGTCATAGGGGAGATTTGGTCGGAGCTGGAAGAAGGTAGCGTCCTTTTCACCTGCCTGTCTGTCCTTCTGTTTCTTCTGCTTCTCTTGCTCTTTCCTCTGATGCAGTCCTACTTTAGCATTTAGATGAACCAACCAGTTCTATTCCCAAGAGGTTCTGAAAATCAGTGAAGGGTATTTTCCAAACTGCAGCTTCAACAATGATGCCCTTACTTCATCTATTTTTATGGCTGAGCAACACCACTAATGTACGTTCAGCCACGAGCCACCATCAATCAAGTGTGAGAACAAAGGGGGGGTCCAAATTCTCCCAAAGTCAGGAAGTGGTGCCAGCACGCCCGTTTTATGTGGAATATACATATATACAAGCCACTGCTTTTGTGCAAATTGCCATACTGAATGTCTATCCAGGTTTTTCCCTGATGGATTTCAGTGGGCCTCACTTGTACACATACACCGATTTGGGACCCTATTGGCCCCCTCCGTCCCATCCATCCCATCCATCCATCCCATCCCATCCCATGCATCCATCCATCCATTCATCCATCCATCCCGTATGAATATTGTATGTGACATTTGGGAATATAATCCAACCCCAATGAAGGATACAAGTCCATGCATGTGGGGGGAATCATTTACAGGAATCATCTCATCATGTTGGAGCTCTCCAAACACTCTGTATTGTGTTTGTTTGTTTGTTTGTTTGGTTTTTACACGCAGGTGACCGGTATGTGGTGGTGGACTGTGGAGGCGGGACAGTGGACCTGACTGTCCATCAGATCCGTCTCCCAGAAGGACATCTGAAAGAGCTGTACAAAGCTTCTGGTACCTTTTTTTTTTTTTTTTTTCTTTCTCCTGACTACTTCTCTGCACGCTTTTCTTTTGGCTTTTCACTCAGCTCACTGGTTTTCCACATCAGGCGGACCGTACGGCTCTCTGGGGATCGACTATGAATTTGAGAAGCTGCTGTGTCAGATCTTTGGCCAGGACTTCATCGACCAGTTCAAAATCAAGCGGCCAGCCGCTTGGGTGGACCTCATGATTGCCTTTGAATCGCGGAAGCGGGCGGCGGCACCAGGCAGGGCCAACCCGCTCAATATTAACTTGCCCTTCTCCTTCATCGACTACTACAAGAAGTTCAGGGGCCACAGTGTGGAACATGCGCTGCGCAAAAGCAAGTAAGTGAGTGAGTGAGTGAGTGGGCTGGCCAAAAAGTTCTGGATTCGGTCCATTCTCTTCCGAATCCATCGTCTCCGCTGTGACCTACGTCATCGAAGCCCCCCTTTTCTCTGCAGTGTGGATTTTGTGAAGTGGTCATCGCAGGGCATGCTGAGGATGAGTCCCGACGCCATGAATTCCCTTTTCAAGCCCACCGTCGACCACATCATTCAACATCTCAGTAAGATACACTTTTACGGCTGGCGCGGTAGCCGGAAACCAGGATGACGCGTGCTATGAATAAACCCATGGGATTCGGTGTCCCCCGCAGATGAGCTCTTCGAGAAACCCGAGGTGAGCGACATCAAGTTCCTTTTCCTGGTGGGAGGTTTCGCCGAGTCGGCTCTGCTGCAGCAGGCCGTCCAGAACATGCTTCAGGGCCGCAGTCGCATTATTATCCCCCACGACGTGGGTCTGACCATCCTGAAGGGCGCCGTGCTGTTCGGCTTAGACCCCAGCATCATCAAAGTCCGCCGCTCGCCACTTACCTACGGCGTGGGCGTCCTCAATCGTTTTGTGGAGGGCAAGCATCCTCCCGAGAAGCTGCTGGTGAAGGACGGCACGCGCTGGTGCACGGACGTTTTCGACACCTTCATCGCCGCCGACCAGTCGGTGGCGCTGGGCGAGATGGTCAAGCGTAGCTACACGCCGGCCAAGCCCTCGCAGCAAATTATCGTCATCCACGTCTACTGCGCCGAGAAGGAGAAGGTGGCCTTCATCAGCGAGTCGGGCGTCAAGAAGTGCGGCTCTCTCCGCTTAGACGTGAGCGGCACGGAAAGCGCCGCCCCGCGCCGCGAGATCCAGACGCTCATGCAGTTTGGCGACACCGAGATTCGGGCCGTGGCGGTGGACGTGTCCACCGGGCGCACAGTCAAGGCCAGTATTGACTTCCTCAGCCATTAAGGAAGGAGGCCGAAAATTCTAAGGAAGGAGGCCGAAAAAGGCCTCGGCCGCATCCGTCCTACGTGTACTAAATTGACTTTTGGCCCGATCCATATAGTAATAGCAATTCAGGCCAGTCGTTTAACCAATCCGGCCGGCCGGCCCATTCCAATGTACGCTTTAGGCCTGATCTCTTATTAGCTGACGCAAACAAGGTGTGGATTATCTGCATTGAAAAAAACAAAACAAAATGCTGAAGCTGTGAATGGTAAATGAGCAGAAAAGAGCTCACGTGCAAGTCGTAAACCTGGGTGGCAAGTACGCTTATTGGTCTTCTGAATTCCCATTGGATTTGGCTCGTTCCGTTCAAGCGTCCCCCAAATGCAATTGAGCACGGCCACCTTTGTCGTTTGGGCAAATGTGAGGTTGGTAGGGCTCGCGCTCTTTGCATGAAAGGCCAGAGCACGCGGGCCTTGAACCGAAAGTCTTGAAGGTCAAATGGTGAAAGATAAATGAAGAGGCTCAACGGTGACAAAGGCTGCAGTTGCACTCAAATCCATCATTATTTCTTCATGCTTCCTTCCAGTCATTCGTTACTTTCTCCGTTGGATAGGCGCAGATTTAGTGTCACAGAGTAAGAGTTGTTTATTTCTGTATAGACAGTCTTGAAATAGTGTACAGATTTGTAGCCTTAGCGTGCGTCGACTTTTCTCATTGAGCACAGCATGAAAGCCGCCGTGGCGTGGCGTGGCAGGCCCAAGACAAACAGGTCTTTCTTTCTTTCTTTCATTCATGATGCTTCCATTTTGTCACAACACTGCCAGCTTGCGCCTCTTCCAAAAAGAGGGCAATGGAATGTCTAATCAACAGAATTCAGACCATCAAATGGCTTCCCTCATTTAGTCAATCACTGAATAGCAGGCCAAATGTTGTGTTTCTCAAAATGGCCGAGGTTAAATTGAAAGGGAATGAGTCTGTGGTCGGGCAGAGGATGGGAGGGAGGGAGGGAGGGAGGTATGGATGGAGGGCCAATAGCCTGCCTGCGTGGCTGCCTGCCTGCCTTCCTTTGGCTTTTGTTTGTTTACCTTTCGGGAAATACAGCGCACAGGTCAAGCGGCGTTGACAAGAAGGCATTTTGGAACGTTCTCAACTCTTATCGAATAGTTTGCCGTCCAGACAAGTCCCGGACCTCGTTACGATGGCCGTACGATTGTCTTTCACTTTTGCGTTGTTGGGCCAGTCGAAATGTTATTGACCACAATTTGCACACACTCAGTAAGACCTATGTTGGTGGGAAATGTGAATCCAGTCACGACGGAGCCATGCTCCTGTTTTAATACTGTTCCGATAACATTGATCTCTTCAAGAGGTGTAGAGCACTGAAAAGGACTTTGCGGGTTCTCCTCTATTGTGGGATTTCCATGCCGTGCAGGCTTGTCACCCAGCATTCTGCGCCGATGGCAGGCAAAAAGGGCACTTTTCTGTCAATGATATCAAATGCCAATTGTAGTCTGGCAGCAGCAGCAGCAGCAGCAGCAGGGCACGTGCGGCTGCGGTCGGCGCCGCTTCCCGCAATGCACGCTTTGCATGGCTCGCAAACCCAAATGCATCCGAGGAAAAACAAGATTGACAGCTGCTCGGGAGGGAAGCTGTCAAACGAGCACCACATCACTCTACTCTATACTGTACTATTGCAATTATCAAATGGAATCACGTGGACTGGGTACTTTCTTACTTTGAATCTATCCATCTGGAGTTGCTCATGGTGTCCCATTTGTCAGAAAGAGGGGGACGTCCACTACCAGTTGATCCTGTCAACTCGAGTCAACGTTTTGTCCAGTCTAAGGCGGAACGTGACCACCTTTCTTTTCCCGAGTCGTAAAGCAAGCGCCGTATTTGCTTCTCCGCACAATACTAAGTCAATCACTCCTGAATGTACTTTTTCTCGTTCATCGGATCCTTCCTTTTTCTGTTGCTTCGTGTCGTTGTCTGCTCATTCCATTGAATAAAGTGTATTCTAATCCTTTACAACTCTTCACTGTCAGATTCTCATGAATAAACCGGTGCATTCCAAATGATTGATTCCTCTGATCATGAGGCATTTGGAAAGATTTCTGCTGCTTTGTAGGTCTTCCACCAGAATGCAAGCCATTGGGAAGCTCATTTGCCAACGCTCCGTTTGGGTTGGATATCTCGGCAGATGACCGATGTTCCCCATCCGCCACTTCCGGAGGGAGGTGCATGCTGCCAGGAAGAATGGCCAAAAGGTACAAAGCCAAAGTTGCCCAGTATTGAGCAAAGGCTACGAATACTACGACTAATACGCACGTCTCACAATTCGGAGGCGCAGAGGTCCTTCCATTTGTCTTGTGGCCTTTCCAAGTGGAGTTGGCGTGAGTGCATGTTTTCCCCCCCATCTGCAATTCCCACGCTAGGTAGGTCGATTGAGCGCTCTAAATTGTCCGTCGGTGCGAATGCGACTGAATGCTTGTTTGTGTGCGTGTGCCCTGCCATTGAACGGCAACCCGTTTAGGGGTCGTGCAAACTGCTGCTGTGAAAGACTGGAAAAAAGGCAATAGGACCCATCAAATTGACCATATTCTTTTTACAGAAGTAGCATTAAAGAGCCCCTCGAGTTGCTTTTTGTACTCCTGCACAGTGCATTTGTGGGCAGGTTGCATAGGCATGGCCCATTTTCCTCCAATCGCCGTTGCTACGGTAATGGGGCGGCTCCTTCACTCCCAGAAATCAGGAAGTGACGAAAGGAAAAAAAAAAACGTGACACAACCTCCTCACGTAAAGTTGGATGACATAGGTCAACTTGATTGCAATGTTTGTCTTATCTTGTGAAATGTTGTGAAGGTGTTTGCCCATTATTGACATGAAGTCAAATGAAAGTAGCTTCCTGTCTTTTGCGCTCAGCTCAAGCGAAGGCGGCCGGCCGGCCGGCCGGCCACGGGTCACGTTTGTTTTGCAAGCAGTCTCTCGGCCTGCTACGGGTCACGTTTGTTTTGCAAGCAGTCTCTTGGCCTGCCACTTTTCCTTTGCCACCTCCGTCCGTCTATGTATACCTCAACTAATTCACCACTTGTGGATAAAAGGCTTTGTTAGTAACAACGTTGGGCGCCCCCAAAGCTAGCGGCTTAAAGAGCGGAGAAAGGAAGTGCTGTCATTTGGAGATTTTCTCTGACAAACACGCACGTAATTACAGGAATTAGTCTGCTATTTTGTCATTAGCCTTCACTTTCAACGAGCCAATAATGAAAAGAGAAAGAAGACTGTGAGACAAAGACGGACGTCTTTCGAGGATTTCAAGACAGCCCCGACGCCACGCCACGCCACGCCACGCCACCTCTTAGCCCACACATTCACTTTGCCCTTTTATTAATATTATTAATGTAGTCAGGCGAGCGAGCGAGCGAGCGAGCGAGCGAGCGAGCCTCTGATTGCTATTGTGTGAGCGCTGATGGCTCCGCTCCGGGTGATTTCAAATAGACTTGGTGATGAGAATGGCAGCTCGCCTTTTGAAAGCTGTGTATTTGCAAGCGTGATTACAGGCTGGGCGTTTCCATAAATGAAGCCAAAACAATGACGCGCAATCAGGACTTCATAAAGCGCCCAAAGGCCACCGACAGATTAATGAGTGCATTGCAGACTCAACACTTTGGAATTACACATATATTCCACACATTGTGCATTCAAATAGGCAGGTGAAAGCAGCGATCTCACCATGTCCTTTGCATAAATGCCACATGCATTAATCAGGCTAATATTTACCCTTGCCTTGTCCTGACAGCCCTTGACAGTGACAACAACTAGCTATGTCACAAGCTTGATGTGTGTGTATGTGTGTGTGTGTGTGTCTGTGTGTGTGTGTGTGTGTGTGTGTGTGTGGAGAGTAAAAGCCTTTGGTGTGATAGTGTTCACGTTTTAATAAGACAACTGGGGCATTTGTTAGAATTGTTTTCCCCCATCCATGCATGCATCCATCCATCCATCCATCCATCCAACCCAATCCACCCATCCGTCCATCCATCCAACCCAATCCACCCACCCATCCATCCATCCATCCAACCCAATCCACCAACCCAATCCACCAACCCAATCCACCAACCCATCCATCCATCCATCCATCCATCCATCCATCCATCCATCCATCCATCCATCCATCCATCCATCCATCCATCCACCCATCCACCCATCCACCCATCCACCCATCCACCCATCCACCCATCCACCCATCCACCCATCCACCCATCCACCCATCCATCCATCCATCCATCCATCCATCCATCTTTATGAGACAGAAGTCAATGGAAGGTATTTATTGAAAGGCCGCTTAAGCTTGGCATGGAAGCACAGACTGAATGGCATTCTCGGCGACATTTTCGGTTCCACAGAAGTGAGTGCTGCAAAAGAGAGGGGAAAGTTGACATTGTCATTTCAAGTGGATTTCTCATCGTTCGTGGGGTTAAATCACATTTCCATCAATATAGTCAAGGGGCTCTGTTCTCGTTTTCTCCATCCAGCACGTGTTGACGCTGACGCCAGTTGTCCTTCGAATTGCTGCCCTCCCTCTCTCAACATGAGATAGTCCAATGCTGCCCTCTAGCGGCCGCGTGAAGTACTTGGAGATCTCAGCTCAGAGAGAGCCTGTTTTTTCAATTGCCAGCCAAAATGACGACACGTATTCGTTTTGTGTGTGGAAAGTGGCACTCAAATGTGGCAAGCTAAAGCGGTGCGCTTCTCCACACCACTGTTTTGTTCACTTACACTTTCTTGTCTTTTGTTCTCAACAGCTCCACCTTTGACACCCCATATTTTGGCTTCATGGGGTTGAAGATGTGGTTGTTCCACCGGAATCTGATTTCCGTTACAGAAGTCACATGAATCTCCGCATCAATGTGCACTTCGTAGGTCTTTCCTGGCTTCATCATGCCTCTGAAAACAGACAGGGGGTGGATGGATGGATGGATGGATCACTCAAAGCAATTTGGAGCCAACACTTTCAGACACGTGGCTAATAGTTGCTTCAAATATCATGGCATGCGTTCATGAGCTTGCTTGGCCAATGTCAGTAGCGAGACGAGGCAGTAGGAGAACCTGTGTCAACTCGCGCCAAATCCTGGTCCAGTTAAATATGGGACTTTCTGAATCCAAGCTTGTGATCCATCGCATGAAACAAAAGATGGCTTACACGTGAAGCAGGTATTCCTTTGTGCAGAGACTTTTTTCAGCGAGAGCCACATACATGAAGCCTGGGTTAGACCAGTTGGGACCATCCAACGTTACCTTTACATTGTAGCTGTAGCCTAGTAACACAATCAAGAAATACGTCCATCCATATAGACATCAATCAATCAATCAATCAGAGAGTTTGCATGATTTCACAATTGCACCTACGTCCAAAGGGTTCAGAACTGCCCGTGTTGAGGAAGTATTTGGTCTGTGAGGTGCTATCGGTCAAGGGGAAGCGAGCCGCATACAGGCCCATCAATGGACATTTGTCGGCAGCGCAGGGGAAACATTTGCCCTGGAAACAGAAGGCAAAGCCGCTTTACTTCTACACTGCATTTCAGAGCCATTTTGTCCACCAAGGTGCGGTGCGGTGCGGTGCGGTGTGGGAAAGCAAGTGGATTTGTGGCCAGCTTCCAATGCTGCCTTTGATCAAAAGTGCCATTCTCAGCGACAGCTGCAGAAAGGAAAGCTGTTTACACGTCGTATCTGCTGCAAGCAAAGTCCAATCTCACCGAATCATCTCGGAAAAGCAAATCAATTGTTCGCAGCCGTATCGGTGTCACGTTGCAGCGACAGCTGCATGGTGGGGCTGGGCAAACACGCTGCCGTCCGTGGACATAGCAGCCTGTTGCTCCGGTCCAATTCTTTCTTTCCTAAGGCTCCCAGACACCCAACATTGCTTTCCATGACTAAAAGTATGGACGTACGTATTGCTTTTGATTGGTTTGCATTGTATTGCATTGAGGCCAAAAGGTGCCTGGGTGGCGCATTTAGGTCGTTGTCTTTTCAATGACATCAACCTTGATGCCTCACTTTGTCAAGTTGAGCACAAATACTTACAGCTGCAAAAGTGGCAGCGTCGGGGCAAGGGTAAGCGACGAATCCCTGCGGTTTAACCATACTCTCCTGGTAGTACTGGTAGGCTCGAACATGATTGCAGGCATGGAATTTCTTCGTACCTGACGGGGGGCGGGGGGAAGAAGAGGTGTCAGTCTTTTTGCAAATGATGGAGAGGCCCAAAGACCTTGCAAGCTTTGATGGCCTTCAGCCAGGCTCACTTCAAGCTCAGCGGTGATGACAGCAGACAGCGTGAGCTAAGGAGATAGATACTGTGTGGAGGTTTCCTCCGGCCGCTAGAGGGCGTCGGGCTATCAGGTATTGTTAAGGACTCCCTGTTGCGGGAGGCTGGCTTTCCTTCCGCTGTTTCTTTCCGGATCGGATGGTGAGCAGCAGCAGCAGCAGCGTCACATGCAGCTTGCTCCGTGCTGTCTGCCAACTTGACCCAACTTGTGAGTGTCCCATTTGACTTGTTTTGCTCAAATGTGTCTTCCTAGTGCATGTTGTGCATGTTTAGTAAATGTGCGTATAGCTGAAACTTTGCACTTTCGGATCATCATCCTCATCATCTCTCTTGTGGCGGCAATTGTAAAAAGTCAGCTTTTTTTATTTGCTCATCTTGTTACAGCTGGAACTATGTAAGTCTGCACTTGCCATCTAACAAAGTGGAATGCAAGGCCGTTCAAAGCGCCTGCATTTTGCCTCCGAGAGCAAAATGTCATCACAAACACCTTGTGCTATTTTGACCCCAAAAGTCCATTGCATTTGTCACACGTGCTGTATTTGAACTACGTTGGCTAAACGAGTCACTTTAGGCCAGGGGTCTGGAAGTCCAGTCCTCGGGGTGGGCCGCATTCCTCCATGTTTTCCAAGTTTTCCAAGTTTCCCCCGTTAAATGCACCCGATTCAATGATCAGGCTCCTGCAGAACGTTAGGATGAACTGGTCATTTGAATCGGCTGTCTTTAACGAGGGAAACTTGGAAAACATGGAGGAATGCGCCCCCCCCCCCAAGAGGACTGGACTTTGACACCCCTGCTTTAGGCTATCTGTGGCAGGAATATGGTGACAAAGGTAAGGGAAGGCGATTACCAGACCTGTGACCATATTTTTAAAACTTGTCTCACTTTTCTTGCATCGTATTGAACGAAATGAAAATTGCACACACTGTCTCTTCATCATGAATGTTGTACTTCTGACATGATGACAGTATTGTAAATGAGCGACGGAAAAAAGAGATACAAGGCAAACCCGTCATCTTCATCCAAGAATGCTCTTATGTTCCTGAGTTCATCTGACCTTGCCAGACAGCATCCAGGTCGGCCAAAGTGCCTCTGTTTGCTTTGCAGCCGGGCATCAGCTCTCCTCCGTTGGGGTAGAAGTCCACGTGGCCAATGGGCTGGGACATCCCGAGACCTGCCGGTTTCCGACCATTTGGAAGGAAGCGCAACAAGAATGACGACGTCAAAGTATAGTTGAGGTGGTCACGATATTCAAATGCACCCTTGTTTTTTGATGTCAGGCAATGGCTACAAGAATGTCTTTTCCACGCGCTGCCGATCCCATTTCTCCAATACTAGTCATCGGGTACCGAGTTTAGTGGCGAAAGGACTGCCGTCGGTGTGAATGACGTCAACAAAGGCGGCGTCGGTGGGGTCCAGGCGCACGGCTGCGTTGGTGTCACGGAAGTAAGGCTCGGTCGGGTCCAGTCCTGCCGAGCGAGGCGTCACGAAGCGGGTCGCCAACGACGGTGTTGTCTCCGAGAGGCCGTACCTGTGATGCGTTCCAGGCCGCTGATCTTGCTCCCAACTTCTCCAGCCACATGAGCGCCAAGGCTATGACCAATCATTTGGAACATACTGGCTGTCTGCTTGTAGTTGCCCTGCAGGCAGGAAATATGTCGACCTTAGTCATACTGTGGAGCTCTCTGCAAATGATGCTTAGCGCGGCAGCAGCAGTTAATGAGTGCAAAGGGCGTACCATGAGAAAGGTCATCATGGATGCCACCTGTGCAGCCAACACCCTGCCGTTGTTGACTGCCTGGGAATACGAAGCCCTCGCACCATTTTTCCACTCCACAGCGATACAGTTGACATTCTCCCACCTCAGCATAACCTGGACATTGGAAAGGGATACTGAAAGGAACACTCGATCTTTCCGTAAAAATGATGGGAGCACTCCAAATCTGCAGGGCTTTTTTCGGGGGGGGGGGAGGAGGAAATGTGCCACACACTGACTGGATCTCACCTGCTGTTTTGAAGCTGACAAAGAATCAAGTCTGATATGAGGAAGGTCGTATATATATATCAAATGACTCATTTTTGACTCGCGTATTGAACATGTGCATGTGCCTCTGCAAAGACAATACGAGTGTCGTGGCCAATACAATTGTAGTATTCCTTCATCCGAATCTAGTATTCCAACCTTGCACATCTCTTGTGGCCAGTCTTCATCCTCTTTATGCAGATAACCAGGAATGATGAATCGAGTCTTTCTGGTGCCAGCGTAGTTTGACGCCTTGATGCTTGGGTCAGTCTTGATCTCCTGAAGGGTTGAACAAAACGGCTCCATCACGCTGAGAAAAAGTATTGCCGACGGTGCTTCACTGGGGCTGCGTAGACTTGTGCCGCTAAGCCAGCTTCCTCCAGCCCCAGTGCAGTGCAGCACCAAAGACGCAAGACGAAAAGCGCCTCCTTCTTGCCTGGTAGTATCGGTTCCTCTGGGTGAAGAGAAGGAAGCGGGTGCCTAGCCTGTCTGCAGGCCACGGGAGGGCAGAGACGGGTCTTTGGCTGGTTCCCCCCCATGGAGGCTGGTCATTAAAGCAACCCAGCTCACCTAAACAGACCTCGGCGGCTACACGTGTGGTGGAGCAGATACACGTGCACTTACTTCCTTCCTTCCTTCAGTACATGTTGTTGAGCCTTTGCGCCAAAGCCACTAGCTGGCATATTTCAAGCGTGGACGCAAACATTGCGCTTTCCGACTTACCGTAAGATGCACCGGCAAAGAGGCACAAGAGAGACAAAGTCCACATTGGTGACATCTGTTGAAAGTCAATTCAATTCTTAGTCCTAAATAAGACTAACAAGCACAAGGCAATGCAAAAGGATGGACTTGATTTACCTACCATAAGCTCAGGCAAGAAGACTGTCTCCCCTCTGGGCAGGCCGCTTTAAATAGCGCAGCAGGCAAATGCATTCAATCCTGAGCTCGTGGGAAATGGGCAGATGGCAAAAACGTGGTCAACACATAGTCTATGTACATGGCTCATGAGCTCCGTCCGTGCATGTTCCAGCCTTCACCCTTGGGTCACGTTAATCAGTATGGACTGGACAAACCTGCGCTCAAGCCCCGACCGACCGACCGACTGACCATAACAACTCCAGAGAATGTGGCAAATCCTGTCAATCTGACAGAACTCTCACATTTGAAAGCGTTTGGAGTAGGACAAGACCATCCTTTTCTAAATCGTTTGTTCACTTCACCAAAAACCAATGACGAAAAGCCACGACTGAACGAGGAAAAGTACTCCAATCTGCTCGACGCATCTTCACACTCGCAATCGAACGCAATTTCGAGTGTTCACTCAAGCTACGTTGGAGGAACACTGAAGAAAGCCACCCATATGCGCAGGCATGTGAAGAACATGCAAAGTTCCCTCAGGATTTGACTACCCATAGCTCAGCATCATTATTGGTGCTTCACTCCCCTCCCTGCAAGACATTGTGAGTGAGTCACCTTTGTTTGCTCTTCTGCCCTCTGGGATTAAGAGAGAGGTAGAGGAGCCTGCGCTCCCTCCCTCCCGCACCACCAGACTCACCAACAGCTTCATACTCCAGGCTGTTGGGATCGTGAACTCTCTCTCCCCCCGCGGCTGCATAGCATCCTGTACTTTTGCGCTCTATTCTGGCTGTATGCACACTTGCTCCATTCTTGCTCCTCTTATATATGATGTGATGTGTTTATTTGTTATTTATTCGTCACTCTTATGTATTCATTGTTTGTGCTTTCTTGTTTTGACGTTTTGCGTCGTCTGTACATTGTCTACTATGTCACCGTGGGATAGTGGCAACGTCCTTTCCATCTCTTTGTATGTGTTGACAATAAAGCAGACTTTGATCAATAACAAATTTGATAGCTCATCCGTCAGTGGCCACAAAGTAGCTCGACGTTTTTATCAAGTTGCTCTCATCGGCATCAGTGTCAATGGTTGTTTATTTGTGCCCTGTAATTGGTTGCAAGCCCGAAGCCAGCTGGGAAAAAGCCAGCCAGCCAGCCAGCCAGCCAGCGAACACCAAATAGGTTGCAAACGACGAGTGCAATGTCAGCAGCTCGTGTTGGCCAAACAGGCCAGCAGGGGCCAATCTTGACCAAAGCTTGTGCATGCTGCTCTCAACAAAGCCAGCCAAGATTTGGACCTGGCTTCATCCCATGTGAAAACACTCCCACGTCTCTTGAATAAATAGTATCTGCCAATTAGTAGTGTCAGGCTTCTCTTGGAGACAGACAAGCTGTGTGCGTGCGTGCGTGCGTGCGTGCGTGCGTGCGTGCGAGTAATGGCCTGGCCTTATGTATTGTGAAAGCTTTTTTTTTTTCCCCCTTTTCCTTCCAAAAGTGTCCTGTTGATCGTGAGAATTACTCCATTTCAAGCAAGTCGTGAAGCAAAATATGATCGGAATAGATTTCCGAAAAATGGTCAACACAATTAGTCGGATGCATTTTCAATGAAAGGCAAACGTATTTCCAACGTTTTTTCTCCAACCTACCAATTGTCAAGGCCATAACGTTTCAAAGAAGTACAAAGACATTTGTGCTCCCCAAGACCTAACAATAGATTGCACAGAGTGGAGTGAACGTGCGTAGACGTTTGACTGGAACTATTTGTCTGGCGCTAGCACTTAGCACAGGTATGCAACACTGTCACTGTTGAGTCGCTGCAGTAACTCACTGCAATATCAACTTGGCCAATCAAAGTGAGCACTAAGCCTTTTGGACCCTTCAAAGCCCACCCATTTTCAACCCAAAGCTGTTCCTATCTTTTGGTACGAACAAATAGGGGGGAACATAACGATGAAGGTTACGGGCGACACGCCCGACCGACCGAGGCCGATTCAATTCAAATCAATTCAACTGAAATATGGATGGAAATTGTCCTCCACCTCATTGCCATTTTTTTTTGCTAGCTCCTGAAATAACCAAGACTCAATAGATTGAACAAACAGTTCATAAAAGTCACTTTGTTTAGTTAATAACTTTGAAAGGCATGAAATTTGGGCTGATCCCCTACGCTAGCGGAACAAACAGTACTAAGAGAAGGACTCGCGCGCTCGCACTTTATTTCCACGACTAATTACTGTGAAGGGATTTTCATCTTGAATTCTAATGACATTGTCTGTCAAAATTGCGCTGGGAGGGAGGGATGATGAGGGAGAGAGGGAGGAAATGGAGCAAATCGACAGTAGTACAGCCCTCAAATTAGAATGGAGCGACATCATGAGCAAGCAAGCCGCAACTAAACATCGGCTGATGGGAACATTTCTCATCAAGTTTAGCCCTCCAAACAGGGTTGATCCCTTTTACCATTAGCGTACGAGTCAAATGCATCATCTTTCTCCTGAGGTTAGCAAAGCGCCCGCCCGCCCGCCCGCCCGCAAGTGTGCCAGAAAAGGGCCCTTCCAATCATGAAAAAGTCAGCTGCGCTGTAGCAGCCCCTTCTCGTTGTGACTTATGAAAAGCGATCCCGTCCTTGATATGCCCCAAGAGGCTTACATGAGATCCAGTTGCAGTAAAACATCTCCGTTGGAAGTCGTCGTCGCCTTGGTGCTGACATGATGTTGTCTGGCTGGCTGGCTGGCTGGCTGGCTGGCTGGCTGGCTGGCTGGCTGGCTGGCTGGCCGGCATGCCAAATCCGATGATGTACTACGTTGTGTCGTGTACACTTTGACTTATTTCGAAATCATTTGAAATGAAGATACCGCAAACCTTTTATTGGCCAAAAAATGTTTGGAGCATGCAAAATGGAGTCTGGGGAGAGTCCACAGAGCCACATGCACAAAACTTTGAGTCTGATACAATAAGATGGGATTCATAAAGCCTTTACATGTTGGTCTTGAGTGTCAAACAGTCAGTTTGTTCCGACTTCAAACGTTTCCTCATGATGGACACGATGTAAACGGCAAGCGAGCTAAGTAAGAGAGATGAGGAATTGCATTCTCCTTTCTAGTGCTCCATCCGTCGTGTGAAGTTGTGAACGTGAGTGACATTGTAGAGTTGACATGGCAATGACATTGAAGTGGTGAAATGTCTGAGCAATAAACAGCTGCAGGAGCTGATGGACGAGCTGCTAAGCAAGGCCTCCCCTTACGTATGCGACAGCCGTGGCCTCTGTCCATTCCTGCTTTGTTGTGGAGTGGAGGTCAAGCATGAATCCACAACATCCACTGTATGTCTCCTTCTCTCGTCCATCACCATGTTGCGACTGTGTTGCATACTCTTTATGTTGCTCTCCTAACTATTTTGACACTGGAGTATGAAAAATAAGCATTTCAAAAGATGACACCCCAAATGTTCAAATTTACTCACGACTAGTCTTCTGAAATCACTCATTTTAGAGAACATATTCATCCAGATGTAGAAACTTGGCAAAAGTGACAAGATCAACTGTATTTGTTTTTCATTTGCTAGCTAAGGAGATAGAAGGGAAATGGCAATTGTTGTATTAGTAGTAGTAGCAGTCAAATACGTAAAGCACACTAATGAACATGTAGCAATATTTGAGAGAAGTGTCATTTCTCTCTCTCTTTCTATGTATATATATATATTTTTTTTCAAAACGGTTCTTTTCATTTGTTCTTTAATGAGACAAAGCAGGCTACATCAGGGGGGAAAAAGCATCCGTTTTCTTCTAACAACTGCACTCTTACATCCTATATTTGACTTTGACATACTGGCTTTGTAGAACAGCACACAACTCAATCTAAGCAATGGCTTTTTCGTGGTGAAAAGGTTGATGATCTTCCTACTTGTTGCATCAAGCTGGATATTTTTGTAATCCAGTACTGCCCTCCTCTGGCTTAGCTAAATTGGCCTTTGACCTGTGACCTTCCCGGGGGGAACGGAATTCACAACACAAGTATTCCTTTTCCCAAAGGAGGTCAAGCCTGGAGCTTTGCATTTGAGGAGCATGCTTCTTTTTACCATTCTTCAAGTACAACATCTGTTTTCCCATCCTATTTTGTCCCACATTACAAAAGTGAAAAGAGTCTGTTATGTACAGCCCCGATGTTTCCAACGTGGAAACCGCAGCTTCCTGATGTTGAAGCTTCTCTGTCTCGTTGACCCGTGCTGACTAAATCAACGAATCATGCAATTTAGAAAATGACGTTTTGGGATATTTTGTCTTGAAATGTAGTTGCAGTTGGTCAGTCGGCAAAGTGCTCCTTTGCGCCAGGCCAGGGTGGTCCGTCACGGGCGTTTCCGTTCTTTCTCCTATCCGTTTGGCGTAATTGCCCGCCCTATTGGCTTCAGTCTGCGACACGTCCGGCACTTTTGAGATGGAAGCGAAGCGGGACAGTCCGAGACCGAGAGAGGGAGCTCATACCGGCCGATCCACGGCGTACTGGCAGGGGCTGAGGTTTGACACGCTATTCTGCACGCTGGGATATGTGAAGTTGGTATGTTGCTTGGCCTTGAGTCGCAGACTGGCCAGACTGGAGTTGCAGGTGTCTCTGTACATGTAGGGGCTGGCGGTGCCGGCGTACGGGCAAGTGGCCGCTGCCGCCGCCGCCGCCGCCGCCGCCGCGGGGCTGTTGAGACTGTTGAGGTTTCCCAAGTTGTTGAGGCCCGTTCCAGGAACACCAGGCACTGCTGAGGGCACCATGCCGGAAGCCATGTTCATTGAGGGGATGGAGCTCGGGGGAGAGAACATGGGTTGGGACGACAGGGGGCTTACGTTCATGGAGTTAAAGAAAGGGAAGCTCTTGGCAGAGAGTTGGCCGCCGGCTAAACTCTTGCTGGCCCAGTTGTTGTACGAGTAACCGGCGTACATGTCGTCGTAGGGTTGCACCAGTCCGTTAAACTGGGCGCCAAAGCCGTTCTTGCACAATTCGGCCTGTTGGTTCCTCTCGCGCTTTCTCCACTTGGCACGTCGGTTCTTGAACCATACCTGGAGAAGCCAAAACGAGACAAATCTTAAGCGTCTGTTTTCTTCCGGCCAAATGTCCCTCCCTTCGAGTCGATTTTGCTTGTGGCGAGTACAAAATCGGGGCGGAACAAATGAGCAAGGGATCTATCCATCCATCCATCCATCCATCCATCCATCCCATTTCCAAAGTGCTCTGAGCTCTGCAGTTTGACTTTCTGTAAATAGACAGACTTGCGTGACATGGTCACTTCACTTACAATGATGTTATTGTAGTAACCAAAGACTGTTGACATCAATATGAGCAAGCGAGCGAGCGAGCGAGCGTAAAGCTCATGACTTTTCCATCTCACTCAGTGAGAGGACACGAGCCAGCCACTCAATCACCTGTGCACCCCGTTCTACATTTAAATATCAGCACATTTTTCGCAATGTTATTATGAGGACCATTTGTTCCAAACCCTGTGGTAGAAGCCCGAGTATCCCCGGAGCTCGTCATGTCCTGATAAATGACAGTGGCGGCGGCGGCGGCGGCGGCAGCGGCAGGCGCGTACCCACCCTGACCCGTGCCTCAGTGAGATTGGTCCATACGGCAATCTCCTCTCTGGTGCTCATGTCGGGGTAGCGGTTCCTCTGAAAGGTGGCCTCCAGCTCCTGAAGCTGCTGGCTGGTGAAGTGCGTCCTTTGCCTGCGCTGCTTCTTCTTCAGCGAGCCGTCATCAGTACTGGATTCATCCAGCTGGTTCTGCTGGCATTTCTCTGTGTCTAAAGGCACATAGGTACGTACGGTAAAGATCAGGCGTTGCATTCGTTACTGGAGTGAGTGAGTGATGCAGTGAGTGATGCAGTGAGTGAGTGATGCAGTGAGTGAGTGAGTGAGCAAACACTTGTGTCTTTTGGTCAAGGTCGAAAAATGCGCATTGACGCCTAAGGTTGCAAATGTTTGGCAAATGTTCGACAGACCTTTTTTGTCATTTTTCATTTCTCGCAAGTAAACTTTGAACATGTTGAAAGTTGCCTTCCGGTTCATATTGGAGATGTGCTGAGATCGTGAGCAGCGCAATGAGTGCGGGGGGGGGGGTTGGTTTGGAGACCACGCGTCTGTCCGTCCGTCCATCCGTCCCATGTTATGTCTGCCTGGAAGGACTCTGGCAGATTTGGCTGCGGGGCTGCAATGAGGACCTCCCAGAAAGAAGTGAAATTAGTCGGCCAGCTAATCCCGCGGCTCAGGCTTTTGCGACCGGGGCAGGTTGGGCTCTGTTTGGCGAGGGTTTAACTCTCTGGGAGCGCTTGGAAATCATCAGCAGGCTTTAAAAAGACACTCGGCAGGGCCACCAGCAAAACCAATAAGAGCCAAGCTGAGGCTGTTATCTGCCAGTAAACGGACACTGGCTAAGCTGTCACTTAAGGCCAAAGTGGAAAACACAATACAGAGGAAAGGGCAGGCCTTTGGAGAGCAACGCGCTTCCTAACAATGGGAGCAATCTGACTGATAATGTGCTGACAAACCCGACTTTTTCCAGGTCAGCTTCGCCCAGCGGCTTATTATGCCGGCCTTTTAAACAAATAACCCGGCTCATGTCATCTTCTGATTGAAAATGTACCCTCGCGATATGCGTGGAAGTAGAACAAATATTTTCAGCACTCATTTGAGGCCATTCACCTGAAGAAGAAGAAGAAGAAAAAAAAAAAAAGAAGCCCAATCCCTTTGGTGTCTGCCCTGCAGGAAACGAAACAAGCTCTCCTTTTGCTAAGCTTATGAACAATTATTTCTCAGGGTGTTTAGGAGAACATTCATTCCATTTGCAGGAAGCAGATGGCGCAGCCAGTCTTTCAAATGCTCCCTTTTCATTTTTCTTGATGAAGAAAAACAAATGAGCCTATTTAGCCCTCACGTTGAATTTCCCTCCTTGCAAATGAAGCATACGGTGCTAAAAAGAGATGCTTCTATTGATTCCCTTTGTGCCACTTTTCCCAAACGAATGAAGGCGGTTGAAAGAAACAGTTGTTGGCCCGCCGCTGTGGAGCTCCCTCCCTCCCTCACTCCCTCACTCAGCCCAGAATAGTTTGACTTTGACACTTGGTCAAAGCATGCCTAGTTAGTCGCCGTCAGCAAATGGATGATCCGAATCTCGTGCAGCAGCAGACAGACGACAGCCATTTCAAATGAGAAAAGACGAGGCTCACATTTATCCAAAGATGTCCGTTTAACAATGAGTGCTTGTATTTTTTTTTAGATGTCTTACTATATACACCATTTTGCTTTGGCAAATTAATACCAACGTGGCCTGGCCTGCGCGCAATTAGTTGCAAAGGATACATACTGTAGTTATTCATTTGGGAACTGGGCTCCTCTCTTTCCGTATATTCCGTTGAAATATGGACAGAAATGATTCCATTTGGCACGTTCATCTTCGACAATATACGTTTGATAATGCAACTGGTTTGTCCCCCCCCCCGTCAGGCAAAGCAATTGGATATATTTTTCTTTAAAAAAAATAAATAAATACACGTCCATACCTAGATGAGCTGTTTCATCCTAGATTTTTTTTCCCCTCTTCTCATTTGATTTGTTTAACAATAACGCCGGATGAAAGGGAAGAGCGCCAGTGTGCGCGGCGCTGGCTCTCGGCCGTCCGGCTGGCTTCGTGCGGGCGGGCGGCCAGCCGGCGGCGGCGGGGATGTTTTGCGACCCACGCAACTGTATTTCTATTAAATATAGCGAGTGCAATTCTTGAGGATTACAGAATATACGATTGGATCATGCATGCATGCATTTCATTCTTTATGCATTCCAGCAAGAGCGCTTTCATTTACATATACAAAGTGAGGCGCTAAAATGACCAGTGCACGGGTGGATTTTTAAATAATAAGAATCGAATCCAGGTTATGCGGGACCGACCGAGATGTCTGAACTAGACCACTGAATAATAACTTCATCTGAATAATTCAACGCTGTGCAATTAATTGAAAGCGGCCACACTGGGGAATAAAGAAAATGAGCCCATGCACGCACGCACGCACGCACGCAGACTGTATGAGAAGAATTGCTTTTCTTTCGCATGCAGCCCTTCATTGAAGAAACAAACGTGCGTTGTGTATTTTCATTGCCCTTTTAGTGCGATTGTATTCTCAAATCATTAGGAACCAAAACAACAGTGGTGGTTGGGCTGTTTTAGTGGCGCAACCACCTCGTCACTTCTCCTCGGATAATTGAAGCATAAATATTGGAGATGACGTGAGGGAGGCCCAGCCAAGTCTTGTAGCCAGTATTTGGAACGAGTGTGTCGATCATTTTCTTTTTCAATTTGGCATCTTGACGATAACATACAGAGAGAGAAATACTTTTTCTGCTCGTTGTTCATGCAAAGAATCCAAAGTGCCGGTTCGGCATGCACTTACCGCTGCTCTCCTGGCCTTTGCATCCCTGCTCGTGCTGCGGAGTTCCGGAGTCGGAGAGCGACAGCGCCGGGCTGCGGGCGTCACCATCCGTCAGGAGGTTAAAATCCATAACCAGGCTCTGCACGCATCGGAGAAGCAAAGGACACGTTCAACGCTGATCGCTGACAAAACGAACAGATGCTTTTGCTTTGTTTGTTTTTTTCCTCTCTCTCTCTCTCTCTCTCTCTCTCTCTTTCTTTCTCTCTCGCTCTCTCCCGGATCACCAAGGTCCACTATCTGTCGCAATTTTTCATATTCCGATTTTTATGCATCCATTAAACGAATTGCTTATTAACAACCTAATTGGAAAACGCGTGAAAACACAAATGTTTATTCAAAAGATCCCAAAGTTCAATGCAGAAAATTGCAATTTGTTCATTCATTCATATAGTCTATTATCCTCCTCGATTATTATTATTATCCGCATTATTATCACTTTCATTATTATTATAATTATTATATTGTTGTTAGAATAGAATAGAATAGAATAGATCTTGGAATAGATCTTTATTTGTCATTGTCGCACGTACAACGAAATTTAAAAAGTGCCAACCGATCAGCGCATGAGATAAAAAATAAATAGAATAAAAAGATTTAAAAAAAAAAATATACAAGCTAAAAACCCACAGAAGAACATACACAGACATAATCATTTACGTTTAGCGGCATTCAGTGTGACTACCGCTGTAGGGTAAAAACTGTTGGCCAATCTGCTAGTCCTTGACCTAATTGATGATGATTGTTGTCGTCATTGTTGTTATTATTATTATTATCATCGTTATTATCATCACTCTCATTATTATTATATGTTGAAGCTGAATTGACCTGAAGCCATTCGTTATGTTCCATTTTCCACTCCCACTTTGTGAGCTGATCGAGGCCTGCCTGCCTGCCTGCCTGCCATAAAATGGCTATTTTAGGCTCGAGAGGAAAAGCAATATTTATTGCTGTTGCATTTGCAGGCCGAGTGGCAAGCTGATGAGACCAGGCCCCAAAATAGCAAACGGTTTATTTTATTTACTGCAGAGCAGTTAACACCTAGAATCCGTAGGCTTTGAGTGGTATGGATAGAAAATATGTCGGAATATGAAGTGATGCCTGGAGTGCAAAGTTTGGAATGCCGCGTACCTTTTTGGAAGACGCCACTAAATCCTGACAGAACATTCAGGCATTCACCTAAATTCAACCTTGTGTCGTCATTTCGGCAATATTTGCTCGCCTTTCCCCAGGAAGTCATTCAAGCTTTTAAAAGGTCCATTCTTGATCCATCCTTGCATGTTTTGAGATTGCGTTTACTAGACATTTGGATCGGGGCAGCCTCCATGCGGCGACGAGGGTGGCTGCTGTTACAGCTTAGAAGGAGCACATTTCGAGTTTCACGAAAGGCTGAAGTGTATTTATCTCCACGCATGCATGCCGCTCGCTCGCTCGCTCGCTCGCTCGCTCGCTCATCTTCACCTAGCTCTGCTAACTTATGGGTCAGAATTGTTGTGCGTCTTAGCCATAAGCATCACATCATGTGAAAATATCAAGCCATTTGAAGCTATCAAAGCTTGCGTCAAGCGCTTTTAAGATGCCTAACAAGTGTTTGGGGTTTTCAAAACTCATCCACTTTCTTTCGTGTACTGGGGCACAGTCACGTACCAATAGAAAAGCGTTCCCACAATTACAAGTTGCTGCCGACGAGGTGTTTCCCAATACTTATGGCCATGTGTGGCTTTATCAAACCAGCAAAGAGGCAATCTTTCAAGGGAGGGTGAGCCCTCCCTGCCTGCCTGGCCGCCTGCCTGGCCGCCTGCCTGGCCGCCTGGCTGGCTGCCTGCCTGCCTGCCTGCCTGCCTGCCTGCCTGCCGCCCTGCCTCCCTGCCGCCCTGCCGCCCTCCCTCCTCTCATTCAAGGAGGATCAACTCGGGATCAGCGCTATAGATATTCCATGGCTCAGCCCCCTTTGAACATCATACCACAATATGTATCCTTTACATTCTAATCGGATGGCCCTACCTCCCTCCCTCCCTCCCCCTCTCCCTATGTTTAGACCTGAACAGACTTTCACGCGTATCCGGTTGTGGGGGACCCCCATACGCCTTGCAAATGAGATGTGGCAACTCAAGGGCTTTATCCTGCATTAATGAAAACATTTTCAAGCGTGCAACAAATTGCAACATTTGGCCCCAGTTATTGCTTGGAACTTGTTACTTGTTGTTTTTCAAAGGAATCCGATACGACAGCTTCCAAAGGGCTTTACTTTTGACATGCAAATTCACCTGACAAAGTTCATTTTGGAATGACCATCCAACATGTCCACAGGACAATAATCTGATGTTGGAGACACTTGAATGAAATCACATGGAACGTCTGCATCCTTGCTGATGAGAAGTTATGAAACCCTATTTTCTAAATCATAACACGAGGCTCTGTCATCTCTCAGCCTGACATCATTTATGTATATTTCCCTCAGCGATATGCTTTCAGACTTAACGTGTCTTTACCGAAGCAAAAAAGAAGTCTTGAAAGACTCTTATTCCATCTGCGTCTAAATCCTTTTGATGCGACCGCTGATAGATCGTCACCAAATGGGAGAAAAAACATTGGAAGGCAAAAGCGAGCGGACAATCCCATCACACCCATCATACATTAACACAAACTCATGGTAATACTTTGCTATATCAGTGGAGATTAGGATGCCAGTCGATTGCACCTGTTTTCCATTGAGTGTCCGTGAGAATGATCATTGCCTTTCACCTCAACATTTGCTTTTCAAAGCCCTGGGCTAAAAGTCCTTTCTTGGGAAAGAACATTCGGGGCTTTATACATAAGGTCATAAACTCCTCGTGGAGAGAGCTGATCTTTGGAAGCACACTGCCTTGGATTATTGACACTGATGGACAATTTGGAGGTTAAAGTTGACTTGGAGGTCACTATACTCCAATTGTTCACGTGCATGTAAATAATGGATGCAAATGATTAAATTCATGTCCTTTAAAGTATCATTGATTAGCATACTAACAGTGTAACCCTAATGAAAGATGCAGCCGGTTCCCATCACATAAACCAAGTGGAAAAAGGCTAACAAAATTTAAATGATCAAAAAAAGTCCTCAGATGAGCTTCCTTGCTTTGAGTACGTCCTCTGTGACCAAACTAAAGCTTGAGTCCACAAATGAGTCCCTTTTGGTGGAGTCAGTCAGTCTGTCTGTCAGTCACTCAGTCAGCCAGGCAGGCAGGCAGGCAGGCAGCCACGCAGGCAGCCAGGCAGCCACGCAGGCAGGCAGGCAGGCAGGCAGGCAGGCAGCCACGCAGGCAGCCACGCAGGCAGCCATGCAGGCAGGCAGCCATGCAGGCAGGCAGGCAGCCACGCAGGCAGGCAGGCAGCCACGCAGGCAGGCAGAAAGGCAGCAGGCCCATTTGCGACTGAGCAAGGTATATTTTTTTGGGGTCTGGAATACGATGGTAAAACAATCCAGAAGGGTGATATATGTCTGACAGTGATGGATGGCCAGACTGGTGTCAATGTGGTGGTGAGAGGCCCAGCGGCTTGGCATGCAGGCAGGCAGGGCCTTTGGGTGCTGCAAGGGAGGGAGGCAGGCAGGCAGTCATTTTGAACTAGAACTAGGTGTCAGCACCCTAACGCCCCCTCCCTCCCTCCCTCCCTCCCTTCCATCATTCCTGCCTCCACACACGACAGGGGTGCCACTTGACAATATTTCCCAAATCAAGATCCTTCTACACCCCCTCCCCCCCCCTGCTAATGACCAACAAGCTGCCACATAGGCTAATAGGGTGTGTGATCTAAGAACAAACTCAAATGTGCAAGTCACTTGGGAGGTAAATGACAAATATATACTATATATATATATATATATATATATATATATATATATATATATATATATATATATATATATATATATATATATATATATATATATATATATATATAGTGAATTTGTTTTGATGCTGCAGGCATGTTTGACTGGCTGAATATTCCATTTGCAGTGGCTGTGCAGATTAGCATAAGCAGTATCCCGGTAACACAGTTCTCATTATTAAGTGTAGATCTGAGGATGATGATGATAATAGTAATAAAAGATAATAAAGGATGTAAAAATCCTCTCATTTTTGGGGAGATTGCCGGCCGGGTCCATCTGGTGGTCTGTTGTGCAGACGCTTCACATTTGCACGGACAGCAGCTATCAGTGCGGGAATTATTCATAAACGCGGAGAGAATTAATTCTAGGGATTAAGAGTTGATTAAGATGTGTGTCACTTTGCTGTCTGAGAACTTATTAAGGGCCTCCTTGAAGAGGCGGCAGATGGAATTTCGGTCCAGTGTTTGTAGATGTTAATTCGTGCCCTCCAATAAGAGTCATTTGCATATGATTGGGGGAGGGAGGGAGGGAGGTAGGGAGAGAGAGAGGGAGGGAGGGAGAGAGGAGGCCGAGACCTGCACAATCAAACACCAAATAACTAACAGCGCACGTCTGGACCAGTTGTTTACGATGACCAGACTATTTATTATAGTTTGTCACAAATATTTGTTATTTTACTTGTGGACATTTCTGAGTGATATAGGCGACATCATTCTAAACATTTGAACACATCCTGTCTGCTTGTACAGGGACACCAAATTCCTTTACAGGGTTTGAATTGTAAAATGTTTTATGACTTGTTTTAGCCATTTCCCATTGATCGTATAACTAGGGAGAAAAAGATTTCTGACTATGTATCTATAATGAAATGTTATTTTTGATGATGTAGTTTAGAAAAATGCTGAGAGGCAATAATACAATACAACTACAATAATACTACAATAATAGACTGTTTGTACTATTGATTTAAATGAGTCCTTATTATAAATGATTTGTAATTTATTTTCACATGGATTCCTCTTGACCTCTCTTACTTCGGGCCGTCTCCCACCCAAAAATCACAGAAAGGAATATAGCACTGGCCAAACATTTATCTAAATTAACATTGCTGTGCACGTGTTGTTGCTGGAAGGTGCATGGCGGCAATATTGGAAAGTAGTTTTTATTCTTATTTGATTTTCTTTCTTTCTTTCTTTCTTTCTTTTTTTCTTTTTTTCTTTTTTTCTTTTCTTTTTTCTTTTTTTCTTTCTTTCTTTCTTTCTTTCTTTCTTTCTAGATTAAATTAAATTGGAAATAAAAATCTCTACATCAACACACTGAATATATATATCGGGTAGTGGATGATGAAACAATACTCTTTTCCATATATATAGTTTTTTTTCTATTTTAATCAAACTCTAAAGAAAAACAAGGTAATGACATATTTAAAAAAATATTTACACTAACGGAATAGTTCTGTGTAAAGTGATAGTGAACTTCTTGTTTATTACCGTGCGGCTGTGTGTGTGTGTGTGTGTGTGGGAGGGGGGGGGTGTAGAAGGATCTTGAGGGGGATTATGGCGTGTCTCTTGTGGCCCTGCAACCACCTGCCACCTATCAATTTTGGACCTCAAAATATTTTGCACATACTTTTCTGCAGCCTCATATTTATTATACAGTCATAAAAGATTCCAATGAATTTCCGCAATTAATTGGAAGCGCTTGATTTTCAAGCGCAAGCACAATTTACTATGAAGTTTGATACACGGCAACAACAGCAAAAAATTGATGGGAAAAAAAATCTGTTCATTTGCTCTTATTGTGGATTTTCGTTTTTTCGTGTTAGAAGCTTAATTAAAACCATCTGTCAAATCGAAGGCGCAAATGCGGCTTTTAAGAAACCGTGATAGCGGAAAACGTTCCCGTCGGCAAACAGGGTGTGTGTGTGGGGGGGGGGGGGGGGGGGGGGGTAGTGCGGTTGCGAGCACTTACATCCAATCCCGGTCTGGTTCAATTAATCCGTCGCGAATAAGGCAAAGAGCTTTGCTGCGGCCGCTGGCTGTCCTGGCTTCGGGTGTGACGGTGACATGGACAAAAAGTTGTCCAAAAGTCCCAAAATCATGCAGTCGGTGGGTGCCTGCGTGCGTGCGTGCCTGCCTGCCTGCGTGCGTGCGTGCGTGCGTGCGTGCGTTGGGTCGCTTTCTTTCCTCGCAGTTGCTCGTCCCCTCTTGCGCTGGCTGTCATGTAGACTGCAAGAAGAGTGCGGCTTGTTCCCCCCCAACACACAATGTAAGGGTGGGGAGAGGGCGTGGGGGGAGGAGGGGGGGCTGTCTGCTCTCATGCTAAATATTGTGTGACAGACAGACAGACAGGCAGGCAGGTCCACCAAAGGGCGGCCCCCATATCGCGCTACGCTCTCTCACTCGGAAAGCACACACACATTTTTCAACCTGTCTCACTGACGCAGCATTGCCACAATGTAACACGAATCGGTACGAGAAAATGACGTGCTTTGGACTCTGCAGAACAAGACAGGCACGCCGCGCCCGCCGCGCCCGCTGCACCGCGCCCGCCGCGCCGCGCTGCGCCGCGCCGCCGTCCAAATCCCAGGAGATTCATGTCTCCAAAATTGGATTGGGGAAGAGAGGGCCGTTGAGCCCATCATGCAATAGATGACAGTAGTCCAGAAGTAATCCAACGAAAAAAAGTGTGGAATCAGATGGTGCAAGTGGAGATCTTGGTTTTGCGATGTTGCCTTCCCAATTTGCATCTGTTTTGAGGTGTACTTTGTTTTGTTTAGTCATATTCCGCGACTTTGCTGAATCCAGTTGTCATGGTTGTATCATGGTTCTCCTGAAGAGCAGGGGTCCCGGAGGCTATCACTGCCTGAAGTCAGTTGGGATAGGCTCCAGAATAAGCAAGGCGTTTAGACAACGGACGGCTTTTAATACTCAAGCATTTATTGGGTAGAGTTTTCATTGACGTTGATGTGCAACCCGTTTTAATTGGATCATATTTAGTGGCCTATTCCATATTTCAGGGTGGGTGAGTAAGGCATGGTGGCTTTAGAGTCCCGCTGCATCCAGGAAAAAAGAAAGAAAGAAAAGAAGCAATGAATCATGTTTATCAGAGTATTAACAGATTCTTAACACAGCTGTGGGCCTCCAGATATGACACTGTACACAATGTCAACGTTTGTTATCTGTCAGTGACCTTTACTAATGTTGTTCGAGTGGCGGGGCTTGCAAAATCACCTGCGGGAGTTGGTCAGAAAAGTGACGCAAACAATGATGCAGGTGTATTTGTTTCTAACACCTGCTTTGGAAAAGGAGCTGAGCCGCATGCCGCCGCTGATAAACCCATTTGTGATTAGAGCAATGCCAACCAAGCGTGCAGCTGAGAAAATGGAACCGAAAAGAGAAATGGACGGAACAAAAAGAGTCATTCCGTTTCTGGTCTGCCACATGTTTCACTTCAAGTGGTTGCTTGCTCAAAGTCACAATTTAGGTTGGAAAATAGGACTAGCTTTGTGACAGAATGACTTGGAAGTGGGACAAATAAAGGAATATCTCATCTTAGTACCATTTGACCATAGAGGCAGTGTTACAACCATGAAGGAGCGAGCGGACTTAAAGCGTAATCATCGACCCATTTTCCTCATGCAGACTGTAGACTTCTTATTGATTTCGAGCTGCTACGCTCAAATATGGGGAAGATAATGGATATATGTACTTGTAGACAAATGAGGAAAATGACAAATCCAACAGGCGCGCAAGCATTGTGGATCAAGTAAATAGAGGTCTGATTCGTCACGCTGCTGTGTATCCTTGAAACTTTGAGTCCCGAACGACCGCTGGAATGGAGAGCCCCCATGACCGTCAAAAACATCAAGATAGATTATTCCGAACCAAGAAAAGGCGCAAAGGGTATACTGGAAGGCACAATACGCTCTTCATTCAATCTTTAGATAGACCGATAGAAATATATCAATTAGGAGCTGCATTTTCCACTTTCGTAGATGTTAGAAACAAACGGCATGTTTTGTCGAGCAGATCGCCAGCCTCTGACAATGCTCGTTAGTGTACTGCATTTAAAAAAGACAAGAAAAAAAGGAATCAAATTAGTCTGATAAACTGCTGAAAGCATATTGCTTAATGTCCACCAGCCAGAGGCTGAAACACACTATATTTCTTTATGGGGTAAACTTGAGGCTAATATAATATAAGATATTAGGATTATTAGAAGGCTTGTTTAATTTGAAAATGTGTCTTTTGTTTTGCATCCACCACACAATCTGGTAAATTGCATACACAAAAATAAAGAGCACAGACTATATTTGAGTCAAAAATTAAATAAAAAAATAGGGGCCAAACTAGTGGTGGCTAAATTACAGGTGGCAATGCTTCCTGTCACTTACGTACCTAATATGTTCAATGTGGGAACTTGTTTTGCTCTATAGAGTCGCACAAAAAATAAAAAGAATTACATGTCATTTGTCAGCGACCCACCCAAAATAGGTCCACCACCCACTTTCGGGTCCCAACCCGACCAGTTAAGAATCATGTCCACCATACACGAATGTTTTTCAAAATACAACCAAAGTTTGGATGTCCCAGAGAAATACAAAATGAATTATGCAATAGTTATCGTTTTTGACCCTATCACACACAAAAAAAAGTGTATTTATCATTCAAGTCAGTGAACCCTGAAATTGCTAGGGCAAATGTTGTGTACGATTTTAAATTGATCTGATAATACTTTATTAAACTGCAATTAGTATAGTCAAGTCTTGTGCGCAATTTATAAACTAATTGTGAGGGGAATTTTCCTCTGAGGAAATCCTGGTCCGTAAACGTAGACGCTGGGGGAGATGACGTCACTTCCGCTCCACAGCTCATCTAACTTTACTGCTGTGTTAGTTCCGCCTCTATTTTATTTTTCGCTTAAATATAGTTCGTCTTCTCTATTTTATTATATGTAGTTTAACGGATCGTATGGTTTGTACAAAACTAAAGGCACGTTTTCAAATAAAAGAGGCCTTGTTGTATTCCTTATCAGGCCACCTGTAAGCGTGTGCCAAACTGTCAATCAAAATGCCGTTTTCAAGTGCGGTTGAGAGCGCATTGCCTCTTCCACGTCAGTGTGTTTACCAGGGCCAGAGTGACAGCTACTGCAGGGCTATTCTGCTTTCTTTTTCTTAAGCGTGCGCCATTTACTGATGATCGAATAAATTAGCGGTGCGTGGAAAATCGATGCCAATTTCCCTTGGAATGTCCCAAATTTGTGGTTTGTCTATAGGTTGCGGTGAATTGAACTACAGTACTGGTCTTCTCCACTCACTGTTGGCCGGCCGGCTAGCTGCTAGCTTGCGCAGCTAGGTTGTCAGTATCTTCCACGGAGCTGCCTCCATCTTCCAAGTACAAGTCGCACACACAGGTAATGCTTCTTTCATTTCTGGTGAACCTTTCGGGGAGACCCATTTCTCGCGAGCGTTATGCTTCCATAGCCATGTTGTTTGCAGGCGACCAATCTCAGAGAGTTTACATGCTAGTCGCACCTGTCAGTCTCGTAGGCTGCTTTTGCTACAGGCAGCTTCAAATCTGACTCGAGCTGTGGTCGCTGGCCATCATTCACTATGACAACACCGCTGCTCGGAACAACGTAGCCTGCTGCTGACAGTAGTCGTTCTTAACGACCCTTGGAACGTGAGGCTGAAAGGAAGGGATGGCTGACTTCTTCACAA
This sequence comes from Syngnathus typhle, assembly GCF_033458585.1. Classification (NCBI taxonomy): domain Eukaryota; kingdom Metazoa; phylum Chordata; class Actinopteri; order Syngnathiformes; family Syngnathidae; genus Syngnathus; species Syngnathus typhle. Next base: position 794,928 of record NC_083745.1, read on the forward strand.
GTCTGTTATTTACTTGAAGCTATGCACAGTCGAGGACATAAGTATTTGATCCCTGACTAATTGCGTAAGTTCGCTTGGGTCTTCCAGCACGACCACGACCCAAACCATCCACGGCCAAGGCATCAAAGGAGTGGCTCAAAAAGCAGCACAGTAAAGTCATGGAGTGGCCCAGTTGTCTCTATACCTTAATCCCATAGAAAATCTGTGGAGGGATCTGAAACTTTCAATTGCCAAGCGACAACCACAAAACTCGAAGGATTTCTCGACGAATTGCCGAGGAGTGTACCAAGAGTCCTCCTGATCAGTGCAGAAAAGCTGTAATTAACAGCAAGAAACCACCGGGTTCTAAGACGTGCTTTGCCAATACGTATTTGACTCAATAAAAGGGAAATCTTTTCATTTCTTTTATATAATGTGTTTTTTCTGCATGAAAACCTCCCAAAAAACCTATTCCAGCTGATTTCAGGCAGTGGACGGAGGAGACCCTGAACTAGTTGCCAGGCAGTGGACGGAGGAGACCCTGAACTAGTTGCCAGCCAGCCAGCCAGCCAATAGCCAGGAAGACCAGGGCCGGCCGGAATTGAACCTGCAACATGTGCACTGTGAGGCTGACCAGTGCGCCTCAGTGCCTCCCTTTTTCACCCTTTTGATTTGATTTTGTAATCAAAATCCAAACTCTAGCGGCTGTGGCCGTGTTGGATTCTCAGCAAATGTTGCAGGCCCAGCCATCCTCGCTATCGCTATTGTCTCCCTTCGGATGTATGTGTTGGTCCGCTTTGTGACTGCTTATCATTAACGCAAAAGAAGGCGGTGCCACTTACACAGCAGCGAGGCGTGTGCACTTTATAACGCGATCAAGTAGGGCTTCCACAAGTAAAAGGTTAATCCGGCAATTTTTCAGATGCACTCTTCAAATATGAACAGCCCAGGATTTGGATTCCTGTAATCCATATTGGTTTTAGGTGTTGACAAGGAAGACATCTTGCATGTCATTTTGGAAGAATAAGCCTAGCTTGGAATGTAGCACTGACTGACTGTCTGTCTGTCTGTCGCGGGGGCAGCAGCAGCTTTAGGAGGGACTCCCAGACTTCCCTCTCCCCAGCCACTTTGTCCAGCTCATCCTGGGGGATGTTCCCAGGCCGGCTGAGAGACCTAGTCTCTCCAGGGCATCCCACGGGGTCTCCTACCGGTGGTGGGACATGCCCGAAACACCTCCCCAGGGAGGCATCCTGGTGAGATGCCCGAGCCACCTCATCTGGCAATCCATCGATGTCTTGGGATGCTCTACAAAGTGAATGATTATGCAAAAGCTGTGCTGCGTCGACGCAAATCCATCTTCATCAGTCTTCCCTTCAGTTCAGTCATTCACACTTTGATTTTTTCCCATCAGAACTCAGCATGGTGGACAAAAGAATCTACATTGTCCAGGGTGAAATTACTGCTGTTGCCGGGGCTATCAAGAGGAACTCCAGATGGAACACCCACACTCCCTTGGTAAGTGGCTAACTAACACTTTGCTTTTGATTCCCCTTTCTTCTTAATACACACCTAGAAAGCAATTCAATCATCCGTTAATTGACAACTGGTCGAGCATGAAATGAGTCAATAATGATTTTTGATGATCAACCATTTATTGAGCTAGCCTTTTCGTCCGAATTTCACCTGTAAATATCTGTGAAAGCAGCCTGATTATCTTCATGTTGACATTTGTGACGTACTATTTGATTGGATTGTCGCAAAAAGAAGGTTTCCAAATGAAAGACTAATATTGTGCCACCCCTTCTCTTTTTGCTTGCTGTCAGGATGAAGAACAGGATCCGTTGTTGAACAGCTTTGGCCACCTGAAGGAAGTACTCGGCCACATGAAAGGTTTGCGCTTGCCATACTCGCTCGCTCGCTCGCTCGCTCGCTCGCTCACTCGGGCAGGTTACTTGCAAGATGACACTGCGTTCCAAAGGAGGATGCAGTGGATCTTTTTCTCTGAACAATTGTGAGGCTCTTCTCCAATAAGGCTTCTCCTGTTAAAATGAGATGGAACAGCCCCGATACTGACACTGTACCTATTTCTCGATATTAGCGGCAGCCTCGTTCCGCTTCAAACCCTGACATTTCTTTCTTTCCCGAGTGTAAAAGGTGGTGTGAATTTGAATTGGCTGACGTCTATGACATCGCCTCGTTGTGTAGCTGCCATTAAAACATCGATTGGTGCAAAAGCGTTGGTTGAATCTCCGTAGTTTCCCGATTCCCCTTTTGGTGTTAGATTTTGTGCCGTTTTTCTTTGTAGCAAATTGAGGTGACGTGATTGAATGACTTTGGGTTTGTGGACGTCTGCCAGACTGGATGGAGCTGCCTCGGACAATACGGCACGCCGTGGTGCATTTGCCATGAGACCTGCCAGGCAGCTTTGCTCGCTCTTCATCTCCAGTTGCAGCAGCAGCAGCAGCAGCATTAGGCCAGTCAATCCACCATGCTTGTGCGCTGCTGCTGCTGTTGCTGTTGTCTGTCTCCAGGGAATGCCGCTGCCATTGTGAGATGGACAGGCACTGCTGGCCGACAAATTCACCACCAACCCTCCTGTTTTTTTCCCTTCCTTATTCCATGATCGCAGCAGCAGCAGCAGCAGCAGCAGCAGCAGCAGCAGCAGCAGCAGCAGCAGCAAAAAATCCAAACATGCCCTCGATCACTTTCTCATTCAACAGCGCACACAATCCTTTGTTGCGGGTGGGCTGTGTTTAGTTGCTGCTCCAAGGCATTGTGCTTTTCCCAGCTGAACCTGCATTATCAAAGCCCCGTAATGCCATTCGGTCAAGCGTGCCCGTCTGCTCTTCCGAAAACGGAATGAATTGGCTCCCTCAAGATTTGTCAGCTCGAGCGGGTCTCCGCTCTGTTGTTTCTTTTCTGGCTAACGGCTGTTGTGTTTGACGCGGCGTGATTGACGGGAGCATGTGCCACAGAGCCAGAGCCTTGTGCAGCTGGAAGCATATCATCTGTGATTTTAGTTGGGTAAATATAGCAGGTTGTCTTGTCAAGGAGAGAGATAAATTGTTCTGGGAAAGGAAGTGTTGCCCTCGTTTGAAACGCAAGGAAAAAAGTTTCCATCATCTCCTTGAAAATTCTCTCTGGACTGAAACAATGAGAGAGAGAGAGAGAGAGAGCGAGCGAGCGAGCGCCAAAAGAGAAGCTCGCTCCCTGATGGAACACGTGGCGCCATCCGTCAACTGGCTCGACATTGTCCGAGGCAGCGGGGCCCCGGTGGGTGGCTAGGGGGAGGCGTCGCGGCTGGCACCTCGCTGGCCTCGAGCGTGTGCATGTACGAGGCGCTTTCGGGGTGAACGCCGTATTTCCAAATTGTACAATACTGCCATGCCTTTCATCCAACATTGGGGTCTGAGGGTCTCTTTGGTACCATTGCTGTTTTGTTGTTGAATTGGCTTAGTAGTATGGCTGCTTGGGGAATAGCCTTGGTCAGACACTGCTCCGCGTTCCACGTAAGTCACGGAGCTTTTCAAATCTTCCGTCCTGTCAAAATTCCCTCCCTCGGCTGCAATGGGGGTCCGTCGTAAATCCCTTCATTCTTATTCATACAAATGCAGGTTTAGAGCTCAAACGAGCCAGCCGGCCAAGGGCCCCTGTGGTGCAAAACCCGAGTGGCCTTTTGACTTGCAGCTTTCCTCCATTTGATTCCAACACTGCTGAACGCATTCCAAACGCACATCTAATTGACTGGAATCGGCACCAGAGAGTAGGATGTTGCCTACTTAGTCATGAATACTTTCAAATTGCATTGTGGCATCTGGTGGATAGTTCACATCCATCCAAATATTCCAAATTCACTTACAATGACTATTGCACTCCACGATGACAAAATTAGCATCATGGCAAAAAAGCTTGTGATTTTTAACGGGAATGTCTCGACTTTCTGTTAGGCACTTATTGGCCGCATAGCAGCACTCGTCGTGTCGAAGACGGCGGACGGCAGGCAGGCGGGCATCCATCCTTAATTGGTCGCATTTTACGGCCACGTCGGTCATGGAGAGAGAATGCATTGCACATGATGCCGATCTTAGTCTCCTTTCAAGGTCGTGTGTGTGTGTGTGTGTGTGTTTCTCAGACCTCAGCTGTGGCCAGCCAGGCGCTGGTGGGCGTCTCTGGGGTGGCTCATGGTCTGAGCACATGGGAACTGATGGTGGCCTCCCCCCCCCCCCCCCCCCCCATGCCATCTGATCTTTGCACATATATCACTCCCGATTGAAGGGGCGGGCGGGCGGGCGATTGCAAGGCAGCTGCTAAATTCCAATGAGCAGGAACCATATTTCATATCGTTCACCCACTTATGCAAATATGTTGACGCACGCTGGCATTTGGAGAAAAAGAGAATGCACATCATGGAAATTATCGACATGTCTGCCACCGCCTGACCCTCGCTCGGGTCATGTCGCTTTCAAGATGAGATCATGGAAGAGACTCTCGCTTTGCCGTTCGTGTTATTTTGATGACCTGCTCAAAAGACAATACGCGGGTGGGCGGGCGGCGTCAGGCTACACTGGCGTTGCTCCTCTGTGCCTTGCTTTTTCGACAAAACTATTTTTTGCTGTGGGCAGCTGTCAACGGAAAGCAGATCCAGTATTGCCTGCCTATTCATCTTTTCCACATAAGGTTCATTGAAGAGCAGTGGTTCATTCCAGCTTTGACATCTAGTTGTGGTTTGTCGCTGTAAATGTCAACAGTGCCCTAACTGGGGAATGACAGGCAGGGCTTAGGTCCGGTGTGAAAGAAGGATGCAACTGTTGTCCTGAATCAGAGACTCCCTACAATGTGACGAGTGGAAGGAGTAGCGAGCTATTAATCACGCGCGCCGAGATGTCTGCAGAGGTCAAAGGGTGGCAAGTTTAGACTACGGACAGGTTGTCATCTGCTGGATCTTGATGTGTTGACAGCATTTCGGCTAAACTTGCCAGTTCAGCAACTTGGATTTTCATGCACAAAGCAATCCAAGTAGAAGATACGTCGATGTATTTCGAGCCGAGAACGTAAGAGCGGGAACAGCGTCGCATGAAGTAAGCTCGCCCGAGCTGCTCAATTGGAACTAGACTTTTGATTTCTGACATTTGGTCAGGAAGGATTCTGCGTCCAGGGGAGTCACCATTTCTGAGCTGAACCGAAAAAGAAAGCAAATGCATACAGCCAGGAGCGTTTCAACCCGACAACACCTTTCATATGGCCGAAAAGACATTTGGACGAAAGGCAGTGGTGAGGGAGGGAGGGAGCCAAGCAAGACAGTTGTAGGCTGACGAGGAGACAACAAGGTGTTGATGGCTTTGAATGCAAAATAGATCTGCTGATATGTACCGCCGTGTTCACTCCCTTCTCTCGAAGCAGCGGTCACACCTTTGGCTTTCACATTTGTCGTCCAAAGATGCACATTTCCAAGTGTGAGATAGTGATCCATTTTCTCTTCTGCTGCTTGGCCACCACTTGGTTCCTTCTGAACGTGTCCAGCCTGGACTCGCATGGTAGGCAGCCCGCTGTGCTTCTGGCATCAATAGCCTTCTGAGCTCTGACATTGATTAGGGTGAGCCTTTACCTTTGTTTGGATGGCCCGTCCGTCCCTCCAAATAGCAGTCTGAAGCTGTCTCGCAGGTCCCGACCGACCGACCGAGTCTTTACAAACGAAAATCCCGTCGGTCTCTTGGGTGGTTTGGTCACTCAGGCTCAGGTGTCAAAGGAGCATGAACTTGTGAACAAGTGGACTTCTCTGTTATTGGCGAGTCAAGTAAAGGGTCAAACTAAAGCATCAATTCCTCACCGACTGACACTTTACAAGTTTGCAAATGAACGGCTGTACTTAGGATGTTGCGCACCAAAACGTTTGGATCCTATTTTGTTTTTATCGGTTTCCAAGGTCAACCGACCTATCGGGGCTCCGCTGCTAATCTTGTAGTGTTGCCATCCTAGCATAAGGCCAGAGTCCTTCCACTTGATTGAATCCCTTCGGATCGGCACTTCTGGACCCGGAAGAGCCGAGGTTTGGAGTTCGAGGGAAGTCGACGCAGGTTTGGGTTCAGAGCACGTTGAACCTGCTTGCCCCCCCCACCATTTGCCAGAATTTAGTTTGTTTGGACCGTAACACCCCGACGAGTTGTTGCCCAAACGTGCCTATTGTTGGCAACCTTTGATTCCAGACTCGGGTTGTATCTACCAGCGCCTGACCACATGACGGCTGGGTGCCATTTTCTTTAAAGGTGACAAAGGCAATAACCGATTGTTTTTCTGTTTATCGGAGGTGACATGAGCAGTGGCGCAAGGGGATGAGGAGGCCCTGTGTAGCCATAGCTAAATATACATCCCTGACAGCTCCATAATAGGTTCCAGGAAGTTCAGTCGAAAATAAAAACAAAGCAACATTTCTAGCTGATTGGCTTTGAAAGGCCGCTTTTCCTTGCTGAATGGGAAAAATGTGGACTTCAGCATTCCATGGCCATGATGCCAGTCAGATTGGATCGACGCAGCCTTGCGTGTGCAGGCGGAGCGGAGCGGAGCAGAGCGGAGCGGAGCAGAGCATGCTTGCTGTTAGTTGGTTAGTTGGGGAGGAGACAGACGCATTACACTGCAGAATTCAACTTCATGGGGAAAGAATTTGTCCACATGTTTTCAAAGGAGGAAGTTTCTCAACTGTAAAAGTCGCTCAGTATTATCAATAAATGATAGTTGTCGTCAGTTTGTTTTTCTTCCACTAAGTAACAAGTTATGCAAACGTGTAGACTTAGTTTTTTTTTTGTTTTTTTTCTTCCGCTAAGTAACGAGTTATGCAAACCTATTCTGATTGATGCGGGTCTTTGCTTTTGCTAGCGTTTTGGCTTCATTTACTCCCCCAGACCTTGGAAAACACAACAAATACCGGAACGAGGCCGTTGGATTTTCCATTTCTTTGTATTTGCCTAGCAATGAAGGCCGGAGTCGATGTTTTTAATTTGCATTCACTCTTTGGAAATGAGTACATTAGTCAAAGTCTAGGGCTACACACAATTGTGTTTTGATTAGAAGCGCCCAAAACTTGCAGTGTTAGAGGCGCGCACTGTAAATAGACTCGTGACGCCAATGTTCACCTCAATTTTCACTTTGCAGATTTCAACCCAACCATTGGTTGTCCAGTAAGTGGAGGCTCCGCTGTTGGATTGCCTTCCCGCTCTCTTTGAGTCTTTGAGTGTTGTTGTGGTGGTGTCCTTGGGGAAGCCACCTTGTCACACCGGTGTTTGGGATGGATGGGAATGTCAGGCGGTGGTCGGTAGGTGCACGGTGGCAGCCACGCTTTTCCGGGCAGGGCAGGGCAGGGCAGGGCAGCTGTAGTTGCAGAATGTTGTTTACCACCACCACCACCACCACCACCACCACCACCACCACCACCACCACTAGCAGCCGCGTGTGAGTAGCATAGCCACTTTTGAGTGGCTGAAAAAAGTGCCACATCAATTGTTAGTAGCATTCATTCATCTTTTTAGAAATGTGGACAGTTTTTACTAGTTTCTCATTTCCAAACCAGTTATTGATGTTTTTGTTGACCTTCATCCATTCCATTTCTTTGGGTCAAAATGGCCCTCCGAAGCCAAGGCAACGATGACAAGAATGACTTAGACACCCCAGCTGATGAAAGCATCAATGAATTTATGAGCTATTATGAGAAGAGCTCAAGTGAACTATCCAGCGGAATGACAGTTACCTAAGTCTTGTTTGCACATTTCATCGATGCCTCTCCCTCCCCTCCCTCCCCGTGCGCTCTTAAATGGAGTCCCCTAAAGCTGATCCTAGCATGTGGAGCCACAGGGGAATCATTTATGACAGTTGTCGCCTTGGTTTGCTAAGCCAGTCCAGGAGCAGTCCAAAGACTAAGAAAAGGGCATTTCGGGGCCGCTCCGGCGGGGTTAAACCTGATAGGCTTTAATGTATCCAGTATCAAGGCTTTGAAATGGCCCGTGGAAGGAAGGAAGGAAGGAAGCCACTGTTGTTTGAAAGTCATTCGCTCTTGCCAATCAGGAGCTCGTCGTACTTTACGGCACAAAGGCGTTGTCTTTGCTACTCGTGAAATATCTCCATGAGGTCCGTAGTCTTTCCATCTTTCCAAGACTTGCGCACATGCAGTATCAATAATTGATGGCTTCTATCAAGTCTTTGTGGTGAAACAAAAGCACCCGGCGGGTGCAGTGGCATCGCTCCGATGATCTTGCCTTCTGACGAGATCGCAATGCTGCTCTTTGCCTTTCCAGTGTGTGCTTTCTGCAATCTCCGCACGGGAATGTCATTAGTTGGGGACAGCAGGTCCGACAAACAATTAAGAGTCATGGATTGCTGCAGTGTTTCCTGGCCTTTCGGGATCTTATTCCTTCTTGTCACATCTATCCAAAAGTATCAAATGGCCCTTCCGCAAACAGTCCCGAAATTGAACTTTGGACATTGACGAGAGTTGCGAGGTAATCCTACTCTGCTTTTGATGTCCTTGCTCCACTCTTCAATTGTGGGATTCTGCCTAAGACTGCCCTGTTTGTCTAACTCTTGACTCTGCTTAGATAGCGAACTTGGCAAATTCTCTGTCGATGCTCCAGATGGAAAGAATGATGGTTTCATAGTCACAAGGTTTGCTACATAGTAGCTTGTGTTTGTATTTCATTTCTGATGTTCACTTCTTTTCGTCATTGTCTGGACAACACAACACGGCTCGCTTTTTTTCTTGCTTCTAAGCCTTTTCTGCTCCAGTGCCAATAGATGTGCATGTGTTAAAGCGAGCTTCTGTTTCTCCAGTAAGCCGGCTTTATCCCGAGGTGCTCTCTCGAGGGTTCACCGGCGCACCTTTGCTTTCTGCTGGGGTCATTGGGAGTAGTAATCCACACATGGCTGGATACTCCGAGCAGAAAGATGGAGCTTGAAAGGATGAAGCTAGTGCTCAATCAGTCTGTCCGCATTTTCGACCACTTTCCAAGAAATTCATCTTGTGCTTGATTTGGCTTTAATGAGCAAACTCAAATGACATGACTTCTTTAGTTGTTGACAGTTGCAAGTGGAGGTCGTCTGGCTTGTTTCACCGTGACCACAGGCTGATTCCAAATCTCGAGTCTGTTCGTGGGCTTTATTTATGATTGCTGACGGCGTCAGTCCGTCAGTCCGTCAGTCAGTCGGTCAGTCAGTCGCGACCGACCGTGTGCGCTGATGGCCATCCCGATCAATACGGCACAATTTAGTTTTTCAATCTGCTCTTTGGGAAAGAAGCTATAGCACTTCTCCTGAGGTGATCACCTCTGAAAAAGTCTTCATCAAGATCTATTGACAGATTCATTAGAGCACTCTGCTTCCCCCAATAAAACCTGTTTCCCCCCCCCCCCCCAACCCGGAACCGTAATGCATCACCAAAAGCTCTTTTTTTTCTTTTTTTTTTTTTGTAGACATAAACAAGAATTAAAAATCTCAGCATGAATTCCATTCTGATGCATTTTTGATGATGGTTGTATTTTCTTGGCGTAAAGCTCCCATTTTCTTTTGCTTACTTCTGAATTTACACTGGGTTGCCCCCCTCGCCCCCTCAAAGTATGACGGCTCAAAGCCCTCAGATTTAAGCCGAAATGAAACACCAGGTGAAAAAATATTCAATAAAGCAGAAAGTAATGCCTTTGAAAGTAAAGAAGCCTTCTTCAAGTGACCTTGGCGGCAGATAAAGCCTCTTTGACTTTCCAAACGATTCCATATTTGATTTCCAAACAAAGCCGTAGGGCTATTGGATAGCACGCTCTAATTCGAGGTGGTCACATGTGCACTTTTGGAAATGAGTTGGGCTCTGGCTGCACCTCTTTTGATGCCCAACTTGTTTTTCTATGCCTGGAGTGGAGCCGTGATCTGCACAGTATGGTGAGGGCGTCTTTCACTATGCCATCCATGCGTGTCTCCCTCCACTAACTTTGCCTCTTGTTGTTTTTTTATGATTTGCCTTACCCCCCATGACCCCACCCTCTCTCTTGGAATGTTCCCGTGAAAGATGGGTTCCCAGACCTGCTGCCGTATGAAAGGATTACGTCAATGATGTGCTGTCTCATCGTAGTTTGTATTCTCCCTTACAGAACTGTCCGACGTTGAACCCAACGTATTCCTACGACCGTTCCTGGAGGTGGTCCGCTCTGAAGATACCACGGGACCAATCACAGGCCTGGCCCTTACATCTGTCAATAAGTTCTTATCCTACGGCTTAATAGGTAAGAGCTTAGCGATCCTTCCGAAAATATCGTGGAAATCAGACGACCCCCTCCCGGTGTAGTTGAGCACTGCCGTCTCCTGGGTAGCAGAAAAGATTTTGTGGTTTTTTTGTTTTTTTTCTCCCTCAACTCTGACTGACTCCGTTGAACCCCTATTGTAATATTCACGTCGGTCATGTAATCAAGTGTTCTTTCTATTTAATAAAGAGTGTATGGAAAATATTGTATTTGCAGATGCCGACCACGAAGGTGTAGCCGAGGCCATCGAGAATATGGCCGATGCGGTGACGCACGCCAGATTTGTCGGAACGGACCCTGCCAGTGATGAGGTGGTCCTTATGAAAATTCTACAGGTAGTGTCATTTAGTCTACATATTTTCACAACTAGCTACATTAGCTTCACAATCTCTATAGCAATATCGTTATTCTATTGAAGCAATGCATGTTCATCTCATTGATTTGAAAATAGACTGTCAAGTCCAAGCTTGTGATATCCTCCTCCTCGCCTCTGTCAGGTCTTAAGGACGCTGTTGCTGACCCCAGTTGGAGCTCACCTGACCAATGAATCCGTTTGCGAGATCATGCAGTCCTGCTTCCGAATCTGCTTTGAGATGCGCTTGAGCGGTTGGTTCGCTATCCTCCATTTTTTTCCAACTTGGATTCTTTCTTGATTTATTAACAATGCCCCCCCCCCCCCCATTCTTTGTTTGCTGTTGACACAGAGCTCCTGAGAAAATCGGCCGAACACACCCTTGTGGATATGGTGCAGCTACTGTTTAGCAGGTACATTGATAGAACTGTGTCATGAGCTGCATTCGCTGCGGTTGTCGTCGTCCTCCTTCAAATATGTTGTGGCGAGGTGCTTTGTATTTTTTCATTTGAATACAGATGGAATCAAATTTGCTTCATTGATCCTGTTATTGCAAAGTGCCAAAACCGTTGAATTTCATTTCATAAGAAAGAAAAGAGAGCGAACCAAGGACTGCTTGGACACGTCCAGCTATCATTTCAAATGATAGAATGGATTATTTACACGCACGCACACACACACACACACACACACACACACACACACACACACACACACACACACACCTTACTTAGCTCCACCCGCCTCCTGGCCATAGATAGTGGATAATAGAGATGTGAATGAAACGGAGCCTTGAATGAGCAGCGGCGCTCGTCTCGTGGATTCTAAGAGTATTAGCAGGCTAATCCCTTGGACCCACAGCTCATCCAATAATCATCCTTGTGAGACAACTCGCGAATATCACACTTGATGTCACTGGGGGCTGATTTCTCCCCCCCCCTTTTTAGTGTTTGTCAATTTGATTGCTGGTGACATCTCATTTTCCAGTAAAGCCTTTAAGTCCACAATATTGTAAAGACGCACACAGACACTTGGCTTCACCAGGGAATGTTGAGATTCCCACCAATTGATTGGCTTTAAAGTGTCCTCCAGGCGATTCCTACACAGGGCTGCTCCAGAGAACATTGAATAGCTAACAGAAAAGAAACCAATTCCGCTGCATTTCCACTGTATAGTCATTGATCAAACATGGCTGTTTGCATTAACACTCCCATTTTGCAGCTTTCCATTTATGAAAGGCACATTTTGATTTGTGTTTCCGAATCACTAGTTTTTAAGACGTAACAAAGTCATGCAACATGATTTTCTCCAATTGAATCCATTTTGGGATTTGTATAGCCCTAAATCACAAGCAGTCTCAAAGGGCTTCACATGGTGGCCAGGTAGGCTTCTGACCAAAATGTCTTTGTTTCCTTTTCTCAAAGACTTCCCCAATTTAAGGAGGAGGCCAAAACCTACGCCGGTGCCAGCATGAAGAAGGTAATGAAATGTTGATCTGCTTGTCATTTGACCCTGGATGTGGATGTTTCTCCCCATTCTTTTGACACTTACTCGTTTCCTTGCTTGCCAGTGGTGATGGATGGATGGATGGATGGATGGATGGATGGAGGGATGGAGGGATGGAGGGAGGGAGGGATGGAGGGAGGGAGGGATGGATGGATGGAGGGATGGATGGATGGATGGATGGATGGATGGATGACAAGTCATTTGTTGCAATTTGATTTTGGAAGTTGCATCGTCAACAACAGTGGATATAGCTTCGAAGCTGCACAGCCTTTTTGTGTGGCCTTCCATCTCCTGCCTCCAACCAAAGCACATCCCGGGCAACCTTCTGAAGACACGTGTCAAACCATGTCAACTGCAAATCAAATCATTTTCAAATACGGCTGGAACATGGCTGATATTTCCAAAAGTGACGCACTGAACAATTTCCCGATGGGCTTTGTACATAACTGCGCCTGCATGTTTTTTTGTGCCGCTGCCACGTTTCCTCTCACTAATCATGGGCACCTGCTTACTCCCCTTCTTTTCTGAGGCTTACAATATCTTGTGGAAAAACAAACGAGTACAGGTAAGAAAGATGACTTTCAACTAAGGCCGAAAACATTTCCGCTCCCTATTTTAAGAGTACCGACCCCACACTGTGATGTGGGAGCAGATTGTTCGTAGTTGGGAGAAAAAAAATAAATATATATATATGTATATAAATAAAAATGCAACTCAAGGCTCCCTCCCAGCCTTTGACCATCGACTGGCTCGCACTGAATCGGAGATCCTTGGCCCTCCGAGATTGGTGAGCCCATGGCAAGAATGAACCACTCCATCCAATTGCCTTGCTGACCCCTATCTGGGAAAGCCAAATCCTCTTTTCTTGTCTTTCGCCCCATGTCATGCAGTTGCAACTTGCTGGATAACATGTACGAATACAATACAAGATTTATTATCCAGGCCTTGTTTCTCCTTCCAAATGTTGGGGACTTGAATCCGCCGGCGCATTGTCGTTGTCTTTTCAGTTGAAGATGCGTACAGGTGGGATGAGTGAGTCTTCCAAATGGAAAAAGCAGAAACGTTCACCAAAGGCCATTCGCCACATAGTGCCCAGCGCTTCTGGAGCCACGGACCCGGCCCAGTCTACCAACCTCGGCGGGAATAGCAACTTGTCTGGTAAGGGCTTTCAAATCTCCTTTCTTTCCAATTGTAGCTGATCCCTGTCGGCTCGCTCGCTGTCCTTGCTCTGCTTTTAGGCGCAGTCGTCTCAACGGAGCAAAGGTGTTCGCTGCCCGCCTCGGAGAGTGCCGGCTCATCCATCTCTAGTCCCACCGCCACAGACAGCGGCTTCGACTCGTGTTCCAAAACCACTTCTCGGGAAGACCTCTCTGACCTGGATCAGTGTAGCTTGTTTGCAGCTACAGCTGGCAATGCTAACCCACTTTTGGAGAGCGATCCTGGCTCTGGCAATTTGGCGCAGGTGAGCTGGCAGTCCTATCTTTTGAGATGGCTAATGCCGGAATCCTATGCTCTCTCTGAATGTGCTCTGTGTCCTTTTGCGTGCCATTCAAGTCGGACGATAGAGCGACTCAATCGGCATCGGTAGAGTCCATCCCCGAAGTCCTGGAGGAAAAAGAACAGCCAAGTAGCACCTCTGTCCACGACATGGACTACGTCAATCCTCGAGGTGTCCGATTCACACAGTCCACACAAAGAGATGGTGAGAATATCCACAAAGTTAGTTCTCTGTGAAATTTCCTCTCAGCCTGCAGTTTAGACATGTTGGGCTCGCTGCCTCCATTAAGTCTGCAAAGGCTGCCTGTTGCTGGTTGGAGTTAGTCATTGCACCCTATTACACTTCTACATTCATTTATAATGTTGAGTTAAAAAAAGAAAAAGAAAAGAAAAGATGGGTCTCTTTTCATTTGTTTCATTTGAATTCCTATTTTGAAAGCGTCGCTATCATCTCTACTTTTGCCCCTTTTTAGCACCGGTGCTTGTTTAAAAATGACAAAAGAAAAGAGAAATGACTTTTCCACCATTTTGACTTTTAGGCGCATCCCTCATCCCCTATGGTCTGCCGTGTCTAAGGGAGCTCTTCCGCTTTCTAATCTCCTTGACCAACCCTCACGACCGCCACAACACGGACGCAATGATGCACATGGGCCTGCAACTGCTGAACGTAGCCCTGGAGTCGGCGCACTTTGTTAACTACCAGTCTTTGCTCGGACTCATCAAAGATGAGCTTTGCAGGCATCTTTTCCAGGTAAACCGTGGTAGCTTGAGAACCCAGTAGTTCATTGTACATTATTATTATACACATGAGTTTTTGTGTCGGTTTTTAGCTCCAGAAATGTTCAAATTCCAAACGTAAATGTACTCAATTTTGATGAAAGATGGCAGGTGAATGATGAGGGTGAATAACCTTCCCCCCCTTCTCGTAGCTGCTGAGCATGGACCGTATGAACCTCTACGCTTTGTCGTTACGAGTGTGCTTCTTGCTATTTGAAAGCATGAGAGTGCATCTTAAATTTCAACTGGAGGTAATGAGCATTTGTCATTATTTGTCACTTTTCCAAAGGTAACAGAACATAGTACTTGTTGTAATCCCCATCACCCGACAGATGTATCTTAAGAAACTGATGGACATCATCACGTCAGAGAATATGAAGATGCCGTATGAGATGAAGGAAATGGCTTTGGAGGCATTGGTCCAGCTGTGGCGGATCCCCAGCTTTGTTACTGAGCTCTACATCAACTATGACTGCGACTTCTACTGCTCTAATCTATTTGAAGACCTGACCAAGCTGTTGTCAAAGGTAACCCATGCCTGGCTGGATGGCTGCCTGCCTGCCTGCCTGCCTGCCTGCCTCTGTCCCTCCCTCCCGTCGAGGACACATTGACATGACACATGATTCTTTCCAATGCTGTTTGTTTGTTGTTGTTGATTTGGACCCGCCAGAATGCATTCCCTGTATCAGGGCAGCTCTACACCACTCACCTTCTGTCACTCGAAGCTCTACTCACTGTGATTGACAGCACCGAGGCCCACTGCCAAGCCAAAGTGCCCGACAGCACCGCTCGGTCGGAAAAAGTGCCAGCGGAGGGAGAAAGTTTCATGAAAACTGGAATGGATGCTACAGCTGGTAAACTCCAGTCATAGTTGGCGACGTGAACATTGTTTACTTGTGGGAGATCTGGACTTTCTTTTCAATATTTCATCATGTCCTGACTTTTACCATGTGTCCATTAAGATTTTGATGATGCGCCTGCGTCTCTCAGATCCTATTCAAGAGGCCAGTACCAATGGTTTTCCACTTGTGGCTGGTGGTCCAGGAGGCCCAGTGACCAGTGGAAATCTGATGGCAGAAAAGATGAACCTGTGTAGACAGGAGCAAAGAGAGAGTGACGGGGGTAAGATGAGCGACTGGCATGCTTTTCATTGTATCGAAAAAGCAAAGGATCATATTCTCTCCATTCCAGATGACAAGAAGATCGTTCAAAAACCTCAGCGTTTCGCTTCCAATTTACCCGACTCCCAAGAGTTGCTGGAAATCAGAACAAAGAAAAAGGTGTCACGCACGCACGCACACACACACAGACACACAGTTTCACACTGTAACACAATAGAGTGCCTCTGTCGTCATCAAGTGGTTGATTTTGCCTTTTTCCTAGCTTCTGATAACCGGAACGGAACAATTTAATCTGAAACCCAAGAAGGGAATTCAGTTCCTTCAGGAGAAAGGCCTTCTCAATCAGCCAATGGATAACAACCAAGTGGCCCAGTGGCTACGAGAAAATCCCAGATTGGACAAAAAGATGATCGGGGAATTTGTCAGCGATCGCAATAATCTGGAGCTCCTCGACAGCTTTGTCAAGTAAGAAGAGAGTTGCCAATCTGCTTGATGATTGATTGCTAGCTAGCTAGCTTTGGCCCTCATTCCCATTTCCTTTGTCGCGTGGCAGCACGTTCGCCTTCCAAGGGCTTCGTATCGATGAGGCCTTGAGGCTTTACCTGGAGGCTTTCAGGTTACCCGGCGAGGCTCCTGTCATCCAAAGACTTCTGGAAACATTTACAGACAACTGGCATGTAAGGGTGGTATGAATTCTTTCGACATGAAATCCATTTTGAGTAGCACACAACAAGGGCGTCCCGTTTGTTCAACTGATGATGCGTACGGTGACAACAAAGTCAGCAAGGGTCAGACGAGCAGATTCTAGTTGTTGGATGACAGCGGCGGGGTCAAAGGCACGAGAAAGACCTACTGTACGGCGACAACATTTGTCTTCCAGTAATAGCGAGAGAAAGCATGTGACCTGGAAACTATTCCTAGTAGTGACCTTTTATTGGCTCGAACACCAAAATAGCCATCTTAAAAGCGTCAACGAGTTATTAGGACTCGGCGGCCGGCTTCTCCACTCTATGGCTTCCAAAGGTTGCATGTAATTTGACTTGTAAGCGTGCCGTGATCCCTTTTTTGCAGAAAGTCAACGGCTCTCCCTTCCTGACCAACGATGCAGGATTCGCCTTGGCCTACGCTGTGATCATGTTGAACACTGACCAGCATAATCACAATGTCCGAAAACAGAATATCCCCATGACTGTCGAGGTTGGTGATTGCTCATTTACTATTCTTTTTCTTCTTTCCCAAAATGTCAATATTTGTCAGCAAAACCCGAGTGGAGATGAAATGAGCTCGACGTCAAATGCGCACATTCCGTACGAATGAAGCAAAAGCTGATCGATTGTCGCCGGTGCCACGTTGGTTCCCCCGGCCGGGGCTTTTAGCGTTTGCGCCGATTGAGACGGGCGACTCGGAAAGCCCTCGCTCGACAGCTGCGAGCAGCGGTGGTCTGTCTGTCTGTCTGAGAGGCCGACTCGTTGGTGCCAAACGGTCGACCCGGTAAAGGTCGCGCTCGCTCGCTCGCTCGCTCGCTCCGTCTGTTGTCTCTGCTACCTAATGTTCCGTGGTGGCGGATTCCCAAGGCTAAACAGGCTCTGGGGTCTTTGCCAATGGATTGTTGGGCCACACGTCTTCATTCAAATAGCCCGTTTTTAATTTCGACTTGACCCACCCTGCCCCCTTTTTTCCATGTGCTTTGAATGTGGAATGAGGCTTCCCATATCACATTTCCAAGAGGGCGTTTGTTTGAGCAGTTGGTTTGGCTCCAAAACAATCATTTAGATAGACCCAATAAAAGTGGCGCCAAACACTTGAGTGACGCAAGGCAGCAGGTTGCAATGCGTACGAGTATTCTATGTTGGCACCGTGCTTCTATTTGACGTGACAAAACCATGCCGAGCATCAGAGCCTTTGAATATGAACCCACGCCGTCAACATTTAGCAAAGCCTGCCGACCGAGCGAGCGACCGAGCGACCTGCGACTTGAGGCCGTCCGTCACTTATCACTCAGCCCTTGTGTTTATTTACTGGAGGATCGCTGCCCTAATCCCTGTTTTGGAGACTTAACCATATTAAGTGACACACGTCATGAGTCAGTCACCCGCAAGCAAGCAAGCAAGCCTTTTAATTGTTCACTGGATGCTCCCTTGAAATCAAGGCACGAGACAAGCTGCAATTCAACGGCTCTTTTTGTTTTCAACAGCAATTCAAGAAGAATCTGAAGGGAGTTAATGGGAACACCGATTTTAATCAGGACATGCTGGAGGATATCTACAATGCCATTAAGTAAGCCGCAGTACACACTGGAGCAGTGTCTTTCCTCGAATATGAGCCCAGAGCTCCAATGAATGTTCCTTTTGCAGGAATGACGAGATTGTGATGCCTGACGAGCAGATGGGTTTAGTGAAGGAGAACTACGTGTGGAGTGTACTGCTTCACCGCGGCGCCACACCAGAGGGGATCTTTCTTCACCTGCCGCCCGGCAGCTACGACCACGACTTGTTCACCATGACCTGGGGCCCTACTATCGCAGCGCTCTCCTACGTCTTTGACAAGAGTCTGGATGACAACATCGTCCAAAAGGCCATTACCGGCTTTAGGTATCGTCTTGACGGTTGGCTTGAAGCAGAAGATGCTCAGCTTTTGAACATGTGTGTGTGTGTGTGTGTGTGTGCAGGAAATGTGCCAAGATTGCTGCTCACTATGGATTCAACAATGTTTTTGACAATTTGATCATCTCGCTATGCAAGTTTACTACTCTGAGCAGTGAGGTGGGAAAAGTGCACTTGTGCGTTGTTATTCATTGGCGAAAGACACGGAAATGTTTTCTTTGATGCCATACACGTCAGCCATTTCACAAAGGCTGCGGCGCCCAACGCATGATCGATAGATATCACGTGAAACTAATTCAAGGTCTGAAAATATACGGAGGTCCGTTTTCAACAAAACAAGTTCTGTGATGGCATCGGGCGTTTGCAACAGGTTGACAGATGATGGAACGGTGGCATTGGTCTCAATCTGACGGTTTGTTCTCCTTTGTAGTCGGTGGAAAATCTCCCGACTGTATTTGGGAGCAACCCAAAGGCGCAAACAGCCGCCAAGACAGTGTTTGATCTGGCCCATCAGCACGGCAACATCTTGAGAGAGGGTTGGAAGAACATCATGGACTCCATGCTGCAGCTGTTCAGGGCCGAGCTCCTGCCCAAAGCCATGGTTGAGGTCCGTTTCGATGGTGCCTTTTCATTTGCTATTGGGACCTCCGTCCGTCACTTCAATTTCTAGCTTCTTTATTTGTTTGATCATTATTTCTTTTCTTTTTGATGACTTCATTCTTGGAGTTGGTGCAGAGGTGCACTTTTCTCCCGTTTGATTTGGAGCTCTCTGCTCCCACCTACTGGCAGTCTGGCAATATTGTTTTGGCCTTGTTGTTTTTTCCAATCAGGTGGAGGATTTCCTCGACCCAAACGGAACCATTTCTCTTCAACGAGAGGAAACGCCTTCTATTCGGTATGTGCCTCGTTTGCTACTGTGAATAGTCTAATAATAATGAATAAATAATCCATCCACCCATCCCTGTTTTCAATATCAGCTTTTCAAGCGATGAAAGAAAGAAAGAAGCATTTCTCATTTCAGTGGGGAGTCAGCAGTGCTGAGTTTTGTCAACTGGCTGACACTGAGCGGTGCTGAGCAGTCTGGACTTCGAGGACCGTCGATAGAAAATCAAGAAGCCAAACAGGCCGCTATCCTTTGCATCAAGGCAATTATGACGCCCAAGCGCAGTTCCACAAGGGTCCGCTGCGTAACGACATTTTTGTCTTCATCTTCAGCAATGTGACCCCGAGAAAATGATCACAGAGAGCAAGTTTCTCCAGCTGGAGTCTTTACAGGAATTAATGAAGGTTGTTATTTTTATGGCTATATCCTGCTACTGTCGAGTCGTTGTTGCTAAAGAAAATCCAATTTGTTTACGCTATTTGATTTCAAACGAAAGAATAACGAAATGATCCTCTCCAGGCGTTGATATCGGTCACCCCCGATGAAGAGACCTACGACGAAGAGGACGCCGCCTTCTGCTTAGAGATGTTGCTGCGTATTGTCATGGAAAATCGGTAGGAGTGGGAACGCAACGCAACGCAACGCAATGGAGTGGTGGAAGAGGAAGGTGTTTTTCCAAATATTTCTCCTCTTCTTTTAGAGACCGTGTGTCGTGTGTGTGGCAGACAGTGCGCGAGCACCTGTGTCACCTGTGCGTCCACGCTAACGAGAGCTGCTTCTTGGTCGAGAGGGCTGTCGTGGGCCTGCTTCGACTTGCCATCCGCTTGCTACGACGTGAAGATATTAGCTCTCAGGTACGGCCGTCGTCGTTGACAAAAGATGCATCCTTTCCCAACGGGCTCGTCGCAATTGCTACATCGATGAATGAATCCATTAATCGATCAATCCATTTGACTTGAGTGAACTGGTCAAACAGTTGCTTGACGAAAACTCCGCCAGCCCCGAATGTGAAATTTGACCTCGCCGATAGACCTCACTACGGACGGAGGCGTTTAGGTGGAACATAGGCCGTGGAAATGTGTCGATGACCCATCTGCACGTACTCGCTCGTTTGATTGCGCCATTGAGGCGCTTCTCTGTTCTTCTTCTTTGCCCCTTTTCTTGAAATGGCACACGTAGGTGCTGCTTTCCCTGCGTCTTCTGCTTATGATGAAAGCGCACGTTTTGTCCCGGGTAAGCCGAGAGGTGGCCTACGGCCTTCACGAGCTGCTCAAGACCAACGCGGCCAACATCCACAGTACCGAGCATTGGTACACGCTCTTCTCGTTGCTCGAATGCATCGGTGCCGGAGTCAAACCTCCGGCCTCCTTTCACTTTACTACCTCTGCCAGCACGGACATTGAAACAGGTGAGCTATTTGTCTGGGGCAGATTCAGTACATTTGCAACGGATACGTTGCAAAGCCCGAAAAATGCAAAGCCCGAGCGCTCGTATCGGTCTTTAGCATTCAATGGCCGTCCGTCCGTGCGCGTAGGTGCTCAGTCAGATAGCGAGTTGCCGTCCCCGCATCCGAGCGAAGTGACCTTAGATCGTGGCTACACATCTGACTCGGAGGTCTACGCCGAACAACACGGCAAGGCCCGAATCCCTCGCTCGGCAACAGACGTGGACGTCGCGAGCAGTGGATGGCTGGTGGTCAGTAACTAGCACTTTGCATGAGCCTATGCTTTGACGGTGTTTTTCCAAGCCACCACTTTTGTTTTGAGGTGGGAAAGGAGGATTTGGAAAGCAATAAGAGCCCGGCGGCAGTCGGCTCCAAAGCGCAACTCAATCACCCCTTGGTGAACCAGTACAGTCTGACACTGGGTCAGGACCTCGGCCAGCACGACACCAAGTCTCTCATCAAGTGTGTGGAAACGCTGTCGTTCGTTGTCCGTGACGCCGCCCACGTCACACCGGACAATTTTGAGCTGTGTGTTCGAGCCATCCGGGTCTTCGTGGAGGCCAGTCTCAACGGAGGTTAGTGGTTCACGTTGGCAGAAAGTGCGTCGGTGCTATTGCTCAACCCGGGCAGCCCCTGCAATGGTGCTACTGGCTAGCGTGGAGGAAATGACAAAGCGCTGACCCAGGGAGACATGCGCACATGTGACAATGCACCATGTTGACTTCATTGAAGCTCTCTGTCTGTCCCTATCCTATGTAACAAATGACGACCTTCCCGCCCGTATTGAGTCATGACTTAACTCTCAAGCCAAGTTGAGCTCAGCAGGCCCACTTTCCGCCAAATCAATCATTGCAGTTCCTCAACGAGCATAAGTTAGAGGTTGCGCCTGCCTCTCTCTCTCTCTCTCTGTCCCTCTCTCTCTCTCTCTCTCTGTCTCCATCCTCAGGTTACCGCAACCACGACAAGAAGAAGAGTCATAGATACGATTCTGCCAAGTCTCGTTTGAGAAAGAAGGCCGGCGGCGCAAAGGAGAAAGAGAGCGGCAACGGCACAAGACGAGGCGGCGCAAGCCGGGCTTCCGGCCATCGTCCGTCGCGTTGCCATAGCGATGAGGAGGAGGACGAGGGTGTCCCGGCAGGTTACCATACGCTGTCATTACAGGTTAGTCGGGATGTAAGTACCGGAGCCTTCCTTTTCATTCCGTCCGTCCGTCCAATGGCATTGATATGATCGCTTTGACCAAACACAATGGCCTCCAGGACTTTGCGATGGCATGATGGATGAATGTTTATGTTGGATTCTTGCTGAAAAGCATGCCCGTTTACGATTGTGTCACGTTGCTCAGCTTTTAGATTTAATGCACACGTTGCACACTCGGGCTGCCAGCATCTACAGCTCTTGGGCAGAAGAACAGTGCAATCTGGAGGCTGCTGGGAAGAAGATTGAAGCTGACTCCCAGACACTGTGGACCAGCTGCTGGTGCCCACTGCTGCAAGGTTTGCATACTCTCGGCATGTACACGTCCAAGAAAGAAAGAAAGAAAATAGTCCTCCCAAACTGTCGTTTCTTTGCACACAATACAGAAAGAAATGCACACTGTAAACATTTGAATGAAGCATTTGATTGGAATAGTAATTTTTCCCCGTTCATTTTGCCGCACGTTTCTTCATTTTAATAACACACACTATCTACAGGAAAGGAAAAAAAGTCGTTTCTTTGCACACGATACAGAAAGGAATGCACACTGTGGACATTTGAATGAAGCATTTGATTGGAATTGTACATTTGAACGCATTCAACGATTCAAGTGTACTGTTTGAATGATGAAAAGAGCCCTGGTAGTCAAAGCCTTTCAACTTGTTTTGTGCTCATTCTGTCTTGCTTAAGGCATTGCTTGGCTGTGCTGCGATGCCAGACGTCAAGTGCGCATGCAGGCCCTCAACTACCTCCAGAGGGCTTTGCTGGTACACGATCTGCAGACGCTCAATGCCACCGAGTGGGAGTCCTGTTTCAATAAGGTGAACCTTCATCTACTCCAGACTATGAAGAAGGCGTCCGTCCGTCTGTCCGTCCATACATTAAGCCAAGCCAATGATCTCCTTGCAGGTGCTATTTCCATTACTAACCAAGCTGCTTAGCAACATCAGCCCGGCCGATGTCGGTGGGATGGAGGAGACCAGGATGAGAGCCTGCACTATCCTATCAAAGGTTGGCGCACTGTGGATGGATAGGTCGACGTATTTGGATTGGCATTGGAATTTCAGTAACTGCTCGTACGCATATTGAAGGCAGCTGATGAGCTTGCGCTATCTATGGCCAATTGTGAAGGGGCGGGCATCAGGCTCTCGGATGCCCGTGGCAGGCGGGCAGTCAGTTCCTCTTGATAAAAGATCCTCATCCTTGACTTTGAGCCTCGTGCTGCGGGAAAACTTTCTTTACTTTTGTCTGTGTCACGTCCGCAGGTTTTTCTGCAGCACCTCCTCCCGTTGTTGTCCCTGCCGACCTTTGCTGCCCTGTGGCTTACCATTCTGGATTTCATGGACAAGTACATGCATGCAGGATCCAGTGACTTATTGGTGAGAACAAAAGTCATTTGAGTCGTATGAGCGTGTACATGTACCTCGTACCTCTGTGTCGCCGTGTCTAGTTGGAAGCTATCCCAGAATCTCTGAAGAACATGCTGCTGGTGATGGACACGGCAGAAATCTTCCGCAGCCCAGATTCCAAGACAAGATATTCGGATTTGTGGGAAATAACGTGGGAACAAATCGACTGTTTCCTCCCTCACCTGAGAGAGGAGCTCTTTAAACAGACTGTTTTACCAGGTACTTCTTTCGAGCTCACACAAGTGATCAATCCGAATAGATTTCCATGATACGATAGCAAGATGTATTGCAAAACAACCGAAAGACAGTCTTTTTGACTTTTGGGACCGCATGCTAAAAATAAAAATACCGTTTTTGTTTGACTTTTTTTTTTTTTTCACCTCCTCACCTGCAAAATGGCACATTGCAAGCAAAGCATAAGAGCCACAAGTGTGAAGAAGCGACTCTGAACTGGCAAATGATCTCATCTGCCAATGCCAGGCCAGGTCATCGTGTCCCTCTTACATTTGTAGGGGGGTGGTTTCTTCTCTGGACTACGTATAGCTCCATCGATACTGACTTTTCAACGATGAAACCTTTTGCATGTTCGTTGGAGTGACTTGATATTGATCGGTGATGTTGTATCTTTAGGTCCTTCAGAAGCTCCGTCTGACGTGCAGCCACCATCCTCATCCTGCCGGCCTCCCTCACCGCAGGGCTCTGGGGTCCCTGCACTCCAACAACCGCCCTCCCCTGTCCCTGTGCCTGTCCCTGTGCCTGTGCCTGCAGAATCCCCAACTCCCAGCCGGCCAGCATCACCCCAAGAGACCCAAGTGTCCAATTCCAACGGTATGCAACGCAGCTTCTCTTAAAGAAAGCAAAGCGTCTTCAAATGACACCTCTCCTTCACGTATTGAGCCATTTCAGAAAAGAGACCTGGCTCAGATTTGCTGTGTACTGTTGACATTGAAAGGAAATTGGGTCTTTCAGGAGCAGAGCGATCATCTTCCCCAACGTTGCCCTCCATGCCGGCGGCGGCGGCGGCGGCAGCAGCGCAAGCCCCTCATGGTCAAGTGGGTGCAGCCTTGAAGCAGTCCCCACTCATCGTCCAACCGCTGGCTTCCCCGCTGCAGGTGGGAGTCCCGCCCATGTCGCTACCAATCATCCTCAACCCCGCCCTCATTGAGGCCACGTCCCCGGTACCGCTGGGGCCGGCGGGAAGCACATCTCACGAGGTTCAGTAGGAGCTCTGTGGGACCTCCCTCCTCCACAAGTCAGATCCCACACTTTTGGCAGATGAGGCTTTCTTTTGACTCCAAATATAGACACGAGAAGAACAAGCTCATCACATTTGCTACTCTGGGAATGTTGGCGCTATGAGTTGCTTTTCATGTTCCAGATTATACTCTAAAGCCATTGTTTGTTTTCCGACAGACAGACTTTTGGACGCTCCGCAACAGTTTAAGGAAATGTACATTCACACAAAAGGCTGTGTGCGTGTGTGCGTGCGTGTGCGTGGGAGGGGGCATTCCATTCACATCTATCTTTTGTGCCACTTGCGTCATTAAAAAAATATGTATCCATCGATTTCTATTTTGTGGGGTCCATCTCTTCTGTTGGACACTCCTGTAACAATTCCAAGAAGTGACGGTGCGCTTGCGTAGGCTGGTGGAACCGTTCTATAAATGCCTAGCAACTTGACCATTATGTCGTTTGTCACCAATGCATTTCAACCTCCCAAAAGTTGTGAGCTTTGCTCATGCCTCTTTGGCGTATGTAAATGTTGAGATTGCAGACAGGCAGGCAGAGTCAAGTATTTTCCATCCTGCATGTCAACCGGGTTGATGTCCTTGGCAACCTCGAGTTAAGGATTTGTTTGTCTATTGACAGAGGCCCGGCCGGTCAATGCGTCCTCCCCTTGCCTGCCCGGACCCCCAAAAAAACATTTGAAAGCACCTCATGAAGGCTTTGCTTTGCGTGCGTGCATGTGCAGTCCTTCAGAGGATCAACATTCCAATTTGGAGATGAATTCTGCCGAGTGCAATATTGTTATGTTGTTGTGCTTTGTATAACTTTGGGCAATGTAGCACAGTCTAAAATCACGAGGCCTGCAAAAGTTCATAATGACAACAATGTATCTGAATGATTTTTTTTAGATTTCAAAAATGACTTCAACTCAATCCGGAGGATAGATCACATGGTGCTTGGCCATTTTCATTGACTAGCTTGCTTTCAACTTGAATTGATATACTTTCCGACTTGCTGAGCAATGGATACGTGACATTTACTGTAGTCATTTCTTGCTTGTGTTTTTGCATCATTCTGACATTAAACAGTCACTAAGGCAGGGCAGGGCAGGGCAGGGCAGGGCACCCAGAGGTTCACTTTGCAATCTCTTATGTTATTTATTGACTTGAAAACAAAAATCACACCACCCAGACCAAGCAGTAAAAAGAGTCTCCTAACAGTTTAAGAGATTTTTATTTTTTTTTAAAAACGTTGTCTGTTTATTTTCTTGTGGATCTGGAGCTGATGTTTTGCTTCAAGAGGAATCAAATGAATTGAATGTGTACATATTATATCAATGAAAGGTGATGTACTTATGTAGTAAAGCTCATGTAAATAAGTTGTTGTCGTTGCTCATCTTCTCCCACAACTGTTAATGTGTTGGCTTTCTAGAGGGGAAAGAACTCTGCTAGTAAATACATTTGCAATAACGTCATGTTTTCTTTTATAAGGTAAGAGGAAGGTGAAAAGTCCGAAGATGTGATCATTGTGGAATTGCAAGAATGGGGCTTTGGGGAGCACTGGAGGTGGAATTGCAAGAATGGGGCTTTGGGGAGCACTGGAGGTGGAATTGCAAGAAAGGGGCTTTGGGGAGCACTGGAGGTGGAATTGCAAGAAAGGGGCTTTGGGGAGCACTGGAGGTGGAATTGCAAGAAAGGGGCTTTGGGGAGCACTGGAGGTGGAATTGCAAGAAAGGGGCTTTGGGGAGAACTGGAGGTGGAATTGCAAGAAAGGGGCTTTGGGGAGCACTGGAGGTGGAATTGCAAGAAAGGGGCTTTGGGGAGCACTGGAGTGTCGCTAGCCGCAGTGGTCGCTACACCTGCATTTCTGTCACCGCCGGCCGCTCTTCCTGTTTAGCTTTCCTTCATAGACCCCAAATAGCGCAAATACCTCTTGAAAGCGGTTTGGAGAAAGGTCACCTACAAGATGCAGCCGTTCTTATCCTAAGCATGAAAGCATCCCAGAGGTCCGTTTCAAATGAGTTCTCCATCACAGTTGGGCTGCGACAGGATTCACCTTGGTTGAAGCAGAGCTTGTTGCAATCCAGCCTTTGTTTCAGATGTGAAACGCTCACCCAGAAGCAAATGGTGTCAAACCTTTTATTTCAAAGCAAAATGAGAAGCCCATTCGTTTTGCCAGTATCAGAAACTACCAAAGCCCAGAAATAACTTTGAGTTGGACATGGAATGTGACAACACTGCAACCTAAATGAGGGACTTCAAATCTCGAAGGGACAGCAACATACAGCTTATAGATTTCACTTGGAGCCACTCCTGCTAAAACCAAAAAATGAACTAAAATAAAGCATCCTCTTCTCTCTCTCTCTCTCTCTCTCTCTCCAATTGTTCCTTTTTTCAATTTTCCCTTTTTGACGATCATCCAACCAATGTCAATAGAAGAAATGCAGTGCAAATGGTGATTTGATGGACGTAAGGGGCAAACCAAATCTTTACACTTACCTGGCCCTGTGTGGAAAAGGTAGCTTTGAATAGCTGGTTCGGATCCCCTTTTCCTCTCTCTACTTGGATGGATATTTACATTTGAATGATGAACTTCAAGTAGGGAGGGAAAGGATGCAAAGAAAGATAAAACAAGGATGTACTTTTCATCGGTCGGCAGCGGCCAGCGAGAAAAATCCTCACGGGTCCTCTCACTTGGAGTCCAACTTGGCCATTTCCTGAAGGTATATTCCGATGCTCTCGCTGTCAAACACCACAAAGTATATATTTTTCAAAGAGGAGTTGGTGGATGACACAAAGTGGTTGGAGATGGCCTTGAGGATGAGCTGGGCAGCTGTGGGCTTCGGGAATCCATTCCTGTCAGGGAGGGGAGCGAAAGGGAGGTTCACCGTTAGTTAGGACAAAGTCTCCAATTCATTTGGTAACAAGCTAAAAGGCAAGGTGAATGAATCCCAGTGGCCCCCAGAGCCAAGTTAAAAGTGGGTGGTTCCTCCCTCACCGTCCAGCAGGGAGTGAGGGGAAAGCCAAAGACTTGAATTTCTTCTCCTCTGCGGCCGAGAGGCAGTTCTCCACCGTCTTTTCGAGATGCTCTTCACACTTGTCTGAACCCCACTGAGGAACATTGCAGTGAATGACGACGCGGGCGCTCATTCCACTGGCCTGGCTCACTGCCACTGCACCGTGGGGAGAAAAGGGATCAGCGCAAAGATCCACTTCCTTCCTGGCAACAGTGGACAAACGGGTACCTGACGCCACCTCCAAAGGTCCCTGTGCTTTCCGTAACTCCTTGACGCCCTCCAGGAATTCCTGACCTCCTGCCTTCTCCAAAGCGTTGCCTGCAAACAACGCGGCGGCGGCGGCAGCAGATGAGTACTAGAAGGTAGAAAGAGGTCTCCGATGCGCTGCTTTCTCACCTACACCGTCTTTGAGGTCCATCTCTGCATTTGTAGGGTTAATGATAGCATCCACCTTGATGGTTCCGATTTTGCCCACTTCGGTCACTGTGAGAGACAGCTGCCGTTCGCCGTCATCCACAACACGGTGTTGGGAGGAAAAGCCAGCGTGAAGAGGAAATGTGGCCGGCCTTATTTATTCCACAGTCTTACCTTTTGACCAAGCAACAGGCTCTTGGCCGAGAGGATGGTAAAGCCGTCCCCTGGGCCATCTTCCACCGTGGAGTTGGGGACGGATTCTTTGTCGTTGTCTGTGCTCTACGCCAGACGGAGAAGGGTACAAGGGATACGTTAACGCTAGCGCCGCTTGGCTAGGGCGCCGTTTTGGTGACCGACCGACCGACCGACCGACCGACCGACCTTTGCTTTTCGCCCTCGTTTGCCTTTAACCTTTATCGAGGCTTTGGGGCTTGCGGCGCGGGCCGATTCCCGCTTCTCGGCCTGGCTGTCGGCTTTGACTCGGCTTCCTCGCTTCTTGGAGAGAAGCTCCGGGTGAATGCGAGGCAGAACCCCTCCGTTCGATATGGTCACGCCCCGAAGAAGCTGGAAAATATGGATGGAAAGGTAGTGTATTTTAAATTCTCATTTCATCATGATGGAATAAAGGCGATCAGAGAAGCTGTTTTGGGAATCTTTCTAAAAGTTGTCGGACGCTTGTCGCTCGCTACCTGGTTGAGCTCCTCGTCGTTGGCCACGGCCAACTTAATATGTCTCGGCGTGATTCGGCCTTTTTTGTTGTCCCTTGCGGCATTTCCGGCCAGCTCCAAAATCTCCGCTACAGCGCAGAAGACAGTGGAAATTCATGAGACGTCAGCTCTGCCCCCCGAATCAGGGTGGCCAAGCATCCCTTAACATCAGATCTCGCTTTGGTGCGTTGCCAATGTCGGGTGTTGCTGTCACCATCCGTCTCTGTTTGTTTCCTTGTTTGAATGTTGCCATGGTTTGCGTTGGCGTCCCCCCTCCCCGCCCTTCCCAGTCTGCTCACAATCGATGTAACTGCCGTCCGTCACCTGCCTCTCGTTACCTGTCTTGCATTTAAGTCCCGTCTGCGTGTCACTCCCTGTCGGATTGCTTTCGACTTCTTGTGTCTAGTCCCCAGTCTGTTCCGTTCCGTTCCGTCCCGTCCCGTTCTAGTCTTGTCCTGTCCCTAGTCGAGCCTCTCGTCGCCGTTGGAGTTCTTCAATCAACCAAGCCGGTCCAGGCTGCATTCGGTCGCTCGCCTAGCGCCAATCTCGTCATGACAGTTGCTCATTTGAAATGCTCCAAAAATGAATCCATTTTGGTGCTAATAGGGACTTGGGAACCGACTCCAAAAAGGGAGGAGAAGAAAAGTCGGATTGCCGCAGAGAGCGTAAGCAAAAAGCCGTGACATCTTACCTGCCAGATATTCGATGACTGCTGCCATGTAGACTGGCGCCCCCATGCCAATGCGATATTTGTGTGTGCCAGCGCGCAGGTACCTCATCATTCGGCCGACGGGGAAGATGACCCCTGCCCGGGCTGAGCGGGACAGCTTGGTCACCTTCTTTTTCCCCCCTCTGGCTGACATCCTTCAAATGAGACACAGGTAAGGATGTAGCAAAGTCGACTTTGAATTGCCTGCTTGGCATCGGAGAGCTAGGTGTTTAGAACCTGCGAGCTTTCGGATCCGATCAACGGCATTCTGCGTTTGTATCTGGCTGGCTGGCTGGCTGGCTAGCGTATCCCTTTGCACACAGCAAGTAAGAAGTGTGCAACCTTTTTGATGGTTGGCACTGCCAGCCAGGTGTCCCAATACTTTTTGCTTGCGTGTATGTCAGGTCAGGTCCACCGCGCCGCCAATCGGAGTCAATCATTTCGAATGTATTTCTGGGAAGCATTTGATGACGTTGTTAAATGATGAAAGCAAAATTATTGCAATATTTGGGAACATTGCGATGCATCTGGAGCGATACAGGCGCACTTCACGCAGCCAATGCAAAAGACGGACGGACGGACGGACGGACGGGCGGGCGGGCGGGCGGGCGGGCAGGGGGGAGCGCTTAGCAAGCACAAGTCAACAACGTAGCTGCGCAGACGCTGCCATTGCACATTAGTGTCACTTGGTCGCGGTCTAAACACGGAATCCGAAAGCTAGTGCAGTACCCGAGCGACACATGCAATGAAACGAACCATTTGGTTGTCAAATGACGCCGCGCAACTCGCTACTGTTAGGCTTTCCTTGACTTGAGCGAGGCCCTTCCTTTTCCTTCGCCTCTTATTTTGTCATGCACAGTTCCGATCCTTATGACATGCACATCGGACATGGAGAGTAGCGCCTGCAAAACGTATGCGTCAATGTAGAGCAACGCTTTAAGTTTCCTACCTGTTTTTTCTGGCACGCACGCACACGAGATAAGCGCGCCCTCGTTGCTTCTGAAGCGGACACGCCAGATGAGAGCAGAACTGAGCAGAGCAGAGCAGAGCTGAGCTGAGCTGAGCAGAGCTGAGCTGGCTGTCTCGATGTGGTTTTGCTGCTCTCCCCTTCAAGCCCCTGTTAAAAACACACCAAGAAGGACAAGCGCAGGGTTTAAGCCGGACCTCCAGCTGGCTGGCTGGCTGGCTGGCTGGCTGTGCTGCCGCTGCTGATGCTGGAAAGGGGTTAAAATTCAATAGCCGATGGTGGGGGAAAATGCCCAAACCAAAAAACGCCCCCCTGTAACGACACTTTTGGGGAATCAATGGCGTCGTGATGCACCAGTTGATTTCGAACAAGCCAGCCCGCCCGCCAGCCAGCCCGCCAGCCAGCCAGCCAGCAATCAATCGCACACCAGCGAAATGGACACCTATTCTTAGCAATATCGACCTTAAAGTGACATGCTTTGTCTGATCATTTGGAATGAAATATGCGCTTCAACTTTGGATAGGATGATTTGATTCGACCTTTATGGATCGGAACATTCGATTGGACCTTTTCCAATCACTGTAACGCAGGGGCGCGGCTAGGCGTCAAGCTCGATCAGGCCCCTTGCATCCCTACCCCTGGTACCTTTGGTAGGATCTGCTGGAGTCCAGACAGCTGGACACTGCACTGGTGCTGTATTGCACCTGACCAGCAGAGGTCAGTGCAGAGCTGTGTGAAGTTCTCAGTTTATCTCGACGCGACAGCTAAGTGTAGCCAAATCTTTTTTGCAAGAGGCCGGGGGGGGGGCATATTAGCAAACTGGAGGTTTGCTTGGTTGCCAAGGGCCTCAATTGTTTTCCATTTCAAGACATTTGCTTGCATCGTTTTCACCGACTTGTCATTCAAATGACATCAAGCATCCTTATTTTCCTCACCATTGGATTGACAAAAAGTCTCAATTGCTCTTTCTTTTATTTCTCAGCAGAAATCACGAGGCGGCTTCTGTTAGATGTGACTCTGTTCACTCACTATCGGGGCAAATAGCTCTCAGATCGTGCACTTCATAGTAATGTTGCTACGTAGTGCTCGCTGTGGCTAAAAAGTTGGCAACAAATTCTTGTCCCGAAATTTCTCAGATAAATGTCGCTCGCTCGCTCGCTTGTACATTCAAGTGGAAAGGAAAAGAGCAACAACTTTCCAAACAGCGCTCAAACACTGCCAATGGACCCGCCCGATGTGGGCCGCGGGCGGGCGCTAATCGGCCCCTGCAGCTCCGTCCGTCCGTCCGTCCGTCCGTCTCCTCGACAGTATTTGTCAGACTGTCGAATTTGGGAGGAAGTGACTAGTGACAAGTGTAATTTGCCTGGCGCTCAACTTCAACTTTAGCTCTCTTTCTACTTTAGAATAGAAAAGCAGTTGAAGACGTGTTGAAATGTCCAAACACTTCCCATTTCATGCACCAATCGATGAGCTGTCCTTTTCATTTTCACTTGATTTATTGTCGGAATAAGGATGGATGGATCAGGATGAGAGTGTAGCCAGCCATGTCTTGGTGAGAGCACGTTCAACAGGGTCAGGCATGGACGAGGCTGTGGCAAAACGAAAAAAGCTCCTATGGAGAGTGCCATTTGTATCTTGAAAGAAGGCTTGATCCGCTTTCCAGAATGGGATGGCAGTCTGGTCTGGTGTTGTCGTCGTCGACGTCGTTGTCGTCGTTGTCGTCGTCGTCGTTGCCCTCGCCCTCGTCCTCGTTGTTGCTGTTGGGTAGGCCGCTTGAAGTTAGTAGTCAAGCAGATGCTTCAAAGTGGCCCAGCAGATGTCTTTTGCAGGCATAGCTAAATGGGCATAGTCAGCGCTGGCTTGCAATGGACTAAACACCTGCTCACCAAAAGTACTACTTTGCCCAACGTTGAACTGTTTGAAAAGGTCACTTTCAAAAGCAATTTGGAAATAGCCGGCCTGACCAGATGAGCGCACTTATTATAGATGAAAGCATGGCCGCATGAGCAATGACTGTGGCAAAGGGCAGAGGTGGGAGTCACTCACACATGTCTCAAGCAAGCAAGCAGAAAGTCATTTCAAGTAGTCCTCCAATTGGGCTAGAGCTGGAACTGAAGCTGGTGCCTGTGCCCTGATCCCGTGGCGTGGTGCCTGTGATGGCCTTGACTTTGACTTTGACTTTGATCCCAGGCTTGGCAAAAATGTCATTTCTCGCTTGGACAATGGTGCTTCAAATCTCCACTCATTTGAATTCATCTGTTCATCTTATCCATCCGCCGCAGCATTGTTTGTTTCATCCTGGGAAAATGACCCCGTCAGCCAGGTTCAATTTGCCATGGTCCTTGTGCCGAGAGCTCACACCAGTCAGTCCAAGAGGGAAACCCGGCCTTTCCTCTTTGCTCTTGGATGGATGGAGGCAATGACAGGTTTGGAGGTCACGCTGGTTTATTTCAGGGTCTTTGTGCTTTGTCGACAGGCAGAAGGTGATGGAGTTCATCCTCGCTGAGGATAGGATGGAGGGAGGGAGGGTCGGATCTGGACACTTTGTACAACAATGAGCACTTATCCCAGATTAGAGTGCGCATTGGTGACGTCCATTCCGGCGCTGCTTGTTATTTCCTGCCCAGATAGAAGCGCGTTTGTCGTTCAAACTTTACTTCCGCACTTCAGCTTCTATTCTTCAAATGATCTGGGAATTTGCCGCTTCGGTCTGGGGCACCTTGGCAGTGCTCAGAAAGCGGATTAGCATCCCTTCAGGGAAAGTTGAATCCTCCGGAGGTCACCACCGCCTGTAATTACTATTACAAGTTACTATCTTTGAAAGAAAGAAAAAAAAAAACCTCAACTACAATTATCCCCAAACCTTTCCAGTTCAAGCCCTTCTCTGATTTATTGACATCATCGGAGTCCCCGACCCCATGAGAGTCTTCCGTTTTTGATCTTCCCAACAACCCAGCGGTTTAGCGACACTTGCCGCAATTGCAGGCAGATGAAGCTCACTTCTCAGTTGTGTTTGGGCCTGGCTGTGTGGCTGGCTGGCTGGCTGCCTGGCTGCCTGGCTGCCTGGCTGCCTGGAAGCCTGGCTGGCTGGCTGGCTGGCTGGCTGCCTGGCTGGCTGCCTGGCTGCCTGGCTGCCTGGCTGCCTGACTGCCTGGCTGCCTGGCTGCCTGGCTGCCTGGCTGCCTGGCTGGCTGGCTGGCTGGCTGGCTGGCTGCCTGGCTGCCTGGCTGCCTGGCTGCCTGGCTGCCTGGCTGCCTGGCTGCCTGGCTGCCTGGCTGCCTGGCTGCCTGGCTGCCTGGCTGCCTGGCTAGCTGCAATGGAATTTTCAAATCCTATCTATCTCAGGTCGAACCAACATCGCAGTGAGCGAATCTTGTGGAATCTGGTCCATATCTGGTCCATATCTAGTCCATCTCTGGTCCATCTCTGGTCCACCTCTGGTCCATCTCTGGTCCACGTCTGCCTTGCAATGTACATTTCAAACGATTTGAAATACTATTGCCCTGCTCATACGTACTTTGATTCTGGAGTTTGCATTTTCCTCCCCCTCCAAACGTCATGACAATTTACGTTACTCCGAGTCTTTTGGAGAATGCCCACTGTGCCTATGAGCATTCATCTTCTGTCCGTCCTGACCTGAGGAGAGGCACGCAGGCGATTTGCGGCCAAAACATCAACCAGACATGGCATTTGGTATCTGCCGTTGGTCTCGCGGATCCTTTACACATTTTCCCAGATGTGTGCCTTGAACAAAAAATATGATGGGGAACAAGTGGTAACAATGGTACTGCCAATGCACTTTCTGACTTTTTAGTGTACCTCGCAAGCGCATTGCTCACATTGTTTGGGGGACTTTTGATCATCTCACCAGATGCTTTGGACAGAGCTTACTCCTGTTGATTGAATTGCTCAACTTGTAAAAACTAGCAGCAGCAGCAGCAGCAGCTGCCCTAGGTGGCCCTAGGACAAATGGAAAAAAAAAGGTCAACAGAAGCTAGCTCCATGCTATCATTCTCCAAATGAAATCAAAGACCGACATCTTGCAGGCATTTTGGTTGTTATCTGAATGCGTGGAGTTCCTAGAGATGACATCTGCTGGCGACTTGACAAAATGGGCCTCGAGAGTGGCGGCGGCGGGCGACAAAGCCCAAGAAAGCGCAGGCAGGCACGCACGCACGCTGCCACCTCTTGAATTCTAGCTGGCTATTTTTAGCGCTGGCATTTCTACTTGGCACCCTTTCACATACCCATACGGTCGATTCACACCATTTCCTCTTGCCGTCAAAGCAACATTTTGTTCCCATACAAATGCGACTGGTGCAGAACATTTCAATCACGAGTGAGCTGTCAAATGGCCGGACTTTGTCTGTATTTCTTTTCAATTGAAGTATAATAAATGAGACATCTCTTTTGTTTAGAAATACAACCTTTAACGTAAAAGTCTATTGTTTCCGTCATTCCGTAGTTTCTGTAATTCTGGATGATGACGATGAGCAAAACAATGCTATTCTCCATCTCGTCTTTTGTCCGAAGAGCACAAAGCTACTTCAGTTCAACGGCGGACTAGATACGAAGCCGAGCGAGGTCGTACATCTAGGTTCCGTCACAAACATTCATCGATCCTTTCAAAGTAGTGCACATACAATGGCCCGCCCGCCCGCCCGATCGAGTCCACCAATTGAGGAGCTGAATTGTTACAAAAACACTTGGATTGATTGTGATTGCACAAGGGAAGCCTTCAATCCTTCCCCAATTCATAAGACCAGGTAGGGCAGTAGTTCCCCAAAGCCAAGTCAAGTCAGTCAAGTCAAGTTGATTTGTATAGCCCGAAATCACAAGCAGTCTCAAAGGGCTTCACTTAGACAGAAATTGACAATTATTCTCAAAGCTTACCTGCTGACTTTGACTTTTTGATGGCATTGAGCAAATAGCTCAAGCTTTGAAAGCGCTGCAAGAATACTCTGGCAGTGTGATGAGAGCTGTTATTCATGCTCTTGAAATAAAACATGAAAGTGGAATGCAGCGACACCCAGACGAATGGCCATCACCCTATGTCAGTCATCTCGTCACTGTAAGCCGACTCCTGCGTGCGAGAGGCCGAAGCCGCCGCCGCCGCCGCCGCCGCTTTGGCTCTGCCTGCCTGCCTGCAGATCACTTTGAAGAAGTTGCATATTCGTTGGGCTTTCTCCTCTTCCATCCGCTATTGTTGAAGTCCCTTTTTGGCCCAAGTGGTCACAACAGCGCAAGCAAGCTCCTTGTCACTGCTCTGGCAGGTTTACTATTTCCAAAGTCAACCTCTCAATTTGTCTTCCTGGGCTCGGTGTATTACAAAACACCAAACAAGCGTCGACCACGGGCCCAACTCCTCCTTTCTCCTCTACCGAGAGTGAGCGCTATTCCTACGTATGTCCTCAGCGTCTTACTGAGTGACTTTCTTCTTACTTTTGTCGACTTATTATTGTGATATCCAATTGGTTTTATGTTCCGTATTTATAGGTGTGTGCCTTTTGATTTTCAAAAGGATCTAGAAATAACCTTGACTTGAGAGCCCAGGGGAGTTTTGCCTCTGTGTAAATTTACAGTCACCATTGGACGCATATCCTCTTTCTCCCGGGAAACTTTCTATCCCAGGTAACCAAATGCGACTGACTGCATTGCTCACTCGTCCATGCGCTATCTAGCCACTTGGAATTCTTGGGAGAGTTACTCAGTGCATGGAGGGACCGAGTGAGTTCACGTTTTCTTGTCATTACAAGCGTTTGTTTCCTTCTAGGAGTGTCAGGATGACAGACAGTCGCCCCACCACTGCCGCCGCGCCGCCGCCGCCGCCATCCCAAAGCGAAGCGGTGTTTGCTTTCAAAGGCCCTGTCAGTATGCCAGCCTCTTAGTCGGGCATCCATCCCTTTCAAGTCCGTATCTGCTGGACAAACAATACTTGGTAAATATAGAGAGAGCACCGCTATCACATCCTGACTCAGGGATCTGATCAGGAAATGGAAATGATATCGGTCGGATCTGACCCAGCGACATTTAAATGTCATTTTGAAAGGGACAAAAAAGAAATACTTGCTTCGCGTTGCTTACGACACAAACAAAAGTTCAAGCCTTGGGAACTGGAAGAATTAGTCAACAATTTGGGAAGAGGAAATATAGCTTGACACTTTTAACTCTGGCCAAATTTGTCCCTTTCCTTCCTCCCTCCCGCTTGCTCCAATGAGTCGAGCAGACACAGGAGCTTTGAAATGCCGCGTGCTACCGTGCTACTCGGAAAAGGCGCTCAGCTCTGCTCAGTTCAACTCTGCTCAGTTCAGCTCAGCTCAGCTCAGCTCAGCTCAGCTCACATATGCTGGATGCATTCATCAGAACCGCAGTGCGCTGGTGAATGCTTACAGATGACTAATTTGTGTCACTGCTCCCAAGAGAGTTCCAGAAAGGAATATGTTTTTTTGCGCTGCATGCTTTTGTCATCTTGTCATCATCCTTCGCCACAGCTCCCGCCATGAGTAACCTTCCCCTAACCGACCTTTGCAAAAACCATATCATGTCAATCAGGAGGCGCGAGGAAGTCATTAAAGTGAATGAAAAAAACAGAGGTTGACCCAAAACAGAGGAAACAAATGTTAGAGGCTCTTTTCTCCTCTTCCTGTGGCTTTCCACCTTCCCTCTCTTGAGACCAAAACAAGTCCACCGCAGTTGTGACCCGCTGCAGACTCCAACCCGTACGCTGTAATTAGGACGTGCTAATGTTTAAAGTCGAGCGCTTGCTCAGTCTTCTTCTCGAAAAGGCTCTGTGGAAATGGAGACTGAAGGAGCAAAATCGGTGAGAAAAAATGCCGGACAAAATAGAAGATTGGCGTCTGGCTCAAAGCTTAAAGTGGGGGGGGGGAAAAAAAAAAGAGCCTTTTGTGTGGTCTTGTGCATGGCTTGTGCAGGTGGGCACACCCACAAACGAAAAAAGCCAAAGTCTTCCCAAAGTGGCTTTCCTGACCTTGGGCGTTTGTCCAAAAGCAGATGGAAATGTGGAAAGTCAGGGATTCCATCATCTGGCCTTGAGAGATGTTAATACGTACTTCTTCCGGAAAGTGTCAACTTTACAAATGTGACACCTACTGTTGTTCTATTCAAATGAATGCAAACAACAATGGTGCTGATACTACTACGAATAAGAATGAAAGCCAGTGTCGACCAAAAGAGATGATTTGATTGGGATCTATATTCTTTTTAGCGCGCGCACCCTGAGCTTCCACCCTAACTTTTGACTTCCTCTCCAAAGCCGACGAGCTCCTCCGCACAGCCGCTAGGCATCAAAACAACACGTCGAGAGGACTGGTGTTTACCTCAGACTTGATGATTGCCCACCTTCTGCTTATTCTAATCAAGCTGCTCTTCAGCACACTGGCTTCTATGAGTCATCGTGAGAGAGAGAGAGGGGGAGAGAGAGAGAGACCAGACTTCCAACTATCATCTCAGGGAGTCTATTCACATGCTTGCTACAACTTGTTTGTGTAGAAAATGAACTTTCCCAACACTGCTTGGTTGGATGGATGGATGGATGGATGGATGGATGGATGGATGGATGGATGGATGGATGGAGAGATGGCTGGCTGGAGAGATGTCTGTGTGAGTCAGCAACGGTCCCTCCCCACTAGCCAAGCATTTGTGGTGGCCATCGTGCTCATTCACAAAAACCTGATTATTTTTCAGGCTCTGTATGTGCATGATTCATTTGTGTCAGGTTGTGATGGACATTACAGGTTGGTGGCTCAAGGGGAGAAACGGACTGGTGGGAAAAAGCCACATCAAAAGAAAGGAAGAAATGTGGGATGCCGAACCTTATCAAGTTACGGGCATACTGTATACAGATATATAGGTTTTAT
Organism: Syngnathus typhle; assembly: GCF_033458585.1. Classification (NCBI taxonomy): domain Eukaryota; kingdom Metazoa; phylum Chordata; class Actinopteri; order Syngnathiformes; family Syngnathidae; genus Syngnathus; species Syngnathus typhle. The sequence continues at coordinate 832,884 of NC_083745.1, forward strand.
TTTTAATTTCTCTCTCTCTCTCTCTTTCGGATGTTTTCCTCCTTACTGTCTGTAGTTCCGTTCATGACATCATGAACTTCTTGACTTCCCGCCCGCCCGGGGTGGTTTGAACCATTTCACAGCAACATATAAGATGCTGCTGCTTTTTGATCCATTTGAACCACATCGGTAAAGCGAAAATATTGCGCAAGCTGCTGCATGAAATGGGCAGAAAGTAACGGCGTGTTGATTTCAAAAGACCAACCATCCATCATATCGTGGTCTGGATGTATTTTTGACATTGAGCCTCTCGTGAGCCTTTGGCTTGGGTGTCCCCGTGGTTGAACTGTGCTATAGCCTCCGCTAGCATATCCTGTTACTGTATTCAGGAACAATCGCTCACTGATTTACGCTATCTGCATGCGTGTGAAGCCGCTCAGCCTGACTCTCACGCACGTTTGAATATTTGAATAACCCAACACGTGTCCATAACTGGTGTCCCAGCTCTGCAGACACGCTTTGTTTTGTTTTAAATGGAGAGAACAGCTTCTGCGGGTCTTAATGAGGTCAATGGTTTGCTTTGAGCTAGCAATGTCAGCAGGATATCCCTGCCGTCACAAACACAAGAACGAAGGAAAGCCAACATTTGTGTATCATGGGCTCTTGACAGATTCTTTCCTGGCTCATGTCGACTATTGACTGATATCGTGACAATTTAGAGGAGTCCCATCTTTTTCCCTTCAAAGCCAATGTCAGAGGCATTCATTTCCTTCCAGATTGCGTCCATCTTGTCCATGGCTATTTTTATGCCTGCCTGTCCGACCGTAATCTCGGTCGGACAGACGTAAAAAGAAGGTCCAAGGTTCGAAAGGTTCTGGATCAACGGAATCTTGATGCTAATTGGACATAATATGAACGTACTCATTTTGACATTTTAATCACATAGTATTGCTCAAGTGAATTCAATTCTACTCTATTTATGTGGCCGCAGTACTAATGTTGTGGGATGACGCTATGGGATGGGATGGGATGGGCCAGCTCCATCCGGAAACCTTTAATAAGTGCTCAGTGCTTTGCCACCAGCAATAAGAATAATAATTAATAATAACCTCCATTCCTTGCGACACCAAAGTGCTTTATTTGGGTTGTTTCTTCCTCTGGATTCTCTAGAGACGCGTGCGTGCGTGTATGTATGTGTGCGCCAGTGTCCTTGTTCCCAATAATTGTTTTGGGAAGGGCAGGAGAGGATGTACAGATAAGTCAAGGAATACATTTGAAGGAAGAAGTGAGGTCACCGTCCTTGATGGAGCAGCATTATTCCATTTTTGGGAGTGATTCATTTTTCACATGTCCAAACAGCAAGGTTGAAGTCATTCATAATGATACGCAAGATTGATTAGGATTGCTGCTTGTCTATTTGTGGGTCACAATGCAAACACATTTTGTGGCAATCTTTGGAATGTTCTTGTGGATTTGTCTTGCATCGTTGAAAAAGATTGTGATGTATGTACTATATTGTTTGATTTTTTTGTTGCTCTAACGGATTCGATTCATTGCACACTCCAAATTGTTTTCTCCTTGAGAAATCCTTTCATATTGCCGGTAACTTTAGGAATGTTTTATACGGCGCAAAATAGGACGTTGCCACAAAATCCGAGCATCAGAGCCTAAAAAGAGGACGGACGTCTATCTGTCAGTAGCAATCGAAGCTTCATCAGTCACTTCCTCCCTCCCTCCCTCCCTCACTCACAGTCATGTTTTGGACTGACGCTAACTTTGACGCCAACACTGACAGACGGAGGGACGGAAGCAAAGTATCACCTTGGACTTGTTTGCCCTGGGCGAGCGTGTCAGAAGCCCCAGACAATGTCGCCCCTCGACCAACCCAGAGGCTCAGGGAGGAGCTTTTTGGTCTTGGCGCTAAAGCGGGTCTGAACTGCTTGAATCCCACTCGGTCCAAGGCATGTGCCGTAGGGGCGTTGCGGCAGCCACGCTTCCTTCCGTCAGCCAAGCCCGGCCGGGTCGGTCGGTCGGTCGGGGCAGCTGTGGCTAGAGAACCACGACCAGCACCAGCATGCACGTGTGCTGCCATTGAGAATGTAGCCATTGCGTCGAAAAGCGCTCTATCAATCGGATGTATTCTTCCTCTAATGATTATTTTCCTGCAAGCATGTGTACATTGAATGCATCCTCCATTTTCTTCTCTCTGCTCAAGTGCAATTCCACTGTGATGCATCAGCCAGCACATGCTTGCTGTCCTGAAAGCAAAAGTACCCGATGAGTTGGCTCGTTTACAAAGGCACTGAATGGGCTCATCACATGTGAGACAGAATCCTCCATCACATTAAGATTAAGATTAGATCACATGCACTAGTCTTGTTTGAATAAGCACAAGGCATACTTTTCCTACAATTAGCCTCAGCACTGGCAATCACGAATGGCTGAATTGCACGTGCGCAAGTTGGGCACGGGACACAAATAGTCCATCCTAGATTCGTCACATAAAAAGGAATATCATTCATAACAATAAGTACAGCAAATTCTGACCTCTCAATTTATGTGCCACAACAAGTAGGAATAAGTTCTGCAACAAAAGGCAATTGTGGGCAATGACAGTGTTGCTAATAAAGCTGTAAAAAAAAAAAAAAAAAAAAAAAAAAGCACAGGTGGAGGTGATTTGGGGTGGGAGTGGAGTGGAGTGGAGTAGAGTGGAATGTCGAGCGCTTTTTACCACTGAAACCCGGAAAGGACAGTTGCCTGACTGACTACTGCGACAGAGGTAGGTAGGCAGGCTGCAAGCTTGCAATTGCAACCATTACAGCCATTACAGAGGCTGCTTTCATGTTTTGTCAGCTGACCGTTGCAGCCATCATGTATTGTAGACCTGCCTTTCTTTGTGCTGTGCTGTGCTGTGCTGTGCTGTGCTGTGCTGACTGGGAGGAGGATGCCACCAAATAAGCACTTGTGTATCTCTTTGCATGTGCTAGTAGTTTGCGTCCCGTGGGGCAACATGTTACGCGAGTCATCCTCAGCCAAGGCAGATGGACATGTCGGAAATGGAAAAGCCATCTGCCTCAAGTTTATGCCACATGACCTGATTGCATACACTTGTTTGACACCGCAGAGCAGAGCAGAGCAGAGCAGAGCAGAGCCGAGCAGAGCAGAGCAGAGCTGAGCAGAGGTCCTATCGGATTTTACGATGACCTTGTTGAGGCCGGTCTAGTCCATCGGTGGGTGGCCAAGAATTATCACTGCGTGATGGACGATGATTTTGATCCAAGCCTTCAATACCTGACTCTGTATTGTAGAGGGAGTAGGAAACTTAGTCATGGTTTGAAAATATGACACCTTCAATGACCGCTCACAGAAAGACGCATGCGTATGACCGTTGGGATCCTTATAGGTTGAAACGCATGCAGCTTTCCTCTTTGACCAAAAGCACCTTGGGACGGCTCCACTTTAATAATATAGAGTAACTCTAATAACACAGCAGAGAAGAAGAGGTTGTAATTTAGATATTCAAAAGCCGCATCGGCTTGATAGTGTGGTAAGAGAGCAAAAGCAGGAAGATTGTTGACGCTTTCGTAAAAGGTGCCCTGAGCTCCACAAGTCCTTCAGCAGCACATCTGCTTTTGCTGACGCTGCCTGTGTGGCTGCCTGGCTGGCTGCCTGGCTGGCTGCCTGGCTGGCTGCCTGGCTGGCTGCCTGGCTGGCTGCCTGCCTGGCTGCCTGCCTGGCTGCCTGCCTGGCTGCCTGCCTGGCGGCCAGGCGGGGGACAAAATGTTGGATGGACAGCAGGACTGTGCTCTCTGCCGTCCTGTTCCGTTTGTGCACTCCAAATGACATCTCTTATCATGATCTCTATATTTATACACTTTTGCATTCCTTTTGTCTCATTCTTTCAAGGTTTTTTTTTTCTCACCATTTTTTGTCCTTTCTCTATTAATTTAGCCTGTTTAAGTCACAGATGGTATTAGAGCTGAGATGATTGTAATAAATGTATGATCAGTTTTGAGGATCATTTTCAGAGCATTTGAAGGATCCCAAATGCAGCTGCCGCCGCCGCCGCCGGCGCACTGTAATTATAAGGCCAGGCTGCACATGGTGGCGACATGACGCAAGCCAAGTGATTTTGGAGCGGTAAGCCTCCGTCATAAGCCTTTGCAGGCACACATGGGATCCTAAGATGTGGCTGACACTGAAGGGACATCCTATGATCCACCTAAAATTACAGTGGAAAGAGCACATTTTTATTAGCTAGTGATATTATCCATCCTTCTGTACGGATGGGATCCACATTAGAAGATGACAATGACATGATAAGAGGCCCACCTCGCTCAATTATTATTTCTAATCTGCACTCCCAATGAACGTATGTGGCCTTTGTTGATGGGGGGGAAAAAAAGAAAGTCTCCTGCCATCATAGCAGGAAAGCCTTTTTCTCTAGGGACTGAAAAAGCCGAATAAGCATACAAAGCAAAAGACCGTGGCAGTAGCAATGACATTTACGACGTGTGCAGCCATGTTCATCGGGCACCACGAAGAGCAATCAAAATCTACTTGGCCGAACGAACCATCACGGCACCACTCTTCTAAAGAAGTGGGAGCCATTTGCATTTTGGTTTGGTTGGATGACAGCAGTCCGGTCAGCAGACCCAGCAGTTGCTGCTTTGCGTCCCCTAAAAATACCCGGCACATGAAAGGGGGCACGACGGAATCCCGCCCCGGCTTTTAACCTAAAGCCCTGCACGGCCAGGGAGGAGGAGCGTGCAGCATCTGAGGCAGGCAGAGAGAGAGAGAGAGAGAGAGAGAGGAGAGGAGAGGAGAGGAGAGGAGAGGAGAGACGCTGGCTCAGGTTACACTAAGGCGCACTGCCCTGCACTGCACTGTACAAGGCTGCACGGCACGGCACGGCACGGCACTGCACTGCACTGCCAGAAGACCTGCGCTGCGCCACACACACACAGCCGGCCGGCCGGCCTCTCTCTTGCTCACAAGCTTCAGAGTGGAAGTGAGATGACAACCGCTCCATCTGTAAGCGCCGTCAGGAGCATCTCTGACCCATAAGGAGGCCCAACATGGATTTCTTTCCAAGTTTCCTATAGTTGCTCACCTCAGGTCTCAATTAAAACATTGATTAGAGGCAAGAGGTTGGCAAGCCAGCAAGATATTCTCTACTGGTTCCTGTTGAGTTGATTGCCTCTCAAGTGGACAAAAGAGATTGGAAGTGGAAATGGAGCAGAAGTGGACAGACGCTGGGAAAACCAGCGAAAAGCTCGAAAAGAACCCTTCCCAAAAGCTCAAGTGGGACAAGTGGAGCGCTTTTTCTTCCGTAAGCTTTTGCATGGCAGTATCTCTGCTATGTGTTGGAATATGCATTGGCTTTTGTGTGCGGACCACGGCGTTGCAGTCCAGGATAGTAAGTCTTGAGCAGCAGCACCTCTCCGCCTGGATGGAGCAGGTGGAGCCCCTTATTTTGGACAGACTGGACCAAATCCTGGACAAGGTGGGTGCTTGCTTCACTTCCCCAGTGAGGTCTTCTCAGAACCAAACTATGCTCATTTAATTTGGAAATGAAAAGGTTGCAAATTGAATTGGGTTGTTGGTTCTCATACGTATCAAAGACTTTGGAAGTGAGACTAAAATGAGTCCCAAAAAAAGCATTTCTTGATCTATCGTCCAAGCGTGCTTCGTAAAGCATTTCAAAAGACATCAAATAGTGTCGGTGTAGTGTTAACAAAGGGATGGTTTGTTTCAAAACAAATGAGTAGTGATATCCTTTCTATTGTAGGGTAGCTTGTGTTGTAAAAAAAAGACCTTTATTCTGGAAAAGAATCTTTAAGGCACACTTGATGTGCCCAAATGATTGAGCTTGAACGAATTTGGCAGATGAAATCCTGTATTCATTATATGAGGACTGTCACTGTTCATCTGCCTTGGCTGTGGTTGCTTCACATGTGTTGCTCCTTTTATTGACCACTTGCACAGCTACACTAACAAGCTTTTGAAGAGTGATTGAAGTCTTCTGTTTTCTTCTCTGCCTCTATAGCTTTCTCACCCCCCCCCCCCCCCCCCCTAACCCTAACCCTAACCCCCCCACTTCACCCCACTGCTTTCTCACCAGCGGGCATTTGCTCTCTCTAGGTGAGCTCAAAGCTCCAAAGTGGCTGCATTGCGATCAAGAAATGCAAAAGCAAGTCAAACGCATTTCAATGACAGACGTCAACACTCTTCCTTCTTGCCACTTTGGGAAAAATGCATTTGATCATTTGTATTCCTAATGAACGCAATTAGAATTTGGTTTTGAAGTTGAATTTGATGATCTAGTAAGAGCTGTGGAAATGTGTTAGCGAGGCCAAGAGTGATGAGAATCTCCTTCATCTGCAGACATGCATGGCCAAGGCAATGCACTGCACTGCACTGCAATGCAAGGCCTTTTTTGTTTATCTTTGTGCGTATACATGGTCATTATTAATGGGGCAAAACCAGATGGAGCCTTTCATAGAAAGACCCTTGACTGTTACTTTCACCTAAACACATGAGGGTTGTCGTTGGCTTTTTTTTTTTGCTTGCTTTTGAACTCATTTGCAGTATTTTCCACACAGGTGTTCCTAACTTTGTGAACTTTGAGCACAGAGGAACTTGAACGCTCCATCTATTGCAGGACACAGGTCAAGCGTCCATTTGTTTGTGAAGTTTTCAACAGTTTCCCATAAGGGCCACGCTTTTGAGGTTGAACTGGCCGTCCCCAACCTGTTGATAGGCAATCCTAGTGCCATTTTAGCCTCCACGACTCCTATCTAACATGGATCTAGTGTATGCTGAAGGTGATTCTTGTTCACCTACTATTTCAATTGCTTGTAATGATATAGCCAAGACTGTGACTGTCTCAATGAACGACTGTTTCAGTTTGAAATGGTGATTACAAGTCAAATAGAGGTGTGTCGGGAAGATTTCATCTTGGAAAGGTGGCGGCTGCCTGTGGAACTTGGACCAATGTTCAATTTCCATTGCCAGATGCAGGTCAAGTTGTTTTGCCAGACTGTGCAGCTGCAACACAAGATTGCTGTGGAAAAACAAGACTTCTGCTTTGATATAGATGTCAATATATATATGATATACCTATCGTTCTGGTTGTAAGTGTACCATGTATTTATGATTGTCTTCTCTGATTTGCATCGGAAGATACAAGGTACAACTGTGACCGTGTCGTCAACTTGTGGGGGTGCTTCCTTTCTGTACTTTTCCGCCATTCTCCAATTGATGCACTGTGGTTACTGCAAGTGCGGCCAATTTTTAACATCAAATGAAAACACTAGAAGAAGCTGGGCTAATTAATTAGAGCAAAGTTCTCTGAAGGAGCAGAATTCCAATCGACTGATTGATTGATTGAGTGATTGGATGCACAGCCCGCAATGACAATATAGACCTTCTATTTATATTCACAGTCATGAAGATAAATAGAGCCATGTCCTCACTATTAACACCCAAAAAACCTTGTGCCCTCCTGACCTTCTCCTGCCCTGGCCCCATTTCCAATCATTCAAGAAGTGCTTTGTGCAGACATGGCAAAAGTCATAGTGAGCGCAGATGCTTGCTGGGAGCGCCCGCCCGCCCGCCCGCACGCCCGCCACGCCACACCACACCACACCACACCGCATTTGAGGTGAAGAAAAGTGAAAAAGACTCTTTCCCGCTGCACTGGTTTAACCACACAGCTAGCTCCCCACGGAGCCGTCACTCGCTATACTGAGAAGCAACTCTGCTTTACATAGACCTCACAAACGCAAAAACTTGGCACGTGTTTGTGTGTGGCTGTTTAGGAGTCGACATGACGCATTCTAATCAGAAAGCAGACCGCAAACCGTACACTCAAGTAAAAGTGTATAGCTCTGCGCTCCATCAGGAGACAGTTAATTGCACACGTATAAAAAAACAACAACACACATTCATCGAGACACGCACAACACCACCCACCCACGCATACATTCCTTATGTAATAGGGGTCACAAAATGACTTTGGAGCTTGAGACGAAGCAGGCGTGCTGCCAATTGTATTTACTGTATTGTCAAGATTTAAAGCGGACAAGGAAAAGCCACTTAATGATGGTAAAAGTCAGCCAATGTCAAGAAAGTTTCAAGGGCTTTTAACACTTTCACAAGTTTGTGTCATACTGAATAGAGAAATATTTGGATACAAATATACCTCAACATGAATAAATGGATTTGTTTTGCAACAAACCATCATTTTGTTTAAGAAAGACTTTCCGAAATCTTGCTGGTGCATTCTTCAACAGATATTTTGATATTTTTTCTTCTTTTTTTAACATCTGCAATCCCTTTTAACATTCCATTACCCTCAACAACATTTGAACCCACACACACACAGAGTAAGTTTTCATCTGTGTGAACGTATTAGCAGCCTTCCCTGAAGTCAACTCGCCAAGCGTCCTTTAGTTTCAGACCGAAACCTTTGAAAGTCTTGTCTCTTTTGTTGATCAAACCACGGTGCGCCAGACTGAGATACTAAGAGGCACCGTTGAACTGTAAGAGACAGTGGCGAGAGTGTGTGCATGGCATGGCTTGGCTTGGCTTGGCTTGGCTCGGCTCGGCTCGGCTCGGCTCGGCTCGGCTCGGCTCGGCTCGGCTCGGCTCGGCTTGGGCTTCAGCACCTGTCGCCAGCCTCTAAACACACAGCGAGCGCATGCTGCCATTCCTGAGCGCTATGCTTTGGAGTACTTGCATGCTTTTCTATTCTGCTTGGGGTCAAATCAAAGGCAGACATTTGCACTTCTAATCAGGTCAACTATTAGACTTTGATATGCAGAAAGGACTTCAAGATTTGTTTCCCTTACTGAACAGTTCAAATAAAGATGACTAGCTTAATCAAATTGGATTTTGGGATCTTAAGACCAGGGGATGCTTTGAGAATAATTGTCCATTTCTGTCTATGTGAAGCCCTTTGAGACTGCTTGTGATTTAGGGCTATACAAATCAACTTGACTTGACTTGACTTGGATTCATTCTTTCTTTTTCCCACACGCAGAAACTTGCAGCGCGATTACCAAAGACGCGAGAAGTGAGGGAAGCTCCTTACAGCTGCTTGTGTCCTCCAGGTATGTTTCCCTCCATTCTTTTGCCTTGTCTGAAGAAACTCTAAGAGTACACAGGAAGTCTTTGTGCATCATTTTTTGCTTCGGTTTTCGATCCACAATAAGCAGGACTGGGGCATTGGGGTCTCTCACGGTTGACGTCCGGTGACATCTTCATTTGGTCAGTCGGACTCAAACAATGTCTATGACGAATATTCCGGTTTCAGCCCACATTCAGAAAAGGTGCATGGAAGGTTACGTGAGGACTCGCTATTGTCCTTAAGTGTGATTGGGAATGCTTGTGTGCGCTCCCAACCAGTTGAGTGAAAACCCATACGAGGATAAAGCAGTTCAGACAATGGATGGACGGATGGATTGCTTTGCTGCTTAGTTTTGCAAAAGCAGCGTTTTTGGAAAATGAACTATTTTGACGCTTCCCGAAAATGCTCCCAACTCTGTGGTCTGGTTGGATGTGGCGTGATTGACTGTGCAATCCAACGCAGAATGGCTGAATGACGAATGGAATCTCATTTCAAATAGTGACATCGTTTGACCCGTCTTTTGTCGTATCGTAAAGAAACCTGACGGCCACGTGGAAGGAAGAGAGTATTCGATGAAAAAGAAAAGAATGCAATATAGCTGAAATTGCTATTAACCAAATGATTATGCAAGTAAGCGAATAAGATGTTTTGCAGGAGTTGCCTTTTAGAACTCCAAACGTTTTTAGCTCCAAGTCCTCCGTGAGACCTATCAAAGTATTTATTATAAGAAGGCCAGCGGTTAAAGATCTCGGGGTGGGGGACAACCAGACCCACATAGATATTTTTTTTCCAAATTGGCTTTCATTGCCACAGAAATGCAGACTACTGAGAAACGCCCTGTCTAAAAGCACATTTTTAATCCAAGTTACAAAAGTCACACTATTTGAGTTCCTGAATGACGTTTCATAGAAGCCATTTGCCACTCTTGTATTGTGTGTGCAAAACTGAGTTTGCACGAGTCCCGCAGCCAGCCAGCCAGTGCTGTAGGAAACAACACAACACATTAGCGCTAATTGGTCTTGTCAATAGGATGCGAGCGTTCCAACGCGGTGCCAAGTGTGTGCGGGTCGGCCCATTCACGTAGCAATTGGCTTGAGAAGAGCGTCTCGGCTCGCTGCAGGTGCGGCAGCAGTCTTTAAGTCCAAGCCAAGCAGATGCTTTTACGGCTTCTCGCGACTTTCTGTGTCTCCCCAGAGAACAATAGCGGGTGTGTGAGGGAGGATTTTGCTCCTACCTATGTTGTAAACAAGGCCCATATTGGTGGCGTCACGGCATAAAGAGTACGTACATGTGTAACTTGGTGCCGTGACATGCGTACTGAATAGGCTACGTATACGTACGTCATCATTTTCTTGTCGTTCTTCATTCGTCATCTCTTTTTTAGCTCTCAAATCAGATTGGAAATGAGTATGCAATGGCTCGTGCTGATTCAGATGTGCTCACAAGTAACCTGCTTTTCAAAAGGAGTGCATTAAAGCCACTAAGAATAATGATCCAAAGTTGGAGAGTAGAGTGTCGGTGTGATTCTCCTGGTGCAGTCGATGGTAGGAAGCGTTGCCCACCTGGCTCCTGCCAGTCATCCGCAGTGGCACACGAATGGCATCCTTTTGATTCTTGGCATTGCCCGGTGACCGAGAGGGCAGAACTGCGGTGCCTTGATGGAGACAGGATCCTCAATGAATAAGTCCAGCGCAAAGGAAAGAAGTGGTTCCAGTGACAGATGATCAAAAGTGGTAACATCATCTCGGACTATAAATGTAGCAGCCGTGCAAAACACACCGCTCCAAGGTACAATACCACACATTGGATAGTCTTCAAGTCATATTGCAATACATAGCCGCCGCCGCCGCCGCCGCCGCCGGCCGGCCGGGTGCTCGTTTACTCTCGAGACAAATCGCCAAGCTATAAATATCTTCATTTTAGCCTCTAATATAGGTATATTCAGACACGGTTAGAACTAGCACATGGTGAGTTTCCTCCCAACGCAAGCCTTGATGCAATTTGTTTGGGAATTCACTTGATCTCTCGGTGCCATTACGGCAATCTTGTTTTGCTTTACATGCGCATACCGGCATACCTAACAATTTGGCGCTGAAGTGTAGACTCAACTTTATGCCTGCTGGAATTAGATGTCAAAGTATTGCTAGAAGTGGTGTCATGCCATTTCTTTTCAAAAATGTCATCACGGACGGACAGATTATGAACGTCGTTGTTCTTCATTCATAAATGGGACCACAGTGCGTCCGTCGCCAGCTGTCTTTTTGCTTTGTTTGTTTGTATGTTTGTTTTTGCGATGGCCCACGGAGGCCAAGGCGTTTTCGAGTACGGTGGGTTTAAGATGGACTATTTACTGCGTGCGTTATTCACGGACAAACTGGTGAGTTTTTTTGTGACAGCCCTGCAATCCTTATCTATCCCTGCTAATTCACCAAACAAACAAGAAATGAATTGAAGTACGAGTATGATGTTGAGTATTGATGTCGTTGAATCCTATTTATTGCAAAGGTGGCTTTGTATAGCTTTACATCATAGGTGAGCATGCCCGAGAGGAATAACACTGAGCTTGACATGTTTGCAATAATGTGAGAAAGGAACTTTGCTAAAAGCAGAGCTTGAGAATGGGAGCCATTCCGGCCGGCCCTCAAAGGCGCCGCCGCCGCTGTCGCCGCCGCCGCCGAGTCTTTCTTTCGTGGCCCATACAATAACTGCTGACTATGTTAGCTAGAAGCATGAGAAAGTCACACATGGCTACTTTGATGCACTGCACTTGACATGCAATGTCATGAAGGTTGAAGTTAATATATAGAATCAATCTAAACTTTGATATGGCCCATGCCTGGTACATCCTCTTTGCCGGTCGGTCCCTGCGGTTGATGTGAATATTGAAGATTCCGCAGATTTGGCAAGATTTAGCATTCATCCAATTGGAATTTTCCATGGTGGCAGGAGCTTGATGTTGTGATGCACCAATTGTAATCAACACGTTGAGAAAGAAGCTTGCAAAGTTGAGTTATTGCAAATACTAAGAATTCCTTCCAAAATGTGATGTTTATGAGAGACCGTTGCAACCTGGTTCCTTGATTTTTGCCGGTGCCGGGGGGTCACGGTGTGGGTTATTTAAGGAGTCCCCCAAGTTCACCTTGACATATGTGTGCTGACAGGAAGAGAGCACAGCAGATCCCCTTTCTTTACTCACGATAAGTTTACAGTGCAGCTGCCAGTGTGCGGCCGTAATTGGAGGAATGTGGCAGCCAGAGATGGGGAGAAGGAAGCCACTGGACAGCTCAAAGGTGGACCAAGGTCATTGAGGAATCAGAATGGCACTACAAATGCCTCCCCTCATTCAAACAACTGATGACACAAGTTTTAGCATCGGGGCAGGAATGGGCTGAAACGAATTCATGGAACGACCAAAAATTGAATTCATGGAACAAATGAAACTCATGACGCCATTTAAAATGTCCTTTTCGCTGTCATCCATGTATCCCTTCATTGCACGGCAGTGAGAGACATATGTAGCTGGCAGCCTGTATTTGTTTATCGGCTTTTTCAGGTTTGTTCTACTGCCGGCAGTTTGAGGTAAATGTTAGCGCGGTGAAAGGGACGGACGGACGGGCGGACAGACAAAGTTCCGTTTCTTCAATCGCAGTTTGATGGAAATGAGGAGATCTCCAAACCTGAATCTAAATGAATGCAATCTGGCCATGTTGAACAAGGATGACTGACGTCCGTCGGAGGAGGTGAGGTGCGGTAGATTAGCGAGGAAAACACACCATCTGGTTTCCTCATAAAAAAAAAGTTGTAGTGAGCATTCCGCCACCTGATCTCTTGCTCCCACTATTGCAGCTCTCTTAAACACGACACGCCATTAAACTTGTTAGTATCTTGTTTGGAGAGTGTTCACAGCCAACTCACAAATGTTTTTACAGACCCTCTTGGGCATTTTCTCCAATTTGAATTTCCGCACTTTGGGGAGCACACAATGACTTTTCTCTTCTAAATAGCCCAAATGGGATTCGGAGCGCACATTGATTTCTCGCTGATGTAATGAATGCGTTTCCCCTAAGGTTATTCGGAAAAAGCATCGTTGTCAGGCTGACCAGAAGCAAACGGGCATTTCAGCAAAGCACGAGATACGTAAATACGTACATCAACGGGAAATTAGACGTAACCGAGTGTGACGTTCCCTGGTCGCTGCACAGCGCTTACTGTAGTCCAATTATGGACCTTATGGGAGAAGAAGTTCCAAATGGAGGCCAGCTGTCTTGGCAAACTGGCCTGCAGCCCTGCAAAGCTTCAGACTTACTGACACCGTTTTTGTGTTTTGTTGCCCTCTGAAACACAGGTTGACTAGAATTGAAAGAAATGTCACTTTCAATCACTCACTGGATTGAGATGCTTTACTCTCGTGTCAATAACTTACAATTGTGTGTGTGAGTGAGTGAGTGAGTGAGTGAGTGAGTGAGTGAGTGAGGAACCTTTGAGGCGAAACTGGCATTATCATTGGCCGCTCCAAATGAGCATGAGCATGACTCGTGTACGGCAGTTCAGTTGTTGAGGGTGACTGACTGGGCTGCACCAAAACTCAAATGTTCACTTTAACGTGACACGTCCAAGAGCACCGATACAAAACGGTGAATACAGTCAAGGCTTTTGAAAGGTGTGCCATTTTTAGTGTATGGACACCAACGCTAACGGAATTGTTTCAAGCTTAAAAAAGAAAAAAGCACCGTCTCGTTTTTCCTTGGAACGGGCAAGCCCCCCAAAATACCGGCTTTCCAAACGGTCCTGCGTCAACGGCCGCTTTGGGTGCGAGGTCATTGCCACTGGCATTCACGCCTTCTGAGCCTTGAAATAAGCTTACGTTGACATTGTGCGAGGAAGTCAGGGTACCCGGAGAGAACCCCGACGTTCAAATCTTACGAAAAGCCAACCCCAAAACACCTTCTTGCTGTAAAAGTGCTCACAACTCCTCCGATGATGCCTTACTATTATTCATAAATGAAGTTTGATTTGTCCAATGACATTATCATGCAGGTTGTATAATTCTGGTCTCATTATAATCATAAAATTGTTAATAATCTGTTCATGATTAAGAGTGAGTGGAATTTGCGGCTATACAAATATACATGCACCCACACACACAGAGTGTGTGTGAACGCATGCTGCTTTGTTCCAGACATCCTGTGGGTACCGGAGTAATTGAACAAACCGACAGGGAGCACACTCTTATGTTAACAGAGCTGGGCGGCCTGCCAGAAACAGCACATTTCCTCTCCATTTTTTGGACCGGAGTCTTGAATCTAGATTTTCTTTTTTTTTTTTCCTTCTCCTTGATTCTTAGACCTCAGCTGGTTACTTGAGAGCAGTAGTCATGGTAGTTAAAATTGCGGTAGCTCATTTGCAGAAGGTCATGCAGCACCTTTAAGGTTCAAGTGTAATTAAGGCTCCTTGAAAGAGTAGGTCAGGAGGTAGCACAAGTCAACCACGAGACTCTTTGCTCTTTTAACGGGGCCGCCGCGTATTATGCACAATTGACTTTATGAATGCGAGTGACGTTTGACATTTGATTTTGCGCCTCGTTCCGATGAAAGATATTGCCAAGAAAGTGTGCCAACGCGACGATGCCTTGACAATGACGGCCATAGAGAAAAGGCAGCCTTCTGACAGCAACTGCAGCTCATATACATACGGACATACGTACATAATAATAATAATAATAATCATCCCCAGACATTGGAGACATTTTTTTAGATCAGTAGCTACGGACTACTTCCAAAAATATCTTCAATCTCGTGCGGGACACAACAATGCTAATCACTGCCGATGGGTAAGTGACAAGTACGTTTGAGTGGCGATTGGCATTTGTGACCGGAGTTGGCTATTCATGTGGAACAAATGTAATCACTATATCGAGCTGGAATTTAACGGAAAAATGAAAAATCTCTTTTTTTGTTGTTGTTGTTTTTCCCCCAACCCGAGAGCTGCGCTTGTCTGACATTTGGGCCAGACGGAAATGAAGTCAAACGATCAGCACCCATCGTTGTTTTTCTATGAAACAAGTGTGTGACTCTACTACCAAGTGTTAAATGATTGATTAGTGACATGAGTGAAAAAGAGGAGATCTGAATGTTAACCAAGGAATGGCCATCTGCTCTCCATCACGCTTGAGCTGGTCAGAAAAGCAAGAGTGTGAGAAATGGTACATGTCTGCCTGTAAAAAAAAAGAGATAAAAACCAATGTCTTCCGCTCCAGTAACTAGGCAATGTTTTCGTCTCTTTTGCCCACATTTAACATCAAGGCCAAGAAGATTGAAGTCGTTTTCCATTAGCTTACCAATTTAGCGATTGATGACAGAAATAGAATGAAAGGTTTGTGGATTGAATAGAAGCGCGCAGCCATCCCGTCCGTCCGTCCGTCCGTCCGTCCGTCCAGTATACTTTGGGAACTCTGTCTGCTTCCCAAGTGTGGCTATCCCACTGTTATTGAATTTCTGCAGACCGTGTTTATATTTGGTTGCTGGAAGAGCGCTCGGCACATTTGGCTTTGTGAAAGAAGCGAGGAATGCTGAAAGATGAAACCTACAACCTGGAATACAGGAGAGGGAGGATGTGTGCCAGAAATGGCTTCAATGTTCAACCACAAGTGGAGCTATCCAATCGTACGTGTAGCATTGTCTTTTTGACCTCCAATCTGGATGTTTGCCACCTTTTGACGTTGACAAGCTTGCACCAAAAAGAAAGAAACCATTGTCTTTCTCAAATTGTCATTGTCGGACTGGAATCCAACAATTTGGTTTGCCTGGACTACTGGCTATTGACAACAACAAAGCCAAGTTAGCGTGAGATGCACGTCATTTCTCCCCAAGTAAGAAGATGTTGTTGTTGTTGTTGTTTGACGCAGATGAGGGTTCGAATGTGCTCGCGAGGGTCGTACGTACGTCATCAATGTGTCTTGCGTGAATGTGAGATTCCCAGTTGGGATTAAATGCGCGTTTGTCTGAGTTGTAAACGGGACCTTTGTCGGTTTCTTTGATTTGTTGCAATGGCCTACTCTTACCACGTTGACGGCGAACCGGTGCACTCCAACCACTTGCTCCATGGATACGACGACACGGCACGGTTAATGGATAAGGATGCCACTTTGACTGATTGTGCCATTGTTTCCTTGAGCCCATTGGATTTTTTGCTCAACTTGGCGCATTTGGACATTGCTCCATGTTGTCTTGTAAAGACGTTAGCACGCCAGGTCTCTGAGGTGAGCCTAGGAATGTAGCGGGAGCTCTATGGCTTTTCCAGACAGAAACTGTCAGTCGGCAACGAGTCGGAGCCGTGTCAAAAGTTGGAGAACGGCTGAGAAATGAGACGGACTTGATTGAAGCGCACCCCGTGCCTCATTGATATGGAAAGTACCATACGAGTTTGGGCACCTACACAACAGGCGGTTGTTGTGCATTTGCATTTTGTTGTCGTGCAGTTGAGAGACGCACGACAGGCATTGTCTAGCTTGGAACGAAATAACGACGACGAGCGTTCCTCGGTGGAAAGTAGCGCAATTGAGAGGAGAGTGACAAGCCGTTGTGTCCAAAATACGGTAGTAGGCTGCGATCCCCATGTGAATGTTCTTTTGCTGGATTTTATGAGGGGATGCTCTCTCTGGCTGAGTATTCGAGGACATGGGTCAAACCTGTTGCCGAGTGGTCTGTTTGGGCAGATGATGACAAAGAGCATCTGTGCGCAACGGCTTCCCCAGCTGGGAACCAAAGTGCACCAGGGAGGGAGGGAGGGAGGTAGGCAGCGGAATAAGTGAAAACAGATGAGAGATAGCCAAAAGAGGGGACAGACAGACAGACAGTTGCGTTTGCTTTGCGTTGCTTTGCTTTGCTTTGCTTTGCTTTGCTTTGCTCACTAGCTGTTACGCAGCCATTGATGTCCCTTCCGTAAATAGGCTTTTTCAATGGTGCCGGACGTGACGGCCACTCGCTCGCTCGCTCGCTCGCTCGCTCGCTCGCTCGCCCTTGACTGAATGGCCTCCTCGGCCGGCGCTTGATGTGTGTTTGTCAGTGTATGGGCGGGCTCAAAGCAAGTTGACAGCGCTCCATGCTGCTTTCCCTCCCATTCCTATGGAGGCTTCCCGCTAGCGTCAAGACTATTTGCTTTAACAGATGAGCCTGGCTCTTTGACTTGACATAGTGCCACTTCACACTCACTTTCACCACCCGACGTTGACAAAGGCCGTCCGTCACGATGGTAAGCGACATCAGAGAAAGGCCACGCGCTCACTTTCCGATGATTTTAGGATGTCGTACATCCAAAGCGTGGGTAAACTCAAGTCAAACAGTAAGCAAACGCTACCTTTGCCAGAACTTGGGACTGACTTTACATTGTGCCGGCGGCCGCCATGCATTCGATGAACCGTCATGAAAGAAATCCAAATCGATTTGAGTCTCAGGCTATTTTCTTTAAAGTCACCACCTCATGCACAAAACTATTTCAAATCAATAACCTCAACTGGATTTGCAGAGGTTTCTTTCTATCTATAATTGAGTTGGGTGACCTATAGATGTGCATCTTTACATTGTGGCGACTTGTTCAAAGATACTGTGATCAGATTTGATTTGGGGGGTTCGGTCAGGATGAGGTTAGAACATACGGAAGTCTAGAAGGGGCCACTGGTGTTGAGATGAAGAAATCTGAGAAAGTCTTGTCAGTCATAACTCTGCCAAGCTGGGAGGGGGGTTGGGGGACATTTTTGTGGCCAAGCCTGCTTTCCTCATTTAAGGCTCCTCCAAATGAAACCTGATTCCATGGTGTGATTGAGCTTTTCATTTGGTTTGTCTTTGCTGTGAACATACTATCCCTCATCAGACATGAGTGCTTATTTGGATTGGGAGGGAGGAGAATGAGACACTCCGCAGAGCATTGTCAGCGTTGCCTTTACCACCACCACCACCACCACCATCACAATGCTCCTCTTTGTGCTGTGTCTCGCTCAATGCAATAGTGTGAGATATCCAAAAGATTGATGGCGGTGGTCTCATCTAATAGCCACTGGCGCGGTTGATTGAAATGCCAAAAGGCAATCGCACTCCGCATGTTGCTTGTCACTCTCCGAAAGAATATGAACAAAACTGCAGGGGCCGCGTTTGAACGTTGAACTTTTATTTGGATTCAAATTGTCTTCTCTCCATGACAAAGGTAATGCTGTGTTTCCTGAAACTCTGCATACATTTAACGCAAGTCCCAAGCACACTTTGACGGCGTTTGCGCTCTCCGTTCACTTGCACTCTCCGTGGTCCTGGTCCAAATGAAGTTTTGCTTTTTGATTTGCCCTCCTCTATAACCTGAGCTGATGATAGGTAACTCCATCTCCGCGTGGTAGAATTGACATCTCTGTGCAAAGGAGATGTGCATCTGCTCATGTGTTTGAACAAGGCTTAAGCAACATGTTGCACTCAGGTGGGTTCCTCAGAGTGTGTGTGTGTGTTGTTTGGAAAGGATTGTTTATCCCCATCAGTTCTCTGGGTGTATGTGATTCATTTGTTATGGCTGATGGTGAGAGGTGGCCCCAGCTGACTAATGTCTGTGATGACAGCCTCCCCCCATCCATCCATCCATTCTAAGCCTGGCCAGATGACATTGAAGTGAGTATGCCAAGTATGCCCTGCTAAATAGAAACGACGCACTTGGATTCCTCCGGATCGAATGTCTTCCACGTCACCGGATTTGTTGAAAATGTTTCATTTGGGGAAAAAACAACAACATCTAAAAGCCTGCTACCCTCTAGATTATTTGGACGAATGAAATTGAGGTTCATTTGTATCAGAAGAATGGGAAGCAAGTGGTATGACGGTGGATGGACGGACGGATGGGAGGGAAGATAGATCCTCAGCTTTCCTTACAGTTCCCAAATACAGGCCATGTGATCTTTCTTTTTGTCGCACATGTTAAATGATTTCATTTTTCCCCCCCGCAATGATGAAAGCCAGACCGTTTTTAACATGAAAGACCTGTAGGATGTTGTTTGTGGGGTGTGAACTTGCTCAACCTCTACAACAGATGGTAGAAGTCTTAGCTTGGCCCCTCCTCTCTCTGTCTGAGCTTCTGTTTTTATACCTCGCAGCTCGACTTCTTCCCCTTTCTGCTAATGCTAGGTTCCGTGCGCGCCTCTTAAAATCCTGATGACACCACAGTCTTCAAGTTGACAGAGGGCCATTGTGAAGTCAAACAGGGGACGCACATCGCTTTCTTGTCCTTGAGATGCAGCGCACAACCTGACAAGAAGGAGTGGAGCTCTTTACAAGCCCTAGGCTTGGTCTCCCTCCTTGCACAGTTATTGATATAATAATATGTGCTAAACAATAAACTAACAATA
Organism: Syngnathus typhle; assembly: GCF_033458585.1. Lineage (NCBI taxonomy): Eukaryota > Metazoa > Chordata > Actinopteri > Syngnathiformes > Syngnathidae > Syngnathus > Syngnathus typhle. The sequence goes on from NC_083745.1 coordinate 852,371, forward strand.
GCAGACGCCGTTCTCTGCCCCCAGGCAGCACAACGCAAAGGCTATTGTTTGAAGCCATAGGCGAGGGGTTCTTCTTGTTGTTTTAACCTCGGCTGGGATCCCATTTGTCAACGGCAAAAGAAAGAAGTGCGCCGGGCCGGCCAGAGGTGGGATTTTGCTCACAGTCTGCTGCTAAAGCGTGGCTGACAGGAAGCCAGTGGCGCCCCTTTGGAAGTGCCATTTATTGCTTGCACTGTCTGACTAGGATGTTATCATGAGCTAGCTCTGCTGATTGATTCAGCGCAGGGGCACGGGCCATAAATGTTTACTAGCGGAGAGTCTTGTCTCGGTGAAATGAATGGCAAAATGCATTTTTCTTGGCCCCCCAAAAAGGCATCGTGCCAACGTCAACACCCTCGTCGGAAAGGTTTTAGTTAGAGCACGGCTCTGTCTGTCGTTCAAGTCCGGCAGATGGGGCTGTGAGCGGCGAGTCCCTTTCTGAACGTACGCTAAGTGGAACGATCCAGCGCGTGTGTGCTCGCAGTCTTGGCCGCGCCATTTGAGCGTGCCGTGCAGATTGGAATGCTTTTCCAGGATTTGAAAATGCTGCTGGCTTTTGAGCCCCCAATTAGCCTTCTGGCACAGTACAACTGCATAAAGACTCCAGCTTCTTCGTCCGAGTTGTCAACAGGCAGCAGGTAGGGTAGCCCGTGGGCCTGTTCCAAAAATGCCTCCATGTGGGACATCATTTGAAAGTTTCAGCACTGGTGGAGATAAAAAGTAGCGCACATCTCTCTCTCTACTCAGGCACTTTTCCGGAACTGGCACAAAAGGGCGTGTTGAGTGGACGAGACGCTACTGCTGTCCCGTAACCCGAACCAACCCTACTCTTTGGTTCCTGCGTCTCCTTGTTCTTAAGCCTCTCCTACTGTCAAGCTCTCACTTTCACCTCAGACATCCAGTACCCAAGCCGCCACAAGCCGAGAGGAAGCGTTCCAAAACTCACCGGATACGTTTGAGTCAATCTTGATGATTTTAAAAGCTGGAGCAGATGAATTGCAAACGGCGTCTCTGGCTTTCCGCTGCACGCTCTCTCATTGACATGCCATCATTCTGCTACTTCCTTTTGCTGATGACATCAAGCAAAGGAAGTTCAGCGTGGATGACGGATGGATAGAGAGAGCCCAGGCCGATCGGTGGTGGCCTTTTAGAGGGGCCCCTCTTGGATTACAGTGTGGGGTGGGCGCAAAGGAACAAGCAAGGAGTCGCTTCCCCCGGGCCTTTTGCTTCTTTTTCTTCTTTTCCCCACGCTGAGGATTTCCAACTCGTTTCTCTCTCATCTCTCTTACTTGGACACTTTTATGTATTCCCATTTTTCCCATGTACTGTCAATATTTTCTTGCAGGTTTTGGCTGGCTGAGGTCTGGCCCTATTAGGCCTTTTGTGCGCTTCCAATTCCTGCCTGTCCCGACCGAGACAATGTGTCAAAGAAAAAGCTGAACAAGTCACACTGGATGAATGCAAGCCCAGCATTAGGTCAATGAAAGAGGAGCCCGGAAAAAAGAGGGCCTGACGTTCTAGTAGTGCTAGTGCTGAGGAGCATCCATCCTGTGGCACTTATCTTGAGCCTAATTGTTTGTAAACCATTGCTTTCTTTCCCAGGCTTTAAGGAAGCAAAAGCTCGCACACACAGTTCCACATTGCCACTTCCTTCTTTAGTATTTACTCGCTTCTTTTCTTTGGCTTTTTCATAATAACGCGGAATAGCCAGCCAACTTAAAGCAGATGCAAATGCCGGACACAAATCATTTGCATATACTAAACGAGGCTCTCCAACGGATAATATGAATGCTCAAGGTCTAAATGAGCTTGACGGAGAATGCTAAACTTAAGCGAATATGCAGCTCAAGGTTAGCGTCAAAGTCCCACGCTTGTTGGAGGTGTCCAGACTCAAATGGAGCTGCTTTTTATCAATGCCTTCCGTTCCTCCTCCTGTGAAGGATTTCAAGTCAGGCTAATAGGGCCTTCCTTTTCTGCTCAACTTCCAACTTTGAAGTGATGGACTGAAAAGGCTGCTGTGTAATTACTTCCTTCTACGTCTTTAGCAGGCCTGCTTTTTGTGGTCTCACCCTTCTTGGGGGAAAAACAAAAATGAGTCACAAGGATTAAGAAGGGACAAAAAGCTGCTCTGTTTATTTTTCTATTTTTGACCCTGCAATTATGATTTTCGCCTTATTAAGTAAGGTTTGCGTGTGCAGAAACAGGGATCAAACTTAATTGCTCTTGCAAGCAGGTGTCCAAGAAAATCTGCCAATCGGGTGTGTCTGACAAAGGTACTGTCACGTTCCGTCCCCGGTTGTTTTATTATGTGCATATTGTTATAGTTTCTGTCCGTGTGCCTGTGTGCTCGCCCCAGAGCAAGTTTTTATTTGTTTTTACCCCCCCCCTAGATAGCTACTCAAGAAGCATCTGCACCTGCACCTGCCCTGCCCTGCCCTCCTGCCCTGCCCTGCCCTGCCCTGGAGCAACTGTTAAGGCAGGCAGGGAGGCAGGCAATCTGAGAAAAGTGGATGGTGGCTTTTTGGTTTCGATTACACCGGTTATTCCGGGAGCCATTTTATTGGACTGAGCCAGTTTAGTTTTGATGATCTGCCCATGACATTGTTTGAAGATATGTAATTCTAACGTCAAGTGAGGGCACATAGCAAGTGGCCTATTGAAATGGTGGATGCCCAGGTGAGATGGAACGATGGAAGTGGAAGGGCGCACCTTTCAATTGGGTGCAGCTACCCTGTTGTTGTTGTTGTTGTTGTTGTTGTTGTTGTTGTTGTTGTTGTTGTTGTTGTTGTTGTTGTTGCGGCTGCTGCTGACGACTTGTGCCTCCAGAGTGCGCTTCTCTCAATCTAGTAGTCGTGTTTGTGCACATTGCACGTTACCAATAAATGATCAAGACAAACGCTTGGCAATGAAAGCACCATGTTGGCGTGCAAGATTTGCTTTCTATTTGCGGTGCCCTTACATAAGCGGTAAGAACAGGTGTGAGACAGCATTAATCCAGGGAGTGGGCAAATTTAGCATCCATACGATACCAGAGCAGTCAAACGACATCCTCCGCTCTTGTGTGTTTATGGCTTTGCGTTTTGTTTCATGTTGCGCCCGGTGCTTGTCGCACACAAAGCCGTTCATCAGGCGCCGCCGCCGCCGCCACGTTCTGTACTATATTTGAACTCTGTTGTCTTTGGCGTCCCAACGTGCCTTTGGACGTGTGGCTCCGGCGGCCGGGCTCCCGTGTGAACACTTCGATCGATGGAGCCAACAGGATGTGAAGGCAGGCCCGGAATGTAGCAGGAATCTCGTCTAGATGTTTGTTTTGAACGCTCGTGTGAGCTGCACCTTCCGCTATCAATTGCAAGAACATTTGTCTGAAATTGTCTTTGAATTGCCTCTTTTCACTCTTTGTGCTTGTCCTATTGCCATGTCTGTCAAGTGCTTTGTTACAAATTGCGATTCATTCTCCAAGGGAGGAATTATTTGAAGGCTAAGAAGCATACGTCGTTTATGTTGGCTCACTCCATATATTTTGCAATCTCCCCTAAACGACAATCGTTTTGACTTGAACAGTATGCTAAGCTGTGACGACATGTCTCACTCGCTAAATGTATGTCCCTCTTCTCTGTTTTGTTTTGCAGGACCTCCAGTAAGTAGACAAGACACCTCGTGTGATCCATGTGGGGTAACGTAACGTAACGTAACGCTATCGCTCTGCCTTTGGGTGGCTCAACAGACTTGTCAAACTGAAGTTGCTATTACAAATAAGCCTGGGGAAATACGTATTTCTCACACATTGTCTCATTTAAGTCACTGATCATTTTTCCATTGCTAATATGATCACCCCCAAAAATGTTTACAGACAAATTGAAATCTGCAAACCAGGCTGCTGTGAATATGCAAAAAGCAAAGTTGCTTTCCAGCACGTCCTTTTTTTTTTTTTTGGTCATGGGCCAATAGTGACATTTTAACCATTCACATGCCACCTGAAACGGTTCCAACTTGTAAAAGAACTCGTTAGTTTATGTCCCCAAATAATCCCAGTGGCGGGTGCCCTGATTTACGAGTGCAGCTCATTCCACTGCACTCGTAACACTCGCATCTCAAAGGATCTTTGAATTCATCCCTGTCTCACAATAATATCCTGATGTTATTTTTTCCAATGTCTACAGTAACAATCCAATCAAATGAAACAATCCAAGAGAAGATGCCCCACAGAATAGAATCTGGGCTACTGTAGATGACATACTTTTAATTGACAATAATATGATGGAAAGAGTTGGAGCAAAGCTCTTTGTTGAAAATTGCATAATTGTCCTGTCGTATTGTTTTGATGGAAATCATGTACTTGATGTGCAATGTTCTATTATTCGTGGGAATACTCTCCCCCCCGTCCATCTATTTGCTTCTTGGAACTTCAAGTCAAGAGTTCCTGTTCTGACTTGCATCCAATTAGCCTCCCATTCTGCCACTGATTTGGGTTCCGCTCCGCTCGGAGAGAATAGCCACTTGTCAGTGGGCAAAATGGAAAGCTCCTTTTGTTGCATTCTACGGAGGGAGGCTGACATGGGATGTATCGCCACTGACAATATAGTCAAGCCATGTGGCGTCAGCTGCTTGAGATGAGTCATTGTGCAGGGGCATGAGGGCAAAACGCTGCATGCTTTCATCCAAAACCGGTCCTTGCATGAGACTTTGTCATCAAAACAAAGTGTTGTGTTTGTCAATGGAATGGAAACACAACCGAATAGTGGGCTCCTCCTGTCTGTCTATATTGCATGTCCAGCTGGGCTGGGCGGGATATTTTCCATCGTGATTTGAGCTATCCTGGTCTGGTTCAACGTAATGTTTACTCTTCCTTTTTTGTACTATCATTTCTCTCACTCCTTTTTCAGGGTCCTCCTGGACGGGCAGGCTTTCCGGTAACTTGTCTTCTTTTTTTTTTCTTTTTTAACATTTGTCTTTCCATTTGCATGAGTGCATAGCAATCACTTGCTGTGAGTGCTGATCTCTATGAAGTGTTGATTTTGAGCTTTCCTATGGCTAAAGAATGTTCCCGCGTCTGCTTGCGATGATCGCACGTGCGCAATGTCCTTTCCTTTGTGACGTTGCCTTGTCCGTTCCACTCAAGTAAGCTCATCTTTTCGCCATCATCCCCTGGATGTTTTGGAGTGGTCGGTCACAGAAAGTTGTTTACACCTCAACATGGCTTCCCTACTGTATGCCTTTCTGATTCAAAGTGATGATTGATTGAGAAATAATGTGCATTTGATGGATGATGATGATCACCTTTGACCTCCTGCTAGGGCTGGCCTGCCTTGCCTTTGAAAGAAGGAACTAAAATGCGGAGTTTAGCCAGATGGCTCAGTTTGATGGAATGGTACAGGCAGTGCGCATTGATCAGATCCTCTCATCCAAACGATGAGAAGACAGGCGCGACCTGTATGTATGGAAAAAGGAAGCGAGATGAATCACTAGATGAGTCCGCTGCCCCTTCCGGATACAGTTCCAACAATGGCTTCATGTGATCTATCTGGCTGTTGTCGTCTTGACCGGATCATTTCAGTGTTCTGCTTCTGCCGTGAAATAATAAAAAGTCATGCATGTGTTGTTAACTGACTGTAAATTTCTCCGTCGTGCATGCGAGTGTGAATGCCTTCCTTTTTTTTTTTTTTTTTTTGCCCGGCCTAAGATGGACTAAGTGACCAGTCCAGGATGTACCTCATCTCTTGCACAGTCAACTGAGGTAGAGTTAAGTTAGCGAGCGGACTAGAGATTTGAGGCGTCAGGGAAAATGCCATTTCAGTGCAGGTACACTCTGTGCGCCCGCCTCGAAATATGACGAGCGTACCTTTCATTTCAACGAATGATTTGTCGGCGGTGCGTAGAATGTTAGCCTGGGAACTCCAGCGCACGAGTATCCTTGAAAGGTGTAGGCAAATCGGAAGTGGCGTAAGAGGCAGGCAAATGCGGCAAGCCAAAACTATTGGAGCATTTATGACAGACGGGATGGATGGTTGGATGGTTGGATGGACGGACGGACGGACCTTTATTGTGTCACATGTCTGGAGCGGCCGTTGTATTGCAACCTTTTCATGACTGCTGTGTCTTACTTCCTATTTGTGTTTTGTCCTGCAGGGAGCCCCAGGAGAACCAGGTCTGTCAATCATTGGACCAAGGGGACCACCTGTAAGTGTGCGAACTTCATTTTCTTGCCTTGAAGCAAATTGATTTTGAAATAGCTCTGCTGCCACGTCATTTCATCAAATGAATACTCTGCTGTACGATTCCTTACGACCATTGCTGATTCTAGCGCTTTCTAGCATCAGGCTTCCTTTCAAATGCAGTAACGCAAATCCAATGTCCCGTTCTCTCGTTCTATACATAACCAATGAACGTAAGGTCGTGTCATTGTTGACAAATAAAGCGGTCGTGTGTTCTTGTCTTCCGATGAACACACCGTGTCATTTCAAAGCAGAAAGAGTGAGGGAGTCCCAAATAATGTAGGTGTGAGAAGAAATCTTTTTCCTCCATCCATTTCCTCTTGAACGTCCTAGTTGTGTTGCTCACCTGGACAAAGTTAGGCCCTAGCCTTTCCTGGCTTCAGGCTTGATGTTGGCTGGCAAAAGTGGGTGAATGCTCTGCTAATGATCAAATGATTGGATGTAATTGCAGAGTGTGGAATTATTCAAGATGTAGTATAATTGGGCCCCGATTCAAATGAGGCAACCAGACCCATCGGGGGGGGGTCAATGTCACTTTTCCAGACCTCTGCTGGCTCAAATTCGTCAATTATTTCCCAATGAACGGAGGCATTTGTGTATGGTAATAATGACATTACCTTGTTCTCTTCTTCAAGAGCCAAGGCCATCTGTTTTAGTGGTCATAGCGTCTATATCTTCTCGCTGTGCCCGCCCGCTCTGCTAATAGGCATCCCTCATGAATAACAGTCCAGGAAGCAAGGAAGGAAGCAAGGAAGGAAGCAAGGAAGGAAGCTCCTCACAGTAGAGAACATCCAGTAACTTCACGGCAGACACGAGAAGATCGTGAGCGTAGTTTCTGTGAAATGGGACTGCAGTCTTCCGTGTTCTTTTTCTTTTTTGTCCACGTAGTCCGTATGTACGTAGATCCAAACATGTTGAGCCTGTACGTACGTGTCTGGAGGCACTTGGACTCGATATGGAACGTTTTGTTTTGTTAATCTAAAAGAGCATTTTTGTCTTCAGGGTCAGCCTGGAACAAGAGGATTTCCAGGCTTTCCAGTAAGTAACTCGCATGATTCACACCTTAGGTAACTAACAGCACATAGAAGAACTGATCTGGCACATGTTCTTTTATTGGCTAAATACCTTTTGTATTTGTTTTGCCGTTCAATTTGGCAAATATCATTTATTTGATGATGGGCTTTTTCTTTCATTTTATTTCAGGGTCCCATTGGGCTGGATGGCAAGCATGTGAGTTTCTTTGAATTCACTCGATTTGCTGTGGAGTCAAAGTCGTACAAAGGAATACACACTACAACACAATATATTAATCATTAATGTTCAAATAAATACTATCTTTTTTTTTTCTTTTTTTTTTTTATTTCTCTCGCACTGTAACTGTACAACATAATTGCACCGTTAAGAGAAAAGCTGTTTTGAGGGGCAATATGGATTTCTGGAAACTAAACTGAGGAATATGTGAACTTGCACCAAATAAGACGTGGCGAACTGAAGTCATGTTCTATCAATGCCTTGATTGTAAAATGTGTGCATTGAATGGTAACTTGACTGTTCCCACAGGGACAGAATGGCCCCAAGGGTGACATGGTAAGTAAGCATTCTTTAAATCTGCACTCCCAGCACTGTACTTGAAATCAAAATGTACATATGACACTTGCACTTGAGTGGGTCACAATAGGAAATGGCAAACAAGCCATCTTTGTTCTCCTTGCTGCTGCTGCTGCTGTTTTTCATCATAATGGCTTTCACTATTGCTTTTTGCCAGGCTCCCAAGCCATTACTCCAGGCACACTTGAGTGGGAGACCCTTATTCCTGTTGTTTTTCTTTCTCTTTTTTTTTTTAAATTTCACTTGAGTGAGCCGCCAAAAGGTAGTATATGGCTGAAATAACATTGAGTGTTGAGTAGTATGATTATTCTTTCATAATGCGCTCCTTTAATTGTCTTCTTCCTAACATATGTCAGTGAGCAGTTAGAGGACATTTGAGAAGCCCTCTGTTTAATATTAGACATACTATTGCTTTCCAAAAGTAGCTTTGGCGCTGTTGAGCCTGCGGGCTCACCCTTGTGGATTGGAATAGATGTGATGCTGGCTGGCTGGCCGGCTGGCTGGCTGGCTGGCTGGCTGGCTGGCTGGCCGGCTGGCTGGCTGGCTGGCCGGCCGGCCGGCCGGCCGGCTCGGCCTCCCACCATTCATTAATCAAGCAGTTGCTGTACTCTGACGGCTCACACCATTGGGCCTGACGGAAAGTCAAACTAAAGGCCTTTGGAATTCATCGTAGAAGGAATTTGCGTCGTCAGCACATACTACGTATTTGCTACCTCTATTGAAAAGATTTTCATTGGCTGATGTCTTTCAGGGTCAGCGTGGACCAAAAGGACTCCCTGTAAGTCACTTTAGTGTAAACACTTTTGCCCCCATAACGACAAACAAATTGACATGTGCTGTTTTCTCACTTAGGGAGAACCAGGACCTAAAGGAGAGAAAGTAAGTGTTCAAGGTTGTGATTTACACAAAGTGAAATTGACCTCATGAGAAAATAACAATCCATTCCAAAAAGATTGCAATCCCCAAGCATCCCTGCAAGATTTCCCTGTTGTTTCTGCTGTCCTCAAGTGGTCAGAACAAATATTGCTTGTCTACGTCCAGTTCATCGAAATAGAATAGAATCGCCCTTTATTGTCATTGTCACACATGTAGAATGAAATTTAAAAAGTGCCAAGCGATTTCATCTTTTCCAGCAGTGCGTCCGTTCATGTAACTTTTGAAATGATCAAATGGCTCGAATATGATATTAATATTGTTATATATCTATAATGATCTAATATTGTTGCATAAGTCCAGCTGCTGAAAGTCTTTTCCCCAGATGCACGTAAAGCCTAATGAATGGATGGCTTTTCTATTCCCTCCAGGGTGTCTGCGGCGACTACGCACATCGGGTAAGAACGCAGCTTGTTGACATTGAAGCAATCGTACGCATTCATCGCGATGAATTTGACTCACTTGGATTCCCCAGCTGTTCATCTTAGCTCTCCCAAGATACGTATGTGTATAGTTGAGAAGAGAAATGCCAAAGCAGAACATTTGCTTTGGAAGAGGAGAAAATGAACAGAAGCCGGATATACAAATGACGTGTGGCTGCTCAGTGATGGCCAACACATGCAAATGGTTGTGCAGTTATTTGGCGCTATCTCCAAGGCAATTCTGCCCAAACGGGATGAGGGCCCGCCCGCCCGCCCGGCCGGGTGCCAAGAAAACCCATTTCCCTTAACGGCAACCTTTCAGGCACTCGCAGGGAAATATTTACGATTAAAGAAGAGAAAGAGGGGCAGACTTGGATGCAATACGTCAGGCACACTCCAACCCTCTCTTCTTTATCTTTTGGCTAATGGTTTGCTGTCAACATGGCTTGCACTTCTCTGGCAGAGCCTCTTTGTGCAGGATCTTCCCTTGAAAACCTTGGCCGCCTTGCGCTCCAGTCAACCGCTGATGTTGAAGGTTTGTGGGTGGCCACAGACACCCCGCTTCGGACGGATAACACTTTTGTCACCTAGTCGTGCCGCAAAGAGAGGCAGTGCCCTGAAAGCAAGGCACTCCTCAAGCATTTAACGCTCTCCACCAAAGAGAAACCAAGCAAATGTCACAATCCATCCATCCAGCCATTGTGCACAGCTTGTCCTCACAAAAGCACATTCCTAAATTCATAAAAGCAGATTTTCTTTTGGTAAAAACGAATATTGATGTGATTTGTGCTTTTTAAAATGTAAATGGTGGGGTGGAAAGCCACAAATGTGAGGGACCAAGCTTGCCTACTTTTCCCCTGTTCGGTCTATATTTCCATAGCAGTTCTTTGAATGATGAATGGAAATTGAATTTGACACAATTGTTGTGACGAAGCTCACACGGGGAAAGAAAAAAGAAAAAGCGAAGGTTGTATCACATTGGTCTTTTGGAAATATGTACGTACTGTGTGCTCTAGAAAATGGAGGCAAGTTGCACTCAAACCCATCTACTTTGGTGTGAGATTACTATGTTTTTTTTATGACTGCTATTTTGTCAACTTGAATTTGATGACGCTAATCATCTCAACAGAAGCGACGTATTGTACAGCCCTGTGCTGGACACTTGGCTACAGTAAGTCTGGATATGCACTAGAAGCCATACCGCACCGTACTCTCTTTGTGGCAAGACTGGCGGGCACACCTACCTACCTACCTACCTAGCTAGCTAGCTGGCTAGCTACCTCATTTATCATTGCAATCTCGGGGTCTGGCTAGTCCAAGGGTTGCTTCCTTCTCAGGAGATGAATAGTACGTGTCATTTATTCTTGGGCATAGGGGAAGCCTAACCCTCTAGCCAGTCCAGGCCCAGAGTTTGCTGTGCCTTTCTTCCTTGCTTTTCACTCTCATGTCATGTTGTATTGTATTTCTCTCTCTCCTTTTCTTTCTCTCTTTCTCCACCCTCCCTTCAACCTCTTGTTCTATCTATCTCCCCTCTTTTGTTTCTGCTGCATCCCTCCCGGTGACCTTTGCCCGGTGACCTTTTTTGGCCACCTGTGCAGATGTTGCCTATGACCGTGCGCAACATGCCCTCAATAAGCCCTCTAATCCTAAAACGCCTCAAGGTACAATTCTCTTTTAGCCGCCCGCTACTTGTCTCTCCCGCTTGGGCGGCGGTGGACGCGAGCCGCCTTCGGCCGCGGCCATCAAATCTCCCCCGTCTGGCTGGCTGGAATTAACCAAGTGCTGCAGTGGCTACCGCTAATGATTGGCCAAGGCCAAAGATCTTCTCTGTCCATAGTATTTGTAGCAATACAAGTCGAATATAATTCAATCATTTTGTGTCGCTCAATTGAGAAGCTGACTCAGCTGGGCGATCAGGATTGCAACACAACTGAGAATGTTCAGATGATTTGATCAAAAAATCACTTGGCTGACTTGGACTTTGGTTCATGGCCCACAACATCATTTGTCTTGAAATAGAAAATCATTTATGCCTTTCTTTCACAATATTGTTTTGTTACGATCGGCATCAAATGGGTCATTCCTTTGAATTTTGCCAGCACTCATCTATAGGAGTGTGTGTGTGTGTGTGTGTGTGTAACCCCAAAAGGAAGCACCAAAGACATAGCCCAAAAGACCCCGCAGTGTGGTCAGGGAAGACTGAGAATGATTAGTTTGTTTTGGATTTTCCGTATGATCTTACAATAGAATGTGTCTCAAATGGCAACATGGTCATTACTTTGAAAATCCGGCCGGCCAGGTGGCTCTTCAAACAAGCTTCAAGCAATTGTTCATTCATCCCAAACAGATGTACTATTGTACATTTTGCATGCACTGCACAAGCCAAAAGTAGATTTGCAAGGCAACGCGTTGGCGTCGGCGTCGGCGTCGGCGTCGGCGTTGGCGTCGGCTCTGGCTCTGGCTCTGGCTCTGGCTCTGGCTCTGGCTCTGGCTCTGGCTCTGGCTCTGGCTCTGGCTCTGGCTCTGGCTCTGGCTCTGGCTCTGGCTCTGGCTCTGGCTCTGGCTCTGGCTCTGGCTCTGGCTCTGGCTCTGGCTCTGGCTCTGGCTCTGGCTCTGGCTCTGTCTGAGCCGTCTGGAAGGTCAGCGTCACGCTTCACTCCAGTGTAAGCAACGCTAATGGTCAAAGTGAAAATTCATATATTGCCGGAAGCTTTCCGGGAGAGCCTAAAAAGGTCACCTTTGTCCAACGCGCACATTACAGGGCTGTCAAGCACAAGCAACTTTGCGCTTACGCCGTCTCTCATTAGGACTTTGTTTCATCCTCTTCTGACCAACATGCAACATGTTGCCATATTAGGATCAAGAATGGACCTTGAGTGTGTCTTTTTAACTGCTTGCTGCTTGCTAACCCTGCTAACATGATTGTGCTTTTCATGTCCATTTGTGGTGCTGGCAATATGACAAGACTGACAGACAGACCGACAGACAGGTTGTAACTCAAAGTCTCTCAGCAGGGTGAGCCGGGAGCGCAGGGGCCTCCGGGACCACCGGGGCCCCCAGGGAACCCAGGTCTGAACGGAGCAAGCGGCTCGCCCGTAAGTCCCATCAGAATTTGGTGCGATTTTGGTTGTCTGAGACCTTTGATTGTTCTGCAACGACAGCAATACCGACCGAGTAGTATCAGTCATTCCCGTTCACGTATGAGAAAGTGACTCTTTGATTTCAGCGCACAATCAAGCGGTAACATGGGTCGAAATTTGGATGCTGATCTTGATATGTAAAAATAATTTGCCTACAGGGTAAGCCCGGTGAACCGGGAAAACCTGGAAAAGACCCAAGGGTGAGTGAGCTTTGGTCCAGTCTCGCTGGCTGGCTGGCTGGCTCGCTCTTATTTCTCAAGTAAATGTCTGCTAACCATGAAACCATGTTTTGTGTGTTGACTCTCCAGCTATTGCCAGGACTGAAGGTAAAACAAAATCCTCAACCTTTACAGTATGATGATGAATAAAATCTTGAATGATGACCAATTGTTCTTTTGAAAGCACACATTGTCCAGCCTAATTGATTGCTGTGTTGTTGAAGTCAATTCCAAATATTTGTGCGTCTAGGGTGAGCCAGGTTTACCAGGACAGAAGGTGAGCGCCTTCCAAAAAAATCCTTCCTTTCTCCACCTTTGTATTTGCCAAGATGAATGGTCCGTCCATATCCTTAAGGTGTCTTTCTCCACAGGGCGATGGAGGGGATGTTGGGCCGCCGGGTCCTGAAGGCCCAAAGGTACATACACCTCCTTAAGTCTTATTCTTGACCTCTGTCTGGATAAGCAGATAGCTTGTTAGCACAGTCGTTTGACCATACGCGCAGATGAAGGGAGAGACTTGAGTCAAATGGAAGTCACGAGGATAGGTGGGGCCAATGATTTGAAAGGGATGGACTTTCATCAACATATTATCTTACAAACAAATTGCACACGTATTGCAACCATGATTCGGTTTGGGGGATTGGATTGTTGTCGGATGACGGATGCACTGGGGCAATCTTTTCTTCACCAGCTGTGCACCTTTGATTCTAACAATCTATTGGACAGTTTGATGGGTCTTGGCTCTTGGACTTCTTGTCTAAATGGTTTCTTTGTCTTTTCCTTCGCAGGGTGACCAGGGAGCCAAGGTAATTTCTGATGATGAGTTTGTCCTAGGTGTTTTGAGAACGGAACGGTTTCAATTCTATCGGCCCCGTTCTCAAACTCTCGTGAATTTTTGGCTCTTGGACCGATCCTCTCCTTTTTCTTCCTTTTTACGGCTTTCGCTTTTGATGTATGAACCAAGTGAGTCTGTCGTAAATACTACAAACTAAAGGGAGCCCATTTTTTGCCGTGTTCTGTGGTGCTCCGGCTTTGCTGTTCCATTGCCTCCTCAGGGAGATGAAGGGAAGAGGGGCTTTGCGCCAGAGAAAGGGGAGAAGGTAAAGTAGCAGCAGCCAAGCATGGAGTTGGAAGTGGATAAAAGATCCTGCAGCAGCAGCAGCAGCAGCAGCCAAGCATGTAGTTGGAAGTGGATAAAAGATCCTGCATGGACTTCTTTTTTTTTTTTGGAAATGCACTTCATCCATGGGCTGTTTGTCTTGCTTTTGTTGCAACCATTTTTACAAAAGGAATGGACTTTGGTGTTTAACCTCAAAGCCGCTTTGAGTAGCTTCCTCACGGAAGGAAGCACTCTGACTTTTCCAATGCTAATCCATTGTGGTGATTGCATATTGGACAGAGAAGATTTTGACCAAAGTTGGCTGCTGAGGAAATGCATACATAGTATGCTCCGCGTTCATGTTGGATTCCGTGGCCCTTTTCTACCATTTCAGCTCAGTTGTTCAATTGTCTTGAATGAAATGTCTGCACTTACCTCTCAGCTCTGCATGACGTTTCCTCATCAGCCTGACTTGTTTTTCTGCCATTTGAACACCCTTCTTTTTCTTCTTTCCTTTTCTGTCTTTGCTTGGCCTTTATGGTGTCAAGGGAGAAGCAGGCTTCCCGGGCCCTCCGGGGTCCAAGGTAATAATGTGGCTGGCTAGTCATGCTGTACTTCAAAAGGAGCTGAGTAGGTCATAGCTATTTGTCTTTGACTGCAAAAGGGCCCGAGCGGCACCCCTGGCATCCCTGGCAAGAGGGGCTATAGGGTAGGTGGGCAGCCACGGCACGGCACGGCACGGCACGGCAAAATCATTTGTGCCACAACTGCATGTTTGCGTCGGATACAATCGCATTCATGCTTGCGTTGTTCACATTTTGGACAAACGGAGCGCCTTTTTACGTTGTCGTGAACGCGCTCCTTTCGGGGCCAATGAAGCCTTTTGAATCAAGTGATCTTACTCCAGAATGTTATCTCTACTAGGGAGAGAAGGGAGAGGCTACCATTTCCTCGCTTGGAATGAAAGGAGAACCCGGCTCACCAGGAGTGCCAGGCCTCATGGGACCTAAGGTAGGGAGCAAAAACTTTGAGCACAATGTGTGATCAATTTGACTGGCTATGAAAAGACATGAAATACAATGCATCAGGTATGTACGTACGTACGTACATATGAGGTTGGGGGAAATGTTTTGAAAAGAACTCGTAAGGAACGACCCCAAATAAATGTCAACTGTTGGAACTCTAGGGAGAGGCAGGCCCCGAAGGCCCAGCTGGACCGAGAGTGAGTCATGACTCCACGACTTTTCATGGGGTATGCTCACGATCAGGATGTCAATCATCTTGATCTCTTTTTCTAGGGGCCCCCAGGTGCAACCGGCGAACCGGGAAAGGCTGAAATCCACAATAATGAAAATGTATGCTACTCTTATTGCACATGATTTATTTGTACCATACAATCAAATCATCTGTAAGCATTTTCTAATCCTACCATCTCTCTCCCTTGCAGGATATTCGCAATATCCATCTGATGGTAATGCTTGATCTAGCGATTTACCCACCTTCCTAGCTCGAGTGCTAGCTGTCTATTTCATTGTTTGTTTGTTTGTTTGTTTTTGTAGTGGTAGCAATAAATCAACACTCAGTTCAGATATTCAATCCCATTTTACATGTGGTGTCTTCCGTCCGTCCAACTTGTAGGGCCCACCTGGATTACCTGGACCTCCAGGCCCTCCCGGGTTTTCAGGCACAAAAGTAAGCTGTGTTTTTATAAGACCGAGGAACGCAAGTGAAGACACATTTTGTGCCCCATCCAACATTTGGAGTGGAGTTTTGAATCGATCCGGGGTATAGCACCTTCACTTGTCAAGCCTCAGCTATTTCTTTATCTTTTGTCATCATTAGGGAGAGGTTGGCCTCCCAGGTCCCCCAGGCCTTGATGGAGAGAAGGTACCACACCACATTTCCTTTCGATTCACATTTGGTCATCATGTCATCTTACTGCTTGTAGTACCGCAAAGAGTGACTTCAAGACGTTGGGGGGCTTTTCTTTTTCAGGGCACAAAAGGGGATCCTGGGGAAGGAGGAAGATCAGAGATGGTATGATCACACTATGACAATCAGATGATAGAAGGTAAGCCTTTCAAGTCCTTGAACTTGTTTTTCACTTCTTTTCTAGCGCTACGGTCCTCCAGGTCCCCCAGGTCCCTCCGGACCAGTTGGGCCAGCAGTGAGAGCAATATTTTCCAATAAACATTGATTGCTCACACACATGAATAGGAAATGGCAGTGCTTTTCAATCACAAGCACCGATACAACGCTGACTACTTTTAGGGCTTGACATTTTTCTCTTGTTTTTAGGGATCTCAAGGACCTTCAGGGCCAAAGGTGAAGTAGCTTTTATTTGGAATGAGATGGAAGCGCAGAAAGTCACTTGCAAATGTGTTTTGTTTTTCTTCTCTTCATCATTTGTGGGTGAAATGTGTGCGCTTGTTGTCCGCCAGGGAGAGGCAGGCGTCGGCCTCCGTGGAGAAAAGGGAGCAGCGGGTCAGAAAGGTGACAAGGGGGACAGAGGCCATCTTGGACTGCCTGTAAGTGCTTTCACTTTTTCCACACCTTTGAAGAGAGCTGTTTGAACAACCTAACTTTTAACCATCACTAAAGTGACGCTGAATATTATGAAGTTAAGACTAGACACACACGCACACACATTGTTTTGGTTTGTATTCGTTCAAATGTTGCACAGAAAGGTCGACTAGATGGGACGAAAACGCAAATGTGCTAGACCTGTGTTATCATTTATTGGTCGTGTTATTTCACTCCTGTTTGGGCGCTATCATCCAACAGTACTTTGGGATTTCGACTCTTATTTCTTACTACAATATGTCCAAAAGCTTTCAACAACCAGCCATCATTTAGATAAGTACATCTACACATTGGATTTCATCTACAGTATGCATTCGATTTGAGACAACAAGGTTTTCGCATGTTCTATCAAATGAATCATGGGCCAAAATGATTTTATTGTGAAGCCAAACTCAAACTACTATAACTGGTCAAAGGGCTTTTACTGACTTGTAGTCACCACGCTTATCTCCAAACATTTGGGTTTTTTTTGGGTCACCATCTGAATGAGTTGTTGAAGTCACTTGAGTCACAGCTTCACTCACTCACTCACTCACTCACTCACTCACTCACTCACTCACTCACTCACTCACTCACTCACTCACTCACTCACTCACTCACTCACTCACTCACTGTCATCCACCTCCCCAATGTGACTCCCCCCCCCCCCCCATCACCTGTGCTCTCTAACTGTGTACAACGCTATCCAGGGGGCTCATGGGTTAGACGGCAGACCCGGTCCAGTGGTGAGTGGTGTTCCAGCCCCCTTCTCTCTCGCTCTCTCTCTCTCTCTCTCTGTCCTTCCTTTCTTTTGTCTTCCTCCTCCCAGCTCGCTTGATTTCTGTCACGTGTGCTTGTGTCGTCTGCTTGTCTTCCCGTGCTTGTATTGCTTTAGTCGCAAGAACGTTTTGTGAGTGTTCAGGGTCGGCTCGGGAGGCCCGCACCGAGCGGTGTCATGTGGACTTGTGCTCATGCTGCATGTTGAGAGGTTGTTCAATTATTTGGAATGAGCCAAAGGTTTCCTCTCCAATTGCTATTGGCAAATAAATACGACCTGCAGCTGTGGACATGTTCTTCTTTTTCCCTACTTTTTAACCCAACAGTCTGGACAGTAGTTCAACAAGCTTAGTGTCGTCATGATATGCATTGGGAAGGAAAAGGACTCCATCTAATCTGTTCTTTGAAAGAGTCCTCCCTTTTGTATATCATAATTGACGGAAGCTTGTTGATATGCTGAACGGAGATTTTTTGCTTGAAAGTTGATATCCGCTCAAATGATTTGCTTGTTCCGTTTTGCAGGGTCTGCTGGGGCCAGCAGGAGTAGCAGGGCCAGCGGGACCAAAAGGAGAGCGAGTGAGTTGCCTTCCACTATAACAGCCAGCCGGCACTTGACATTTCTAGTAATGACGATGTCATTGCAGGGTGAGAATGGAGATGTTGGACTACCAGGACCAATTGGCCCGCAGGGCATTCCTGTAAGTCCTTTTTCATTGCAGAAGACATCATTGAGCTCATCTGGAACAAGTCCCATCGTTCAGCTCTCTTTCTCCATCTGCTATTTCAGGGCTTTGTAGGACCACAAGGACTCAAAGGGAATCGGGTAAGAAGGAAGCATTTGAAAGATTCTCAACATATTGGAGCCACACATACTCACTTCAAGCAAACTGGTTTCATTCCACTGATAACGAGATGCATTAAGGGAGTCAGTCAGTGGCTACTTGTGGTCAGTGGCGGCTACCTGTGGTCATTGGCTACCTGTGGTCATTGGCTACCTGTGGTCATTGGCTACTTGTGGTCATTGGCTACCTGGGGTCAGTGGCTACCTGGGGTCAGTGGCTACCTGGGGTCATTGGCTACCTGGGGTCATTGGCTACCTGGGGTCAGTGGCTACCTGGGGTCATTGGCTACCTGGGGTCAGTGGCTACCTGGGGTCAGCGGCTACTTGTCACTACCACAAGTATTATTGGAATATTTGATTGACCCAAAACTAAAGCATCATGCCAAAGTGATATGAATTGACATGATGTACTTTTCTGATTTCCTGGCTCTGTACGGTCCCAATGAAATGTACAAGTCTTGCTCATTTAATTGCCACTGAGCTGAATTTGAATTGCTTCAATGGCTCCCAAGCACATCTGAATTGGAGCGCTGACCATCCAAAACTTTGCTTTGATTCCGTGTGGTGGTGGTGATGATGAAGAATGAACAGAAGATGCACTTGATCATATTGAAACACAGCAAAGACGCTTAATGAGCCCAGAGCAATGACAGCCAAAATCACGTTTTTCGACTCCATTTTGGATAAGGACATTCTGTCTTGTTGTTAAAATACATTGTGGTGAAAAAGTATTGGCTCCTTCCAGATAGAACTTGTTTTCATGTTTATCAGGCTCATCAAGCCCATTTGGGAAATTTCATTGGTTTTGTAGTGTGAGATATTAAAGTTGATTTGATGAGGAGACTAAATGTAGGATATGATAGAAGAAAAAAAAGGGCCAAATACTTTTTCCTCACTCATTTAAGGTGTTGAATTATGTTATGAGAATGTATTTGTGATCACGTCTGCTTTTAATCTCCTTTTTTTTTTCTTTTTATTGTGTCCACCATGTGTAAGATGACTAGGATACCCTCCCTCTAAAACACAGATGTCAAACTCAAGGCCCGGGGGCCAGATACGGCCCGCCACATCATTTGATGCGGCCCGCGAAGATAAATTGTGCATCAAATTTGTGTCATTACTAGAGTTGCAAATTGTCTTCACTTTTAATATTATTCGTTTTTTTAAATATTTGACCAGTTTTTACTTGTCTGATTTGAAAACGACTTATTTGTCAGTTTGTTTTGTAGCTTTTACCGTATATAATATGAGGTGCTCATACATTAATTTGTCATAATGGCCCTCCGAAAGAAGCTAGGGCTACAATGCGGCCGGCGAAAAAAATGAGTTTGACACCCCTGCTCTAAAATAATGTTCCTGTTCCTTCCTATTAACATGTTTAATATTTCCACTCCCATCAATCAATTCTTCACATTTCATAAGCTTTTTTTTTTGTCAACACATTCAACTGACTTCCATGGAAGAACTGAACTCAAAGCAACATACTTGAATTCAACATGGCAAAGGAAGAAGCCATTCCAAATTTGATGGTGAAGTTGAACGTGTTGAAGACAAAGCTATGGGATGGTGTCGTTATTTGTTTTTTTTCTTTTGTTTTTTTTATTCTTGTCCTTTGTATCCACAGGTCTTCCTATCCCCTTTTTCCTTCCCTCCACCTTGCCCCATGGCTCTTTTTGTCGCAAGGGTTGCCTTCCTTCTCTCCCTCTCACAACACTTGGCCTCCTCCTGCTCCTCCTCCTCCTCCTCCTCCTCCTGCTCCTGCATTCTAATTCAAGTCCTGGGTTAATCCTCCTCCTCTTGGCCATTCCTATTCCTTCTTAACACCACATCAATTTCCCATGCAAGTGCTCATCAATCAATTAAGCAAGCAAGCCAGCAAACCAGTTAGCCAGCCAGCCAGCAAACCAGTTAGCCAGCCAGCAAACCAGTTAGCCAGCAAACCAGTTAGCCAGTTAGCCAGCCAGCCAGTTAGCCAGCCAGCCAGCCAGCCAGGCCTGCCCCCTTCCCTCTCTTCCCTTAAATGACAAACCTTCATTGCATGCTTCTAAAACGCAATGTTTATAATTCCGTGTCAGTCAACCAATTTGAAAGACATGGTCATCATGTGCTCATACAGTCCTACAAAGAAAATGTGTCCTGCTCCCATCAATCATGAACAATAAGTCAACTTGCGTTTGTGAATGGAGCACTATAAAAACACTCCAATCGAACGAATACGCCAGCCAGCCGAGCCAGGCCAGGCCAGGCCAGGCCATAATAGTGCCGTATTATCTGGTGGGTGAGGAGCTGCAATAGCTTCAAAGCACATTACAAAAATGATGTCTTGATAGACGTACGGTTATCTTGCCCTCCTTTGACTGAGTCTTTGAGGGAGTGAGGTGTAATTGTATTGATGATCGAAAGATCATTTCTTTTGCTCAATTGAAAGGTGCAGCATTCACTAGGCAATTCTGTCCACAAATGCATTTGCCACCCCTAACCAGCCAACTATCCCTGCACTCTCTTATTTCCTTCCAATACTAAAGCACATTGGTTCATTTTGCAGCCTCTCAAATTGACCCAAGGAGGACTAAAGTTTGTCATTTGTTGAATACGCTGTTGTTTGCAGGGAGAGAGGGGCAAGAAAGGCAACAGGGGGGCCAAAGGGGATAAGGGAGACCAAGGAGCACCTGGATTAGATGCCCCGTGTCCGTTGGTATGTCACTAATCCGTGTACGACTCGGAGCCCGAAACAAAAAGGTGGCGAAAGCTTCTTTTTGGCTCTGCTAGACTCACTCACTCACTCACTCACTCACTCACTCACTCACTCACTCACTCACTCACTCACTCACTCACTCACTCATTCAACCTCCCTCAGGCCTCCTCTATTCTCTCCCCAGGTACAAGACTGGCGGGAATAAATCATTGATATGTGTGTCGTCAGCTTACTTCCTTTTTGAAAGAGAGCCACTCAAACTCTCAACTCATCGACCGCATGCACCATTGTATCCAAAACACCATTTGGCCATCGTGGCTCAGGTTAACCTGTTAAGAAAGTTTGATCATCTCCCATCTCAGTGAATTGCGTTCCCGTCAGTCCGGGTTGCCCGCACGTTGAGGCCAACCTGCACCGAGGGGCCCAACGGACGAATCCTCGTGCGTGCGTGCGTGCGTGCGTGCGTGCGTGCGTGCGACAGAAGACAGACAGACAGACAGACAGACGACAGACAGACAGACACTTAGCTACGAGGGCTCGGGCCGCGGAGCCGCTTTTAAACGGTTGATTTCGCAAACAGGGTTTCCGAGGCTTTAAAGGAGAGAAGGGTGAACCGGGCTTGCCAGGCCTGGACGGGCTGGATGCCCCTTGTCCTGTGGTATGGTGCTCGCTCTCTCTTTGGCTTGTCTCCCCAGCATGCACACTTGCAAATAGCCTTCTACTAAAACTAAAAAGTAGTAAGTTTTGCATTGCATGAAAAGTTTGCATGAAACTATTCATTGCTCTCCAGTAGATGATTGATTTGATTCCTTTTGTTCATTTGAAGAAAGTACGAGCAACTCGTGAGCTTTTATCGCCGTCCTAACGCCGCACTCATTGTGACCACGTGACGTAGCCAACTTTTATTCTCAAACATTGATGGATAAAGCTGCTGTACAAGTGGACTCCAAACCTTTCCTAACCACAATAATGATGAATCTGTTACTTTCTCTTTCGTCTCTTGCATGGAGCACCGATTCTTCTCGGGAACATTACCACAGGTTAGGCCGAATCGTAACTCGACGGAATGATGGGCTCAATTCAAGCGGACGCTTATTTGATTGTTTTCACTGCCAAATTTAGCTTGGATTCAATTTTACTGCTACACTTGCAAACTGGCTGGTGACCGGTGGACGGAGGGAGGGAGGGAGGGAGTGTTTAGGTACTTGCAAACTTAAATTGCACAATGTTTGCAAATGGCTGTTTTCACCATATGCCATCTTCAAGGTTTGGAAAAAATCTCCGTATGTGCATTTCATAGTTTAATGGTCATTTCAGCCCAACCAATTTGACCCGCACACATCGATCTGCCTTTATTCACAATATGATCGTCTATCAGCCTTGTTTCATTCAAAGGTAGATAGAGAGAGAGAGAGAGAGAGAGAAAGAAAGAGGATGAAATGAATGGAAGACGGACGTACATGTCGCCAAGGACACTTGTGGCAGTGAATGATTAGTATGTTGAATAAAGATGTTGCCCTAATCAATTTTCATTGGTTGTTTGCTAATAGTATATCAAGTCATACATTACAAGTAATTACATTAAAAATGAAGAATGAAAGTGCACATATATATATTTATCTAGGTATACAGAGACGCGGTGCATACATAACTATATTGCTTTCCAAATCTCTGGATGACGCGACAATATGATTTGCACCTCCCTCCGCACAGTGTTGAGTGTTGCAGCTGATTGTGGTGAGTGTTGACAATCGTTTTTTCTTTTTCCAGGGAGATGACGGCCTACCCGTACCAGGCTGTTGGAACAAAGTAAGTGAAAGTCTGACCCTTACTGACCTCATGGCTCTAACTCCCCAGTGACTTTTTTGGGACCTAACATTTTGCCCTGTGCTTTTTCCCTGCAGTGATAACTTTGGAATGGCTTTTGTAATTGTGCATAGCATATTTATTTTTTTTACTTTTTCCTGATTGTATTCTAACCTATAGTATTAAAAAAAAAAACATGAAAACAAAGACCAAATGTTTTGTACAGTTTTGCTTTTTGTTTTAACCCCAGTGACATTGTATTTGAGTTGATATCCATGCATTTAGGAATCGTATGTATGAATTTGAAAAAATGAATACTGACTTGCAGTTACAGATGCATGATATATGTATGTGCATACTTTGCTGTGGATGCTTTTTAACTTATTGTAGCTTGTTCTATTCTGTTGGACAAGAGCACGCTACACTGGGTTGTGCAGCTGGAAAGATTGTGGGCAGTCCCAGATCAATGAAATCTCTTTTTTTGTTGTTGTTGTTGTTGTCGTTGTTCACACCGTGTTCAAAAGTCTGCACTCTTATTTCCAGTTGACATTGGGGTTTTTTCTTTTTATAATTTGATTCCCAAACGTACCTTAGGCAAGGTGCAGAGTGAATTTGGGTTGGATGGTGTTGAACTCAAACACACGTGTCAAATGTAAGCGTTACTAGATGAGACTTATACTCAAGAATGTCACAGCTTTATGATGCAAAATGTCAAACTAAGTTCATGAAGTATTTGTCATAATTACGTCCATGTCCATTATCCCACATTTTGCTTCAATTAGCTTCGAATTGTATGACTGAACAAGTCATGTTTTGTCTGTAACTAATCCAATGCACCTTTGTCTCAACTTGGATCTCCTAACAAGTTTCAAATGCATGGAATGTCCTGAAAGTGTTCCATCAGTCATGTTTGCATTCGAGCAAAAAGTTTCAGTTGATTGTATTTTGTTTCTACCAGTACTTTCTTCTTCTAAAAATGGTGCGGCTCGATAATGACCGTCGGCAAAATGTTAATTCGGGCCTCCCTTGCTAGAAGGAAGCAGTGCTGCGAGCACCGCATTGCTTGAATGGCATGAAAGGCGCCAGTAGCTCAGCTCGCAATGAGGGCTTGTTTCAAATCTATTGCCTTGTGGAGTTCTGCCAATTCACTTCACAAAGGACCTAATGTTGGGGGGAAATGTTGCACTGATTACTTTGTACCTTGATTTATTGGATTCTATCATACGTACGCAGGTGCTCCTTGTCTCGGATGAGATTTTGCGCTGCCTGGATTTCATGATATACATAATATTGATGATCATCCAGTACCTTCTATTTTTTTGAATGTGTTGTTTCTGTTGGAAAATGACAATCACGCTTCCATAAATAAAAGCAAACTTGTTTAAAGCTTGCACATGAATGAATGAATGAAGGAAGGAAGGAAGGAAGGAAGGAAGGAAGGAACGAACGGTCGAGTTTCATTCAGCGCCACGCCAGACTTCAGTCACTGTCTTGAGCTCGACGATAAGTGCTGTAGCAAAATATTCATCACTAAGCATTAGCCTGTCCAGAGTGACCAGGGCCAAATGGAGTCGCCATGCAAATACAGAGTGTCCAAATGAAGTTGACACAGATGAGGCCTTGATCACTAACCTGGAGCTTGCACTGCATGTACTGAATGAGGTGGTGAGTTTTCAACTAGCATAAGAAGGAGCTGTAGCCAGAATCAAAAAGCAAGCGTCAATTCAAACACCAAGGCCACGTAAGTTTGCATTTGTAGCTGGAGCACTTGTCAATGAAGTGACATTTGTATTCATGCATCCATCGCCGCACAGATAAGGTGATATTTGAAGTGCACCTCGTAATGCCAGGTCCAGAGAAAAAAAGAAAAAGACAACAACCGGTGCACCACCCTCTCACCCCAAACTTTGGACTGCACACAGATGTCGCTTCTTCTTCTTGTTTGACTAAAATGTGAATGTATTTTAGGGTCAACACCCCTTCCAACTGGCTAAGAAGTAAGACGAGCAGAGGGGCCAAGTCCTAAGGCATATGTTTTGACCAGAAAGTGGAGTTGCCAAGACAACATCTGACTGTGAGACATGTTGATGAGCAAAATGGTTTGGTGTGTTGCTTTTTAAAGGTGATGCTACAGAACGGCCTTCACTGCCACACACTGCATGCTATACTACGTCCAGAAGCGTCGCTGCTGATGGATAGCTTTTGGGAGACATTTTGTGAAAAGAAGCACTTGATGTGCACAGCTCACAGGGTAATGATTCCTTCTGCATTTGATCTGAGGGGAAGCAGCTTTAACATCCAGGGCGTGAACGAGCGGCTCGCTTCATTCACATCATGGCTGGTCACATATGTGAAAATGCTGCTTGTTTTCGAGTTGATCATTCAAACCTATCCTTGTAACTATTGTATCATAATGATTGTGTGTGTGTCTATATTGACAGTCAGGCTTTGTATGTATATACTATATATTTATCTATATATGGATTGCAAAGTAGCCACATCCATAGTACTGCATCAATAAGCCGCATCTGCACTCAATGTTTTCACCATACAGACATTTAGCAGGCAGAAGCTTGGCTTGTACATGTACATGATAATATCGAGCAAGCAAGACCTTCCTTTCCGCGGGATCCGAGTCAAGGCGCACGTGCCTCCGTTTGGGCACTCGCAGATCAACAATGTCGAGAGCAGTTTTGGCATCGATTGACGCACGCGGATAAACAATGTCGAGAGCAGTTTGGGCATTGCTTGACGCACGCACGCACGCACGCACGCACATGTTATTTCTTTGACAAGCTAGTGGAGAAAGCATTCCTTCAGTCACTATTGACAGCTCCCTTGTTGTTTCGATCGTTTGATGATTCCAACAAGTTGAGGCAACCAGTAACAGTCCAATGCCTACATGGGGAAGTATTGAGCTGAAAACAGTTTGGTTTGCATCTTGTCATTGCACCAGAAGTGAGTATACTATTGCAGTTTGTAGGGCTCACATTTGACCAGATTAACATTTGGAAGGTCAGAGGTCACTGCTCACAACCTCGCAAACATGTGAAATGGACATGTTAACATGTTAAATGGAGATAGGATGACTGTCCAGAAGGGGAACTTATTGGTACACTATATTGAATATTTGATTGTATTGAGAAAAAGAAGCAGCTATTTGAGTCTAGTATATTTTTTGGTATAGTTTCATGCATGGTCTGCTTCAGATCCTTTTCATTTTTTTTACTTGTTTTATTATTCACTCTCTGGTGATTTTCTTTCTTTCTTTCTTTCTTTTCTTTTTTTACAATACAGCATACACAGATTTAGAAGTTGTTGTTGTTTTTCCGCCTACCACCACCGCAATCAACTTTTTTTCATCCATGAAACGTGATTGAAGTGTCGATTTGCAGATTGAATTGACAGGGTTTCAGAGAGAAATTAGGATTGACAGCCAATGTTCATTTTCAGGCGCTAGCTAGTATTTGCCTATTTGCAATCACTAAGGAGCACCACAGATTAGCTTGAAATGATTCATTCAAAAAACATGTCAAAGATCAAATAAAAGCCATTTTGTCACTAGCTTGGTCGTCAAGTCAAAGTCTTTCAATGGTTTTGCTCCTGTCGTTTTTGTCCATTTCGTATTTCTACCTAACTGATTCCAGAAGTTGACAGAGTCATGCTTTTGTGTCAGAATAACTCAAGTTTCCTGCTGCAATTGAGACTGTTTGAATGAAAGCTCATGGTTGTCTTGTTGTATGGTTTTCTTTGCCGCGGTGCCATTTTTGTTCCACTAAGTCGGTCGGGGATTCTTTGAGCGCATCCAGTCCTCTTCAAGGGAAACATTTATCAAAACCATTTCCTTTTGCTGTATATTTAGTTTTCTAGAAACATTGTAGGAATAAGAAATAAGAATCCAATCTTTTTTTATTTGGAATCCACCTGAGTTAAATGTCCGACGACGGACGGACGGACGAGGGCATTATACACACTGCATGAGGTTGGTACGCTTTGAACTAGGTCTGTTGCTTTTTTTTTCCTTTTCCTTTATTGATCTGTACAAGCATACATACAATCTTGAATTTGCTCATGCCGAGTTGATTGAAATGTGTCAAACGTTTGTGCAGATGTGTGTGCCGTCAACATCGGTCAATTGAGGCGTACGTACAGAAGATCCACGTATTTAGATAAGTGTGGTGTCTAAAAAGAAGAATGTTTTGAACAGTAAATATGCTGACTTTGTTTTCCAAAATGTGTCCTTTTTTTCTTTCTTTCTTTTTTTTAAATACACAACGGCAGCTGTCAGTACTGAATGCCAAACTGTTTTTCCTCAACTTTCATTGAATGGGAATTAAAAAAAGAATAATTCAACATTCCTTGTGTGCTTTGTGCACGTAAGTGTGCTGAGTGCATGATGAAATTTGTGATTGTGGCAAAGTGCTTATGCAGAGCCAGACAGTGTTCTGTGTCGGTTTGCCATGCCATGCCATGCCATGCCATGCCATGCCATGCCATGAGGCTGGGCAGATTGGATCGCTGTGCTCCCATTGTCACAGTAAACATGCACGCACGCGCGCACGTCAGTATGTGTTCCCATTTTAAGACCACCAGGGGCTGCCAGATACTTCCATTTAATCCGAAGCCCCCTTGGCAAGCCATGAAAAAAAAAGAAAAGGAAAGGAAAGGCAGCTCCCAGCAACCAGTGGCATTGTGCTTATGGGCAGCAGAACGAAAGGACGCAGCTGCGGAAACATGGCTTACCAATGCAGACCAAATTGAAAGGTAAATACCCCAATGCACATTTGTCTGTTCATTCAATTTGATTGACGAGACAAATGGTGCAGAAATGTTTCTTTTTCGTTGAGAAAAGCGGCGAATCCATGGACAAGTTGATGTTTGATTGCATGCTCCTATCGAACAATAAGAAAGCATTTGTATCATTTCAACGTTGCTTGGTTTTCGACGGAAATCTCTGACAAGATGACATTGCGAAATCTCCTCCTCCCATTAACCCCGAAAACACCTCGGTGGGGTGCTTTTGTTCATTTTGCCCTCCAGAACCTGTTGCAGAGCATCTTCTTAAACCCATTTTGTGATCGAATGTCCGGCCGGATATGGGCAACGGTTCAATAAAGGCCCCGAGGACTGAGGAGAACACCTGCTTAGTCTCCATGCGCACAGACTCCCCGAGCCTGGACACAGAAATTCTCAGGTTGGTCAGTCCGATTCTCGTAAATGTCCGAACAAGTCAAGTCCGGCAAAAGAGTTGATGTTTGCATTCGCAGCCGCTGGCTACTGGCCGTCTCGCACTCTGACGACGACCGTGGTTCCATTTCAACCTTTGTGGTGACAAGCTTAACCATGACAGTGACAGACGTTTGAAATGGCCTGCTAACCAATTGGGACTGATTTGTAGCCCTGGATGGATGTCATTTCATTCGTTGCATGCCAGAGTAACAACAGAGCGCAGAGCTGGACGCAGAAGGCCAAACGTTTGGACAAAGTGCAACGGAGTAACTCAAGTATCTCATCGAGAGAAACCCATGGATTTAATCCCGTGTGGAAACAAATAGCAACTAGGTCACAAACATCATCAAATTTGAGACTCGTCTCTGATTTAGGCCTATATAATTCGACTTGACCGACGCCACTAGCGTAATCAAGGACCGCCGACATTCATAAAGGAGCAAGGCCACTAACGTAATCAAGGAGCGCCGCCGAGGTATTATTCCCCCCAGTAGGTTTTGGGGATGAAGGGCGACTAAGTCAATAGATCCGTCGACTGACGGATGCCATTTATGATGCAAGTCAATGACGTGATGTCATCTTTAGTAGACGTCTCCTTTAAATGAGGAGATGCCTCCATCCATTCAATATGTTGACCCCGTCCGTCCCACCTCGCGACTTGAGATGATAAAATGCCCCGACCGATATTGACTTGAAGTCGGCTTGTTGTTTCTTTGCAATCACTCATTGTGACGCTTTGTGCACATGTGTATCATGTCACATCATGGAAGTGCTGTGTTCACATTTGAGCTTTCGTTTGTTTTTGTCATGTGAACGAGTGGAAAAAAAACAAACGACAAATCCCAATCGGGCATCCAGCCCTGCATTTGATCTTTGGGCGCTCGCTAATTCCAATTTCTCAATCTCAGGATGCGAATCAACTGCCTGGAGTTGGAGCTGGTACGGAGGGACCAAGCATTAGCAGCTCAAGAAGTTCACCTCCAGCATCTGCAGAGGGAGCTAAATGCCAAGGTGTCCCAGATTGACAAACTCCAAGATGCTATCGGCTACAACAAGGGCAGCGGCTTGGGAAGAGCGTGTCACTGCCGCCTCAGCGTCGTCGATGAAGGCGTCGCCGGTCGTTTCCGCAAGGTGGCCGCGGAGGACCGCCAAAGGCTTAAAGCAAAGGAAGGCGTCTCTGCCGAGCCGACTTCTGAGAACTTCTGTGGGGGACTGAGACCTTCTCACATTTCCATGCTGAAGTCTATCCGCAAAGATTCAGAGTAAGATTGACTCAACTTGCACTGTTGCACCGTCCAAAACATGCGGGAACAGAACAGGTGGCAGGCGTGCTAAGCAGACGAACGGGCCACGAGTGTCGGGCGGGAGTGCCGCAGGGTGTGCTGATGAACAGGTGCCGGCAATCGGTGCTGAGAGAAATGGGGGGGGGGGGGGGGGGGGGCGCTGACCGCGGTGCTGAAATAATAGGAAGAGAAGCGCGTGGAAGAAAGGAACTAACCGTGGTGCTGATCGCGCGGCCACGTGACAGGCTGTCTGTCATCCACCTTCACCATAAAACAATTTGACAGAGTATCGATTGAGCTCATACGGTGGGTCATATATTGCCATTTCCGTTCTCCAATGTTGCCAGTAAGATGAAAGGATCCGAGCGAGCACCTACTCGGCCGATGCAAATGGGATCTTGGCTAGATAATAGGGAAAGACAAAGAGCAACCAAAGGCTCCGGGCGGGATGTGAAATCATTTTGCCTTCAATTAGGCAACCCACGTTATTCTCCACAATTCGTTTAGCATCTTCTTTTTTACTTTGACATCATGTCTGTGATGTGCTAATGAAGAGGAGCGCGCGTGTGCACGCGGACACACACACACACACACACTTTTACAGAGGGTAAGACCTGAACTGAACAATAAGCCTATTCCACATGCTCCACTGGGCCCGGTTCTTTGGAAAATGAATGAAAACAAAGGATTTCTTGGGACAAATAATGACCATCCGAAGGAAATATGCTTTTCTATTTACAATATACAACTCTTGCTTCCTTTCGGAGGTGCAATTTACGAGCTCTCGTTTAGTAGACGAGAGGGAGCAGGATGTTTACTCTGCAATCGTAGGCAAGCATCGGAAGCAAAAGAGCAAAAAAGAAGCTGGAAAAGAGATTTGGTCCAGTCAGTGTGGTAGGGGAGGGAGCACAGGATTTCATTCAGTCAACAACCAAATGACTTGTTCCCTTTTCAGAATTAAAAAGCTCATGAACGACGCCATCACAAACAACGACTTCCTCAAGAGACTGGAACCGCAGCACACCAGGGAGATGGTTGACTGTATGTATGAGAAGGTGTACACGAAAGGACAGCTCGTCATACACGAGGGCGAATCTGGAAACTACCTCTACGTTTTAGCAGGTCAGTTGACAACTCGTGGATTTCCAAGTCATGTTGCAGATGTGAAACACTCGCAGGGATCTGTGTTGCGTATTCCGACGGTTATGTACGTATTTCCCACTTGTTGTTCAAAACCATCATCAGTACATACACTTGCTACGATAACCATTTCAAAAAGCAAGTCCCTATTCCGTTTTGTATTTCAGACGGCTCGCTCCAAGTCATCCAGAGTGGAAAGCTGCTCAGTGAGCTGCGTCCTGGCACAGCATTTGGAGAATTGGCAATTCTGTACAATTGCAAAAGAACAGCCACTGTGAAAGGTACAAATGGGAACTTTGATGTCGATAGCGAGCGAGCGAGCCGTTTTTCACAAGTCAACTGTTGCGGCGGCGGCGGCGGCGGCGGCGGCGGCGGCGGCGGCCTTTTTCAGCTGTGACAGAGTCCCGCGTATGGGCCTTGGATCGCCAGACTTTCCAGGCTATCATGATGCGGACCGCACAAGCCAGGCATGAAGAGTATTTCAGCTTTTTGCGCAGGTAAAGATGGAACCCTTTTGCTGGAGGGACCGAGCTGCACCTGGACTAGTAACAAAGGTTTTGGTTTGGGAAAACAATGTCGACCCATGGAATGTTCAACTACAAATGCAGAGAAATGTTTTGATTCTCAATCTGTTTCTTTTCCAAGTGTGTCTCTGCTTCAAGAGCTGCCAGAAGAGAAACTTGCCAAGATTGTTGATTGTCTTGAAGTTGTGAGTCTTGAATTGAATTGATTTTCACAGTCACGTTTCTTTCCTCTCTATCGTTTGCATGTGGAACAAATGTGGTTTGGGTTTTTGCAGGACTATTTTGAGAAGGGAGATTACATTATTCGTGAAGGCGAAGAGGGGGATACATTCTTTATCATTGCAAAGGGACAAGTAAGATACACACCTGCCCGCGCACATATTCCCAAGCAGCAAAACAGATATCAAATATACTACACATCGTAGTAGATTGTTTTGTAGGTACGATTATGAGTACCTTTTCTCAGTTTTGTGGCAGCAGAGCAAAGTGATTTGGAAATCTATCTATCTGTAGGTGATTGTCACACAAAGCACAGAAGGTTTTGCTGAGCCCCAGCAAATCAAGACCCTTGGAGTTGGACACTATTTTGGAGAGAAAGCTCTCATCAGGTTTGTCGACGTATTTCTTACTTGTCAAACACCGGATGGATGGATGGAGGGATGGAGGGATGGAGGGATGGATGGATGGATGGATGGATGGATGGATGGATGGATGGATGGATGGATGGAGGGATGGAGGGATGGAGGGATGGAGGGATGGAGGGATGGAGGGATGGAGGGATGGAGGGATGGAGGGATGGAGGGATGGAGGGATGGAGGGACGGACACACTTTGTAGATCTGATTTGATGCCTCTAAATAATGCCATCCTAATGTTGTTGATCCAGTGAGGATCTCCGCTCAGCCAACATCATCTGCAATGAGAATGACACACAATGTCTCGTGGTGGACAGAGAGTGAGTAGAAGCTTTACTCTGACAGCAAATCAAAGTGGAATGTTACAGCCTGCGAGAGTTGCATTTGTCTAGAATGAGACGCTTTCATCCAAACAAAACAAAAATGGATTCTCTCTTCAGCAACTTTAACCAGATGGTGGGAACCTATGAGGAACTTCAATCTTACCTGAAGGAATATGTGGAAGAACTTTCTCGGAGTGACCAGAGGAGGAATGCCCTGTGAGTGCAAGAGCGGCCGACGCGGCTGACGCGGCCGACGCGGCCGACGTTCCAATCGATTCAATTGTCAACAAGCAAATCTCTAAGTTGCCGTCATATTGGCGTCCCAGGCCGCATTCACCGCACATTGATTCTGCAGAAGCCCAAGAGTTGAGAAGGTTAAAGGAGAAGCTTGTCCCCTTACCACAACATCAACCTTTCCAACATTTGGAGGTGATAGCAACGCTGGGGATGGGAGGATTTGGACGCGTGGAGCTGGTACCTTTTCCGCATTTTGCATTCCTGACGTTCCTATTTGCACACATGTACACATTTCACAGCTGTGTATGTTGCAAAGATGGCTTCCGTCTTCAAAAGGTTGACAAGAAGTTTTGGGACGGGACCCGTTGTTCATACTTGCCTTCCTTTGACCGTGTTTATTGTGGCTCAGGTGAAGCTAAAGGACGAGGACGCCACATTTGCTCTGAAATGCATCAAGAAGAAGCACGTGGTAGACACCAGACAGCAAGAACACATTTACTCAGAGAAGAACATCCTCCAGCAAACCAACTCGGCATTTATCATCAGGTGAGCGAGCGCCTTTCCCAAACAAAGCGAAACTTTGACCTTCCCGTATGGAGAGCGTTCAAGTCGACCCGATGACACGGATAGCGGGAGAATGAAAAAGTTGCCCTATAGGCTGGCGTCCGTTGCCAAGGGCTGTGTGTGCGCTGCAGAATGCCGCTCGCGCTGCCGCCGGGCGGGCGGGCGGGCGTTCGGGCCACAATTTATCTGGACTTTGGAGAACAAAAGCCTTGTGTACAGTCTTGCGCATAGAGAAGTTCAGCCAAGATGTGAGCTGGACCTTTCCCACACTCCCGCTCGCTCGCTCGCTCGCTCGCTCACTTTTTGCTTTTGGTTGTCAGTCATGTTCATGTCCCGGTTCTTGTCATTTGAGGTTTTTTCGAACATTTCGTGACAATAAACACGTCTACATGCTGCTGGAGGTGTGTCTTGGAGGAGAGCTGTGGACTGTGCTGCGTGACATGTGAGTCATTTTGCAATCCAAAACGCTTCCAAGGGTGGCAGCCAGGCAGGCAGGCAGGCAGGCAGGCAGCCAGCCAGCCAGGCAGCCACCCAGCCAGCCAGCCAGCCAGCCAGGCAGGCTTTGAAAAATGTTATGAAAGATTTGATTTTCTTCTTTCCCTTGGAGGAATTATTTTGATGAAGCCACGGCCAGATTTTGCATAGGTTGCGTCTTAGAGGCTTTTGATTACCTCCACACCATGGGCATTATATATAGAGACCTCAAGCCCGAAAACCTTCTCCTCGATGCCAAAGGTTACGTCAAAATGGTGAGTCAAAGGTCGTAAAGAATATTTCATTGGTTGGGCGATGACAGACAAGTTTTGTGATTTGGGCTCCCGCAGGCAGACTTTGGCTTTGCAAAAAAGATTGGTCCGGGAAAGAAGACCTGGACTTTCTGCGGGACCCCAGAGTATGTGGCTCCGGAGGTCATCATGAACAAAGGCCATGACTTTGGAGCTGACTGTTGGTCTTTAGGAATCCTCATATTTGAACTTCTAACTGGCAAGTAAGCCAGTAGATTGGAACATGCATTCTCTATGTAAAGGGGGATGGGGAAGAAAGATGATAGATGCGCTTGTCACGACTCGTCCCCGGTTGCTTTATGATGTGTGTAGGTTGCCATGGTTTGTGTTGGCGTGGTTGTCTTGATGACTGGAAAGCTTGTGTATGTGTCGAGCTGAGCACAGAAATGTCCATTCTTCAATACCCCATGTATTGCTTCATGAATCCATCCAGGTTTTGGATATTCTTTGCCATTTGTGGTATCAACACACCATGTCTTTTCTTTCCAGCCCCCCTTTTGCTGGATCTGACCCCATTCGGATCTACACCATGGTCCTCCATGGCATTGAGAAGGTGGACTTTCCAAAGAGAATAGGCAAGCGTCCCGATGACCTCATCAGGAGACTCTGCAAGTATGGACCCGGATAGGGTAATCCTACTCGCTGGCATTTTCATTCCAACGATGTATCATTTCAATCTTATGCATGGAATATTTCTCACATGACGTCACATTAAAGTAACTTACAAGGCTAACCGGTTTAAAGTGTGACACTCATCTCATTCTATGTGTGCTTTGTGGTGGTCAGTTGTTTGACAAGAATAATGAATCAATCATGGGTGGAAATAATGTACGTACGTACGTGCATTCCACTCCTTTACATCCAGGTTAAACCCAGTTGAGAGAGTGGGGAACAAAAAGAATGGGATCATTGACATCAAGAAGCACAAGTAGGCCCGCTTCAAACATCCCCATAAAACAATGGTGTGATGTCAATTGGATGGCTCATGTCACCTCTTGGTACATACAGATGGTTCCAGGGCTTCAATTGGGAGGGACTAAGGCGCTGCAAGCTCTCATCTCCCCTGAAGAGAGAGGTAAGATCTTTGGCGCGCGCGCACACACACACACACACACACACGTATAGTAACGACATGCACGTAGTATCAAATGTCATGCAAAGAGTGTGAGTGTTGTGCAATAAACAGGATGAATTGTAAATTCAGGTGTGAGCAAAGCGACGGTCCAATTTCTTTCCACAGCTGAACGGCCCACTGGACCACAGCTACTTTGACATCTTTCCTCCTGACACAGAAATGACCCCTGAGGAGAATTCTGGCTGGGATAAAGACTTCTAATCCCTATCTTTGAAATGAATTGAAATATCTGAAGAAGAAAAAAAAAACGAAAACACTTTCTAAAAAAAACTGTGTGAAAAATAAACCATTTGGGGCACCTTTTTTTGCTTCAATTCATTGGATGGGTCCTTGTAGTGCACCCGCCTTGGCCAATTGAAAGCGGTATAACACACAAATGCATAGATCCATGGAGACTCATTCACGTCATTCTCTCTCGCTCTCTCACTCTCTCCCCCCCCCCCCCCCCCCCCGTCAAAAAAGCTGATAAAGACAAGACGAGAGAAAAACACCATTCCGACTCCAAAAAGCAAATCATTATTAATCTTTTCCATGGTGCCTACATTTTCAAGTGTATTTATATTTTATAGGCTATACCCAACGAAACCAACAAAACTGAAGACATAAACGGAATTTCAAAAGAACTCAAATCAATTTTATGATCAAATCGAAAACCTGTTTTACAGCCTTTCTTAAAATGATATTCGTTTTACTTATTTACTTTGATTGGTGTAAAAAAAAAAAAGAGTTTAATTAAATCTAATTATATGCGTTTTATTTTTATATTTTTCTTTTGCCTATTTATTAAGTTACTATACTGGGCATATTTATAGGAATGAAAGAATATCGTCTTTTTTGTAAAAAAAAAAAACTTTTTTGTCTTTTTTGTCTTTTTTGGCAACTACACCGACGTCAATAAATAAAATGGAGTAAAAGCACTAATAGAGAGCTTTGTCGCTCTCTTGTGGCGGTATAATACGTACAAAAGAAATTGTAACTACCCGTCGCAAAATGATGACGTAAATTACGCGACAAAGCGCTACACGGTTACAGCAACAACAATTGCGTAATTGTCCGGCGGACACCGAGTGGGAAACGTCGAAGCGTAGCTAGCGATAACCGATGTCTCGCTTGCCGTTTTCCGTTTGCAGCTGCAAATACTTATTTTCAAAGAGTCTTGTCTGGGAATCACCATTGACGGGTGAGTGACTCTTTGGTTATTTTAAATTGCAATGTTACTTCACTTGCAGTTTTGCCCTGAGGCTGGCTAACTATGCCCAATTTGAACGATCTCATTTTGGGTTGCACCCAGGATGGTTCCGGTTAGCCAGTGGTGTAGTAAAAGATCGAGAACCTCTGAAGAAAGCTGTAACTCCCCAGGGGCGCTTTGACAAGGACGAGGCGTCAAACAAGGACGTTCTGGAAAGTAAGAATACTTGATTTCATTCATTCTTTCTCAGACTGACTGCATAACTTGTCGTCCGTCCGTCTGTCCGTCCGTCTGTCCATCCTCAAGGGTTTCCTGAAGATGTCAATCCTGTGACCAAGGAGAAGGGAGGTCCCAGAGGTCCAGAGCCCACTCGCTATGGAGACTGGGAGAGGAAGGGTCGCTGTGTGGACTTCTAGTTCACTGTACCTTTGCACCTTTGTTTTTTTCTTCCTTCCCTCGGTGGGCATAGGCTCTTGTGTTGAATTGTCACTGTTGGCAAAGAATCTTTCCTGTTTATTTTGCTAGCTTCTGGATTTACGACAGCAACTTGTCATGCGTCAAGAGTCGGATTAGACGGATGTAACAGAGAATTCAGTCAAGTACTATAAGTTTCTTTTTGCTCTCATTTGTCCAATGTGGCCCGGTGATTAAAGAGCACTGCTTCTGGGGGTTTCCAACACAACCCTTGCCCACTTTTTCAAAGACGCTGCTCACAGAATCATTCTTGATGTATATAATACGATAAATGGGCCATGAATTGAACTCAAAAGCTTTGGGATCATTCTTCTTCATCATCATCGGTTTAAAGTCCGCTTTCCAGGCGCCGCTGGGTTGGACTGGGTTCTCGATATGGCCTTCTTCCACCGGGAACGGTCCATGGCCATCTCGTGGTTGATTCCGAGTGCCTCTTCTTGATTCTTGATGTATGTAATACAATACATTCACAATATACAACTCCAAAGCTCTTGAGACTTTCTATATACACTAAAGAACAAGTTCTCAAGTATTATTCACCATCGAGGCAGATACAGACGGCTGTGACTGATTAGAGAGCATCATTATTGAACTCAGAGGATGCCTATTTTTTGAAAAGCCACTCAAATGTGGATTCCTGTTCACGGCGCAACGCTACCTTGCCACATTCAATATGGCAGCCACGTTGACTTTATTTTGACCGCTAAACGAGTCATCGGTGTATGAGGCTAGCACCAAACGAAACGGCTAGTCGCTAGAACTAATGGACATTCGAAGATAATATACTTCGGTTATTTGGGTAAGAAAGAAACTCGACCACGTTTTCTAGGTTTCTGCCGGTTTTCAGTTCGGTGACCTGGTTAAACAAACTTCATTCATTGCTTGTCATACACTCGGCGAACTAGATTTTCGTCAATCAGCGTTTTTGTTTCAATTGCAGGGCTATGTAGATTTTTCACAATTATACGCCGATACAATTGGCTACAGAGTCTGAGTCTAAATGTTGAATTCCTCATGTGGAAGGTTTTTTTTAATGTTGCGAAACTGAAGTTGTTTCGAGTTTTGCACAGCTTTCGGTTCGGGTTCATATTAGTTTCCACTTTGTCTCCTGAGCAAATGCTAATGGTTTTCGAAATGTATGTAGTGTGCCTGTTGCGAGATTCCTTGCACGGTACCAACGCCGATTAATGCCTCGTGATATATGCGAAAGTCAAAACAAAAAAAACAACGGCATTGTTGTGTGATTCCGTTAGTTCACTTCCCTCTACGTATGATTCATTACCGCCGGACGGCCGGCAGTGTATGAGAAAATGTTATGCGCTTAATGTTGGCAGGAAAGACTGCATGATTGCGCTATCTTTGCGTCTAATACCAGTCATCTATCATTGTGCTATACTATTAAAAAGGAAATGATGCCCATTTTGTTTGATGCTAATCCCTTGTTAGACCCTTGTGAGGATATATATATCTCCATGTCTTTCACAGGAACTTCATAGATGACATTTTATCCAATGGACACCACTGAATGCGGCCGGTCATGGAAGTTGCACGCTCCAGATACACACGGCATGAGATTGACTGCAATGAACAGTGCGAGCGACAAAAGAGCAACAGAAGTGGAAAAGGAACAGCCCCAGAAAAGTGTTACCATGGCGCCTTCTTCCTGGTATCTGACTGACCGGCAGTATGTGATGAGAAAGCCTCAGTTCTCCATCGAAAACTCGTCTATTTTGAAGAAGACGCAGCAGCAGCAACAGCAGCAACATCAACACGGGGCAAGTAGAGTATTTTTGTCCTACAACTTTGATTTTCAGTTGCATTGACAGTAGCAGCAACAACGACACAGGGCAAGTACAGTATTTTTGTAGGACTACATTGATTGTAAGTTGCATTGACATGACCCATGTAATAGCTAGCCTTGTCTCATAAGATTATATTTGTGTGCCCCACGTCTTTTTTACCTTCCTCAAATGCTTTAATCGACATTTTTGGTATTTCACAGGAGCTGCACGTCAGTTTCCGAGGGAACAGAGGTCAGCATTCCGCCCGGATGAATGGTCTGACCAGGTTAGGAGAAAACCTCAATTCAGTGAGCAGCAGCTTCAGTCCCACTGACGATGTTGCCTCTCATTCAGCTTCTAAAGACGTTTGCAGCTCACTATTGGGTATCCCAGATGTCAACAGTAGGTTATACGAAGAAGAAGAAACTTTAGTTGGATCCACTTTGACCAGAAGTGAATGGCTCCAGTGTGGCCTCTCCAGCAACATTGCAAAGCTCCAGCAAAAATCCCGTCCACAACTATCATCCACTGCTCTGTACCCTACCTATAGCCCCAGCC
Source organism: Syngnathus typhle (assembly GCF_033458585.1). Taxonomy (NCBI): domain Eukaryota; kingdom Metazoa; phylum Chordata; class Actinopteri; order Syngnathiformes; family Syngnathidae; genus Syngnathus; species Syngnathus typhle. The sequence goes on from NC_083745.1 coordinate 890,579, forward strand.
CGCCATTTTCTTTGGCTAAAACCGAGCTGAAAAAACAAAAGACTTGCTCTTTAGCCGAGGGGCCGAGAAGACGATCCATGACATATCACCAAGCAAACTATTGGGACTGTGCAATCCCCAAGTCTTTGCCCAAATTCACCAATAGGCACTCTGCTTCTTGGGATCCAAACAAGGAGTACCGAGCTTTGCTCGACTACACTTACCCCCTCAAGCCCGAGCGGACGGACGCAACGTGGGACAACAGCACTGGGTTCCAGGGTGACTCTCCGGACCTCAACCTACAAGATTCTGGTATCCAACTCAATAGCCCTGGTAGCACCGTCCTGTCTGTGTCGGATTTAAACCTGAGCAACAGCGTTGGGCCAAAGAAAGCCTGGGACACCTTGGATCGGGAAATCAATTCCTCTGCAGAGTTGTTTTTGGATAGGTTCGACTTTGTTACGGACCGAGATCTGCTCAACTGTCACCTGGGTAGAAGTCAGCACCATCCTCCACCATATGCGCAATCCTCCTCCGTCGTCCCAAGTGTCCTTCCTCAGTCCCAGTCTGTAGTCGGGGATCTTGACAAGGAGTTCTGGTCCCTGCCTGATAACCTGGAAGAGGTGCAACTCCTCGCTCGACAGGTGAGTGTTGTGGAACTTGCATTTCCTTTCCAAACTTGCAGTGTGGGTGGGCCCACTTTCACCAAGGGAATCTAGTCAAGTCAAGTTGATTTGTATAGCCCTAAATCACAAGCAGTCTCAAAGGGCTTCACATAGACAAAAATTGACAATTATTCTCAAAGCATCCCCTGATCTTAAACTCCCAATCTGGAACCAGTTGTGTGAAAGTTGCTCAAGCAATCCAGTTGTTTTCCTTTCTTTTGCACGCTACTGTTGTGGTAGCCAACCAGAGCATTTGTTGAAATAGCAATGACGCCGATCCAGGTCTCTGAGCCACACTCTCGGCGACCATCCCTACCGATATCACGATATGTGGCACGGAGGTTGAAAAATACGTATGACCGGAGCTCTTTTCTCCCATTGAAGGTCAAGGAGGTGACAGCCAGGTTGAAGCGTATGGGCCCTGCCTCCAATCTCCTGACTCTATCACCGCCAGAGAAACAAGTGGCCAAAGAGGCTGGGCAGCAAGGTGAACAGAATCACAATCAGCTTTATTGGCCAAGTTTGTGCATGCCAAACAAGGAATTTGACTCCAGTTGATCTCAGCCTCTGTACAACATTTAAGGTGACTAACAACACTCGGGTGACTAACCACATGGAATGCGACCATATCCGCTACCATTTGGAGCCATTCTATTGTCATTGCCCAGGTTGAGTGTTGTTTCTTCTTCTTCTTCTTCTTCTTCTTCTTCTTCTTCATCATCATCAGCTGATCATACTAACTCTGAAGCAGCGACGAGTGTGTTGATGGAGTCTGTTGGGTCAGGACTGACTCAAGACAGTCTCGAGGTGGTGGTGGAGCGACTTTGCGGCGTCCACCTGAGAGACACTCACAAGGAGGAGCAGGACCAAAGTTGCTCTCTGACGCATCATATACGCGTAAGTATACTAAAGAGAGACACTGCTTGGAGTGGCCTGGTTCTGGATGCTTCCAGTGTTGAGATTAGTATTTTTCTTATGATACTTTTGTTTTGTTCCAGATGTTTTGTTCACTCTTGGAGCAATACATTCACTGGCTCTACGAGGTTTCCGAGAAGACGGACGTGTGGGCTCGACCCATTGACAACATGAAGAGGTCACTTGCCGAATATCAGGTATCATCCACAATTTCAGAAGTTCAAAAGCCAAAGTACGCATTTGACGCTACGACTTGTCGTTTCGCTCTCCGGAATTTCAGCGAGAGTTGAGTTGTCATCAACATCTGACCTCTCATGTTCTGCAAACCGGCGAGCTTCTTCTAGGCTTAATGGACAACACGTCTCCACGTAAGGTTCCTCATTGGCATGGTTGAGAACACCCCACTGGGGAGAAAAGATTCAGCTTTTGTTTCCATCGTTTCAGTGTTAAGGAACACGCTGCTGTTAATTGAGAGGCAGTCGAGAGTCGTGGAATATCGCACCCAACGCTTGATGTCCTTCGCTGAGCGCTGAGACTGGGCGGGCAAAGCAGACAGCGCGCTCTCTCCGGATGAATGAGCTGACGTTCAAGACGCTAGCAGGGCGGGACGCTTGATCCGGCAGAAAGTGGCCCGAGCTGTGCGCTCGTGTCAAATGAGAGAAGTCGTATACAGCCGTTCCAAAACCTTTGTCTTGTTACTCCGTCGTTACAAAGCCACTCCCTCCCATTTGCCAATAGACCCGAACCCCAAAACAATAGAAACCTTCCCAATATCCCATATACCTAGTACGTACGAGTCTTCACAGCCTTTGGTTAGTTGAATGAAAATAAAAAGAGTTAATACTTTGTTGACAGCCATCTTTGCGAATAATAAGCTTCTTTTTGGGCTGTTTCTCTCCCGGTGACATTCACAGTTGTGCTGAAGCCACTTGCTGCAGGTGCCTTTTACGAAACAGTGTCTTCCTTCCGTATGGCCACTCGTCCCTTGTTGCATTGCGGTCCAGTAGACAATCTGAAAGCTTTTCGAGACCTCCCCAATACCTTTCCGCTATATCAACCTTTCTTATTCCCTTAATAACCATTCTCACATTGATTGTTCTGTGCATGTATTGTACCTTTACACTAAATAAAAGAACAAACACTTGATCTTGTCACGTGTCCCGCCCGACTCCTTCTGACTGGTTGGTCAGTGCGCATGGCCGGTCCGGTGTGCTACCGCCTCCTTCGCTTGAACTCAGTCACATTGCTTACAGGACCACCCCGACAAAAAGTTCTAAACATTTATTAACACACAATAAATAAATGATCGATTAAAGTCGACCACACTATTCGAGGTGGGCAGAGCCCGGGACGGACGCAAAAATTGGCTTCAAATTGCCGTCCACTCCATTAAGATGTATGAATGAAACAAGAAAAACGTACAAAGAAAATGCAAATCCATCAACAAAACGGATTTGAAAAGAATTGAAACTAATCTGCGGATAGGAAAACATGTATGACTGTATTGCAAAGTTTTGCAGCAGTAGGGAGGCCTACTGGAAATCATTCTTCCAAAATGAAGGGTGTCGTACAAATGCTTTTTTGAAGCACTTCAAACGACCAACGGATGTAGCTAAAAAGCAATAAGAAATGAACGAATGGAACTAAACAGCAATAACAAATGCCTATTTGTTTGTATCCGTTGAAAGGAAGGCTCTGGTTAGATTAGGTTTGGTCCATTTGCCAAATGTGAGACAGGGGTGAGACATTTCATGTTATATTTTCTCCGTTCACTAGAATGCCTTGTTTTACATGAAATGAAGTCATATTCACGTTTGCTCTACCATATATGCACGTTATTGCCATACGCATTGCCTGTATCGTCAATACAATAGTATTGATGCTGTTAAAAGAACCCCGGTTTATGAAACTGTGGGTTCGTCTTCATTTGGCGCGAAAGGAAGGCAAAAGCACCGCCCTTTCCGCATTACGGCATGCGTGGACTAGTCTAACTTAGTATCGGAAATGACATTTTATTTTTCAATGTAAAGGTATAGAAAATGACAGCTGTATAATATGCGGTAACGTTAGCGTGTTCGGTTTTATGTTGAAAATCCCAAACCAAGTTTTCCGTCTTTTTCTTGTTGTCTCTTTTTGAACTATCTGCTTGATGAACAACGTTGACATTCGGCGTTACGAAAGCGCTTGATTCAATCAAATTGAACGGATATCGGTTCACTTTGGAACTAACTAGCAGTTTGTATCCGCTGGAACTATCTTTGTTCCTGCACTTTCGACCAAATAGTAGCTTCTCGGTACGAACGCAACGGTACCAACTGGTTGTAATTGTCGAACGTTTTCTATGTAGTCGACTTAAATGTTTACTTTGTTTCCAGATAAAGCGTTGTCCCTTCCTTCCCTTGGAAACCATGAGCTGGTAAGATGCATGAATTTGTGCTTTTATTTGTTCAAAGTGTTGTCTTTTTGCGTGCACACCACGTGTTCACGTAGACTTGCCCAAAAGATTGAAATTCCTAATTGTTAGTCAAGCATTCCGACACAGCACTTAGTATTCTGTGCCATCTTTCGCCCGGCCCGGCCCGGCCCGGCCCGACCCGACCCGACCCGACCCGACCCGACCCGGCTGCCTGGTGACGCGCCAATGATGCCATGGCGTCTGACTAGTAGGAATGTAATGTGTTGTGATGTATTGGCCTTACTACGTCTTAGTTGCTTTTATTTAAGAAAAACAAATCCCTCCCACGCATTGCACCCATTACCAGTTTTATTATAACCATAGTGAGTTGTCCAATGATGATGTCAAAAACGTTCAATGTGTAAATACAGTGACAGTCTGTTTGAGTCAAACCCCAGTAAAAAGGTTTTGCTCACTCTGTTTCGTTTGTTTGCTCTCTCGCTCATCCCATCTGTGTCTCTCTTTTCATGGACAGCATTAAACAAGAACCTGGAAGTGTTTCCCCTCAGTGCCCGAAACCTGATGAGTCTGAGGAGCCACTGGGAACAGCAATGGAGACTGGAGCTGCAATTGGTAAGTAACGGGAAGTACATTGGCCTTATCAGGAAGCAAAAGATGCCCTATTGCTGAGAGATAGTCTATTTTGTTCATGTCTCCAACATTTGACGGTGTAGAGTCACGTCGGACGCAAACGCATCGTTACATACCGATCGATACCAGATAGACATGGCACCGTGGGTTGCGTGGAGTAATAGTCTCACATCTGATTTTTTTTTTTTTTCCTTGTCCAAGATACCAGTGTGAAAAGTGAGAATATACCATCTGAACTAATTGTCACCAAAGAAATGGAGGAAGAGGAGAAACTTCTGATGGAAGAAGGTGAAAAGAAAGAGAAGGAAATGATGAACAAGGTGCGTTCCAACAAATCACTCTCGTTAATTACATTGCACTGCTCCGCTATCATGACAGTCCAGCTTTTTAGTTGATTTTCACCTTTTTTGTAAAGACCTCTTGAAAGTGAGTCAACATGTGATGTCATTTCATTCCGTGACGGTATATGTTACTTGACTCGTATCTACCAAGCCCTATCTATGGCCAAGCCCAAGTCACTCACCGAATGGGCAATTGAACAGGGCTAGCCTAGGCCTAGCCTAGGCCTGCCCAGCGTGCGATAGCCAGACCGTTAACAATAGGAACAACTTGACTTTTGTGTTGCCGAGTCAACGACAGACAGGGACTTGGGAAGAGGAAATAGCAGGCATGGGCCAGCCATGATCAATTCCAACATTCGTACATTTCATGCCACAGCTGACCTGATGTATGTAGAGTGAGCTACGTGGTTTTGGTCTGGGATGGTCTGCTTTAACAAGTCAACTGTTTGCGCCTCGATATGTTTCCAAAAGGCTCGGCAGTCTTTGGAGAGAGACAGTCACGAAATGCGCTTCAAAAGACTGCAACATTTGCTCCAGAAGAGCAACATCTACTCCAAATTTCTGCTGACTAAAATGGAGCAACAACAGAACGAGGTACTAACTACGTAGGAATGTGCTGACGCAGCACTCGTCATAATAGGAACAAATATTGTGATTAGTGCTCGGAATGGTTGCTCCTTAAGAATTGTTTGTTGCTTTGTCTTTTTTTTCATACCAGGAGAAAATCAGGAAGGAAAAGATGGAAAAGAAAGTGAGTCCATTTTGTGAGCGTGTGTCTCCTAGTTTTACAGACATGAATGAATGGAATGAACCTGTTTGTGTTTTCTGCGCAGAATGTAAACGGCACGGAGCCAGGAAAAGGTAATGGTTGATTTTCAACAGAGAAAGTAGCATGAATGTTATTTCCCACTGTTCAAATTGTGATTCTTTTTCCACTCTTCATTCCAAACTAGATCAAAAGAAGAGACGAAGGGCCGATGACTACAAAATTGCCGATGTCATGTCTAAAAGCGTAGGACTCTTCCTTTTTTCTTCTTGTTTTGTTTTTCTTTTTTTTGAAACCCCCTTTTCTGATATTTGTCTTGCAGCAAATCATGTCACAGGCAAAGAGGGTTAAAGTGGAGGAAGCGGTAGGTAATGCGCGTTGCCTTTTTAAATTGGACCTCAGTCTGTTTGGTTCAAAGCACTGTAGGACTGAATAATGAGTGTTCCACTTTGATGTTAGGAAGCAGCCCCTGCCCACAAGAAGCTGGACGCCAGCGACCTGGAGAACATGAGCGATAGCAACCAAGACATCAAGAATCGTTTGGCGGAGACGGTGCGAGATAATGCCAAACATCTCCTGGACCCTGACAGGACGGTAAAAGGAGAGGCGGTGCCTGCTCAACAGCCGCAGCTCTTCACCGGCGGGGTCATGAGGTGGTACCAGATCGAGGGCATCGAGTGGCTTCGAGTGAGTCGTCGTTTCAGCCTGCTCGCGCTTGCCCGAGAAAGCCCTGCTTCTCTTTGCTTTTGAAAGGCCATTTGAATCATCCGTCCGACACTTGGATCCAATTTGCAGAATCGCACCGCGCTTGGGCTTCTGATCAATCTTTCTTCCATCCAAAAAGGTGACCCACCGACCGACCGACCTTGTGTTTTGATATCAGATGTTGTGGGAGAACGGCATCAATGGGATCCTTGCCGACGAGATGGGGCTGGGAAAGACAATCCAGTGTATTGCACACATCGCCATGATGATTGAAAAGAAAGTCTTTGGGCCATTCTTGGTGGTGGCGCCACTTTCCACTCTGCCCAACTGGATCAATGAGTTCAAGCGCTTCACGCCAGAGGTAAGAGAGGGTGGGGTGGGCTAACAACGTCAGGTTCAGGGAAATAAATGGAAGTTTGTAACGTGTCAACTCCCGCCAAAGGTTGCAATCAATCCAATCCTTGCACTCCTTGTTTGCAAATCTCAAGTTTGCTTTCTGATTCCAGCGCTGAAATATTGTCACATTTTGTCCTGATGTCAATTGTGTAGGTGTCGGTCCTGCTTTATCACGGCCCCCAATCCGAGAGGGGCAAACTGCTGAAGCACATGCGCAAACCCCAGGGCCCTCTCAGTATGTATCCTGTCGTCATTACCTCCTTTGAGATTGCCATGATTGACCGAAAGTACCTTCAGGTATCGTCTCCGTTCCGTTTCAACGTTGAATACAGGTTTTAAAAGCAAATGGAAGGATTGCCCTTTTTGTTAGTGTACAAACTGAGCCCTCGCTGTTGACCAACTGCATATCTGTCTGCCCCCCCCCCCCCCCCCCCTCTAGCGATGTCAGTGGAAGTACCTGATTGTCGATGAAGGCCACAGAATCAAAAACCTCAATTGTCGACTAGTGCAGGAGTTGAAGATGCTACCCACAGACAACAAGCTGCTGCTTACCGGGACTCCACTCCAGAACAACTTGGCTGAGCTCTGGTCCCTTCTCAATTTTCTCTTGCCGGAGGTTTTTGATGACCTCAAGAGGTAAGACCTCTTCCAGCCACTAGATTGGCGACTGTTTCAAAATTCACACTACAAAGTAAGTTGAGGACAATTTTCAAGCTGACATGGTCGTGCCACAACACCACCACCACCACCAACTGTGTCAAAAGAGAGCGACTGTTTGAATGTGCTTGGGTAGTCTCATTGAAGCCAATCGACAAAGTCACTCTGACAACAGTAACGCCTGGCTTATTTTATAGCTTTGAGTCTTGGTTCGACATTGACACACTCGGCGAGGCTGAAAGTGTGGTGGCTGCTGAGCGCGAGCAGAACATCCTAAGCATGTTGCACCAGGTCAGCAGCGCTCGGTCCCCACAGGCACGCCTGCACGCCTCGTCTCTGTATTGCATGTATCGCTGAGCCGATCGTTGTGACTTATTTTCCTCTCAGATTCTGACTCCATTCCTGCTGAGGAGACTTAAGACGGATGTAACGCTGGAGATTCCTCCAAAGAAAGAGATCATTGTTTACGCCCCTCTGACGGCCAAACAGGAGACTTTCTACACTGCTGTGGTGAACAAGACCATTGCAAAAATGCTTGGTCAGCACAAGGTATCGTCACAAACTTGAACATCGTGTGTCGTACTAAAAATGAATGGCGTTACTTTATTTCAGCGTTTGGAGAAGCGACTGCTACCTTTCTCTCTCTCTCTCTCTCTCTCTCTCTCTCTCCTTGCTTTCAGACCGAAGGACCGGCACCTTTGACGCCCGATGGCAGACCAAAGCGACGCTGTCGAAAGCAGGTCGACTACAGCGAAGCAAAGGATCAGACGGGCTTCGAGAAATATCTGGAAAAGCTTCAGCAGGAGCGGGAGCAGAGGTCAGAAAGCAACCTTCCAGACTCCGCCTGGCTCAATCAAATAAGCGCCAGTCCATCAAAGAAGTTGCTTCTGCTTTCAGCTCTTCTGCTGCCGTGCTAGACATCCAATGCCCTCTGGATGCTCAGATCAATTTAAAGATGCAGAATATTCTCATGCTGCTAAAACGATGCTGTAACCATCCTTACCTGGTAGAATACCCCCTGGATCCAGCCACTCAACAATTCAAGGTCGAATATGCAGATTCCGCTTATTGCGGCCATATGGGGGCAGGCAACACTCTCATTTTCTGCCCTGTACCGTTTGTTGACGCAGATTGACGAGGAGCTGGTTCAGTCTTCAGGGAAATTTCTCATACTTGACCGACTTCTGCCTGCGCTCAAGAAAAGAGGACATAAGGCAAAAACGCCGTCCGTCACCACGCTTTACTGAAAAGTCTGCCGTGGTCAATTGATCACGTTTCAATACACTTGACTCTCTGTGGTTCAGGTGCTCCTCTTCAGTCAGATGACTTCCATCTTGGACATTCTAATGGATTATTGCTATCTACGTGGCTTCCAGTACAGCAGATTGGATGGCAGCATGTCCTACGCCGATAGGGAAGACAATGTGAGTGGAAATAAGATCACGCTCAGTGAATGTGCGCACACACACACACACACGCATCTTGATGTCCCTGCTACTCTTTTGTTGCCAGATGGGCAAATTCTCCAAAGACCCAGAGGTTTTCCTTTTCCTGCTCAGCACCAGAGCTGGTGGGCTTGGGATCAACCTGACGGCTGCTGACACCGTCGTTATTTTTGACAGTGACTGGGTAGGTCACCGAGCGGACTGTACATTTTCAAAGCATTGGGAGGATGCCAGTGGCCTTTATTGTGAACAACAATCTAATCCCTAACACGCACACACACGAAATGGCTGGCTCATCAGTATGCATTTTAGAATCTTGATTTCATCAGAACCCCCAGGCAGACCTCCAGGCTCAGGACCGCTGTCATCGCATTGGGCAAACCAAACCAGTGGTGGTATATCGTCTGGTCACAGCTAACACCGTCGACCAAAAGATTCTGGAGAGAGCCTCGGCAAAGAGGAAGCTGGAACAGATGGTCATCCACAAGAGTTAGTCCATTTGTAGTA